>NC_068299.1:25775533-26094075 GCF_025860055.1 Xyrauchen texanus | reverse complement strand
GTTTGGACTTGCGAGTTTTCAACTGGGCCTTGCACAAACTCCTGCTCATGCAAAGACACATTCTAACTTGCATCTGTTATCAAGATTGGTTTGCATCGGTAGACCTGAAGGACACGTACATCCACGTCTCTATCTTGACATGACACGACCCTTCCGGACGCGCTGTCATGACAGGGCATGCTCAGCGGAGTGTAGGCTCCACCCCCAGGTGGTCCAGCTGATTTGGGAGCAGTTCGGGAAAGCACAGGTAGACCTGTTCGCTTCCCTAGAGACCTCCCACTGCCCGCTTTGGTACTCCCTATGTGGACCGCACGAAGAGCTTTTGATGTTCTGAGCAGTTCTTTGTCTGCTTTGGTGGACAGCGGAAAGGGAACGCTCCAAAAAGAGGCTTTCCCACTGCAATGTTGACACCATCGCTTTGGCCTATCACACCCAGACTGTGCCTGCCCCCTTGTTGGTTTGAGCACACTCAACGAGAAGTTTGGCATCTTCGTGGGCACTGGCCAACGGCACCTCCCTAGCAGACATTTGCAGAGCAGCAGGCTGGGCAACACCCAATACCTTTACAAGACTTTACAATCTCAGGGTTGAGTCAGTCTCATCCCGTGTTCTCTCAGGTCCGAGCACTCGGGAATGCGGAACGCCTGACCGGGTGTTCCACTTGCATATAGTGCCTTTACCCTCCACTGAGGTAATCACGTGTGCTCTTTTCACCCAGTGGAGTCCACTAAACTCACGCTCACTGGATGTTCTTCCTCCCTAGCCCTCTGGTCTGCAAATTCAGCGGAGGAATTCCCTCACAGCAGGTAGAATCTACCACTGCGCCATTTCCAAATGTGGCCTGAAAACCCATGTGACGTATTTCGCCACACTTTACCTCCCCCCAGCCTGGGCAGGTGGTGGTCTCCGCGGGGTCTTTTCCCCCTGAGCGAATAGGAGTTGGAAAAGAACACCTTCCCCGACGCTTGTGATAGCATTAAAATTGCCCCATCCACTTTTAACTCTATGCGAGAAACATAGAGAGAGAAAAGGCACGGCCCAGACACAGACAGGGTAAACTGCATTTTATCTTTGGAAGCGTTTTGTAAATCAGATGCTGTTCTCTGTAGTCCTTCAAATAAACGCACGGCACCTGGGAGATGAGGATTCCTTGAGTGCATGTGCTCGCGCTGCTGTCGTACAGCACGCATTAGGAAGAACAAATGGTATTTCACCTAAAGCTGACATTTATGTGAATTTATAATAGAAAAATAAAAATATAAAAAATAAATAAATCATTTATTTAGAGGCCCCTGGGCAACAGCCCAATTGGCCCAGTGTGGTTAATCCATCCCTGCTTAACACTTCTGTAGCCCCACCTAGAAGTGGTGAGCAAAGAGTGAGCAGGTCAGTCAAGAGCAGAGAGCAAATCAAAACAGTGGGTATTTACTGTCAAGTCTTAAAGGAGAATCAGCAGCAAAACAAAGCATTTTTGACAGAGGGTTAGAAAGAAAAAAAACTTCTAATATTATAAGTAAACCTCAACGAACATACTAAAATTATGTATACGTATATTAGGGCTGTCAATCGATTAAAATTTTTAATCGAATTAATTACATGGTGTCACGATTAATTAATCGCGATTAATCGCATGTAATCGCATATACAAATATTTGCTGAGAAAGCCCCTCATATAACAATAATTCAATATATAATGATGAAATAATTATACATAGTTATCTTTAAATATTTAAAAAAATTATATATATATACATAAATATATACAAAAAGGGGCTTTAGAATACAATGTATTGTTTACTACCATATTATTGATCAGAAGTCAATCATTGGCAATCCATTACGCAAGTGAATTTGTCAATCAGTTGGAGATTTATTTTGAGGGCTTGTTTAAGGACCTGTCAATGTACACCTGCGTCAGACATGCTTGTGTAGCATCTTGGGTGCGTCGCATCATAAACATTAAATATTTAGGTCACTGTGTCAAGTTAAATATAGTTTAATACTCAATCTTTAAACACATTTAGAGATCCCTTAGTTCGCATTTGCGCTCCTTCAAGTGATTTGAACGCAAGAACGTAACACATGTTTGTGTTGTTCTGCTACTGAAGTGTTGTTTTCTTCACTGTATAAACTGTGATATATAGCTGAAGTTTCACTTACTGCCCTCTGGAGTAAACAGGTGGTACTACAAGATTGCATTACTCAGGAATCTTCCTTATTACAGTCCGGGGCATTGCGATTAATTGCGTTTATATTTTTAACCCCTTAATTTTTTGTCAAATTAATCACACTGAATTAACGCATTAAATCGACAGCCCTAATAAATATATATTATATATATAGAGAGAGAGAGAGAGAGAGAGAGAGAGAGAGAGAGAGAGAGAGAGAGAGAAAATACCCTTCAAGGCTGTATGGCTTCTTTTGTGTGTGTGTGTATATATATATATATATATATATATATATATATATATATATATATATATATATAATACCCCTTTAAGAATGTATGGCTACTTTTGAACACAAAATGAGAAGTTGGACAGAATGTTAGCCTCAGTCACCATTATATTCCATTGCATCTTTTTTTCATACGAAGAAAGTGAATATTGCACCTGATTCTAACATTCTGTTTAACAGAAGAAAGAAATAGATACAGGTTTAGAACAACTTGGGGGTGACTGAATGATTGGGTGAACTATCTCTTTAAGAGAAACAGTATTCACAGCTGAAAGTGTGTACTGAAAGCAGTGTGGCCTTATGCTGCCAGTCCCTGTTCTGCAATCAGTCTTACTCACCAAAAGAAGGATTGTACATTGCACATTTATTGCTAGTTGGTAGGATGCAATTTCTCCTTTGGACTGAAAGAGACATAAAAACAGCAAATAAACATGGCAAAAACTACTTCTGTGTGATACATTTTACACATGTGTTGTCTTATGATCAGTGTCGGGTAAGCTACTAAAAACCTTTAGCTAGCTTAGCTACCAACTACTCAACAGAAAAATAAGTTAAGCTAAGCTAAAAGCTACACTTCAGAAAACGTAGCAAGTTACACTACAAGCTTGCTACATTTAAGCTACTTAATTTTTTTCAACCGAAGTTGTACAGAGCTCTGTCATAGACAAAGCACCTAAAATAATTCACATGACGTTTATCAAAGACATGGTACAGTATATTACAGTTTAGTGCTACCTATACAAACCCATGTGTTCAACATGTAAAATCACTATTTTTACATTTTATTTGTCATATTTATACTACTACCTATACAAACCCATGTGTTCTACATGTAAAATCACTATTTTTACATTTTATTTGTCATATTTATACTACTACCTATACAAACCCATGTGTTCAACATGTAAAATCACTATTTTTACATTTTATTTGTCATATTTATACTACTACCTATACAAACCCATGTGTTGAATATGAAAAATAATTATTTTTACATAACAAATTTTATATACTACTACCTCTACAAACCCATACCCATTTAAATTAAATTTCTTGTGCACATTTCTGTATAAAAACTCTGTGTACATACACCATTCATCTTATCATGTCATTCTGTGTCTAACTGTTGTACATCTGTATGTACTGGAAGCTTTTGATAAGAGACCAAATTCCTTTGTGTGTGTGTGTGTGTGTGTGTGTGTGTGTGTGTGTGTGTGTGTGTGTGTGTGTGTGTGTGTGTGTGTGTGTGTGTGTGTGTGTGTGTGAGTGTGTGTGTGTGTGTGTGGGGGGCAGGTTTAATTGGTTTACAAGGACATTTTTTTAGGTTACAAACTGGTAATTACAAGAGTATTATGCTATAAGTGGTTTATGAGGACATTTCTAGTGTCCCCATAATTTAAATTGCATAAAAAAACATACTAAACAATGTTTTATTGAAAATGTAAAAATGCAGCAAGTTTTTTTGAGGTTTGGGTTAGGTTTAGAGGATAGAATCTATAGTTCGTACAGTATAAAAATCATTATGTCTATGGAAAGTCCTCATAATGATAGGTAGACCAATGTGTGTGTGTGTGTGTGTGTGCGTGCGTGCGTGCGTGCGTGTGTGTGAGAGAGAGAGAGAGCACATCTGAGCAATAACAATGTTATTTCTGATGGTATCAGATGGTAATACATAAATAATATACAGTTACCATATTATTTATGTACCATTCTGTAGTTGCATGGTGCTTCAAATACTTCAAAGAATACCATGTTACTACGATGGTAAATGTATATATGATTACCTTATTCATATACAATTATATTTACATGGTGCTTCAAGGTAATTAAAACCATATAGTGAAAAGTACTTCACTATATGATTACCATATTCATACCATTGTATTAACATAGTGCCTCAAGGTAATGGTACATGTCCAATAAACATGGTAATGTCATGGAACTTTTTTAAGAGTTTTCATGTAGGATAATTTGTGTTTTGATACTCTTTTGGTTGGAAGATTTATTTACCTGCTGAAGTTGTTCACAAGATGAACACGTATTGAACTTAATAAAGACTTTATTCATCACTGGCAAACAATAGTATGTATTTGCAGATTTGATTTCCATTTATTGTAGATCCACTGCAACCAGCATTATCTTTATATCTTTATAGCCGTGCTATAATATATTCCATGAGTTTGTTGACAAGCGAGAGCACGACAAATCATTCAGCAGCGCGTGGGCAAGCTTTCTGAGTCATTCAGATTGAATCGCAAATCGATTCAGACCGCTTTCCTACTACGTATGACCAATTCATTTTAAAGAGCTGACCCAAATGAGCGATTAATTTGTTATCGGAAATCTTCCTTTCCGATTCAAAACTGTCATTATTAAGCACCGGGTACAAGGCATGATGTAGTTCAAGTCAAGTCAAGTCAAGTCAATTTTATTTGTATAGCGCCTTTCACAACACACATCGTTTCAAAGCAGCTTTACAGAATATCAGCATTAACAGACGATAAAACTGTAATGTCTATAAAGTCGATTAATCATCATTGTGTAATTCAGATAAAATACAATTTTTTAATAGTGTTTAAAAATAATTAAATTATAATTGTATTAATAACCCCAGTGAGCCAGCTGTAGGCGACTGTGGCAAGGAACACAAAACTCCAAAAGATGTAGATTAATGGAGAAAAATAACCTTGGGAGAAACCAGACTCACTGTGGGGACCAGTTCCCCTCTGGCTAACATCATGAATGTAATGTAAATATTAATTATGTATAGGTAAAATCATGGTTTAAAATTATTAAACTAAGTGTTAAGGGTCAGTGTTTAAACATTGATTGTGTTTGAACTGTAAGATTAATGACCAAAATCTTTGAAGTCCATCTTGATAAATTGCAGAAGTTCACATAGATGCAATTGTCCTTGTTAATTGGCTGATGAAGGCTTTTGTTGGCAATAGTTGTCTAAGCATTTCATTTCAAGATCGTAGTCCATAAATAGACCGAGGTGATGCAGGTTGGAGTTGGCATCATTTCATCCTCTGAAGTCCGTCATAATAGATTGAAGTGATGTTTGGCTGGCACCGGCTGCATGTAGTCATCATCATTCTGCGACATGTAGCAGTGGAGTCCAACATGAAGCAGGAATGGTGCTGGATCCTGCCGGTTCTGGTGACCTTAGGATAGGAGTCCCGAGGTTGAGACAGGGAAACAAATAAAAAGATGTAAGCGCAGATGCCATTTAATTTATTGCAGAGTTAGAGATCATGCTCAATGTTTCTGGTTTCTGGTTCCGGCAGACCCAACTAAAGCAGCCTAATTGTGGGTTGGAGGATAAATTAGGTGTATGCCTGGCTAAATAGATGAGTCTTTAGTCTAGACTTAAACTGAGAGAGTGTGTCTGCATCTCGAACAGTGTTTGGGAGACTATTCCATAGTTTAGGAGCCAAATATGAAAAGGATCTTCCTCCTTTAGTGGATTTTGATATTCTAGGAACTATTAATAGGCCAGAATTTTGCGATCTTAATGAACGTGTTGGAATATAGCGTGGTAGAAGATCACTTAAGTACTGCGGAGTTAGACCATTCAAAGCTTTGTACGTAGTTAACAGAATTTTTAAATCAATACGGAATTTAACAGGTAGCCAATGTAACAATGATAAAATGGGGCTAATATGATCATATTTCTTGGTTCTCGTCAGTTGAGCTAATAGCTTCGCTATTTGTAGCAAAGCTACTGCCCATCACTGCTTTTGATGTACTAATTTGAGTGTGTAGGTTATTTGCAAACATGTAATATTGCATTACGCTGGCCTTTTATGCTCTTATTACAACACCAAGTGTAACATAGTTTATTGCAACTGCAGAGACTTGAATCTGAGTCTTTGACAAGTAGCTTCAGTATTATAAGGGTTGACAAATATTCCCGAACTGTTTTGGAACCAATGACTTTGGTGAAATGATTTCATAATGGAATGGACTGACTTAGTTATAAGTGTCCAGACCTTGAGTGTCCAGAAAGGCACCAAATAAATAAAATGTAGTTATTATTATTATTATTATTATTATTATTATTATTATTATTATATGTGTTTCAGATCACAGGTAAGCTCAAGTTTAAAGGGAATAATAAAATTCAGCACAACAAGCAAAAATCTGAAAACAGTGGCACTTAAATAAGGTGACAATAATTAAAATATAAACACTAATAGTTCACTAATGTGACAATAACAAGTCATTGTACATGCAGAGTTGGACCCAACATAACAGAGTATTAATTGTAAAACAACATATTTACAAAAATAGGCAACTGTATATGTAACGCTTGGTGTGGAAGCAGGACAAGACAGACGAGAGGTGCGGATCCAGACGCGGTTTTATTGAACATTAAAGTTAACACAAAAAGAAACAGGAACAAATGAAAACCTCCACATGGGGAAAACAAAACCAAATCAGGAAAACATCGAGGGTACACGGAACTGGATGAACCAACGGGAAGACAGGCAACGGAGCAAAACATCAACACTGATCAAACATCAAACAACGATCGACAAGGACTGAACAAAGAACCAGGGTTTAAATACAAGAGGAACAAACAAGGGAATGAGGGACACCTGGTGGGAACAATCAGGGAAGGAGAAGCAATCAGGGGAACACCAATCATAAAAAGAAACTACAGAGGACTACAAAGACCAAACAGGAAACCGGAACTAAACTAAACTTCAAAATGACAGCACAAAACAAAAGACAACAGTGAACATGACAGAATCCCCCCTCAAAAGGACCGGATTCCAGACGGTGCTAAGAAACAAGAAAATAGAAAAAATAAACAAATTTTCAAGGAGAGAGGAGCTAGAAAAGGGGGAAAACAGACAGACAAGAGGGGGCACAAGGGACACAGAGGCAGTCCACGGGGGCACAAGGGGCAATTAGGCAGTCCACGGGGGCACAAGGGGCAGATAGGCAGACCATGGAGGCCGAGAGGGCAGACTGGCAGACCGAGAGGGCAAGCAAGCAGTCTCTGGGGGTGTGTGAAGGGAACGGCTTAGGAGGCCAGGGAGGTATCGACCGGGCAGGGACAGTTTTAGGTGGTCTGGGAGGCGTCGACCGAGCAGGGACAGGTTTAGGTGGTCTGGGAGATGGCCGTAGAGCAAGGGCCGGTTCAGGGGGCCTGGGAGGAAGCCACAGGACAGGGACAGGCATAGGTGACCTAGGAGGTGGCCATCGGACAGGGACAGGTCCCGGAGGCGGAGCTGAGAGGGGCTCTGGAGACGATGTTGAGGGAGGAGGCTCAGGAGGCGGAGCTGAGGGAGGCTCTGGAAGCTCAGGAGGCAGAGCCGAGAGAGATCCAGGAGGCGGAGCCAAGGGAGGCGGAACCAAGGAAGGCTCTGGGACCTCAGGAGGCGGAGTCAAGGGAGGCTCAGGAGGTGGAGCCGTGGGAGGTTCAGGAGGCGGAGCCGGGAGAGGCTTGGGAGACTCCGGAGGCGGAGCCGTGGTTGGCAGAGCTGTGGGAGGCTCAGGGGCGGAGCAGAGGGAGACTCAGGAGGCAGAACTGAGGGAGGCTCAAGAGGCGGAGCCAAGGGAGGCGGAACCATGGAAAACTCTGGAGGCTCAGGGGGCGGAGCCATGAGAGGCTCAAGAGGCAGAGCCGAGGAAGGCTCTGGAGGCGGAGCCAATGGAGGTGGCACCGCAGGAGGCTCCAGAGGCGGAGGCCTGGAAGGCTCTGGGGGCGGAGCCGTAGGAGGCTCGGGGGGGCGGAGCCATAGGAGGCTCGGGGGGCGGAGCCGAGGAAGGTGGCGCCATAAGAGGCTTTAGAGTCTCTGGGAGCAGAGCCGTAAGAGGCTCGGGAGGCGGATCCGTAGGAGGTTCGGGAGTTCCTGGGAGAAGAGCCGTAGGAGGCTTGGGAGGCGGAGCCGTAGGAGGCTCGGGAGTCTCAGGATGCTCGGGAGGCAGAGCCCTAGGAGGCTCGAGAGGCGGAGCCCTGGAAGGCTCGAGAGGCGGAGCCCTGGAAGGCTCGAGAGGCTCGAGAGGCGGAGCCCTGGAAGGCTCGAGAGGCGGAGCCCTGGAAGGCTCGAGAGGCTCGAGAGGCGGAGTCCTGGAAGGCTCGAGAGGTTCGAGAGGCGGAGTCCCCCCCGCCCCAGCCAGGCTCCTCCAACCGCTGTCAGTGCCTTTGAGACCCTGGTCGAACATAGCTATGGATTTTGTAACTGGTCTCCCCCAATCCCACGGCAATACAGTCGTTTTGACTGTTGTGGATCGGTTCTCGAAGGAGGCTCATTTCATTTCAGCCTTGTTATGACTGGTGCTTGGGCCAGAGGTCAGCAGACCGACAATGGTCTAAGCCCTCAGCTTACGTGTGCAGGCAGAAGGTTTGGTTGTACTCCCAGGATATCTCACTCTGTCTCCCCTCGAGTAAGCTGGGCCCCAAGTTTATCAGACAATTTTCCATCGCCAAGGTCATTAGTCCGTTGGTGGTCCATCTCAAATTTTGCACCCCGTCACTCCTATCCCACACCCCTTGGGGGGTAGTTCCGGCATGCGTGCCAGCTCACTCTGTTTGTTTTTCTCTCCCTCATGTATAACATGTGGAGCCAGCATGCCTGATCGATCCCAGGGAGACACTGATTACTGTGATGAATTACATGCCTGCTTCCACCTGCTTCCCTCTGATTGCACTCCCTAATTATTCCTTTTGTTTCCTTGCTTTCTTTGTAAGTTTATTTTTCACTGTTACTGTCTGTCATGTCTAACGTTTCTCTCTTGTGTAGTTGGTAAGTGTTTGTATATCTGTTGGTTGCCTGTTTACAGAGGTGCGTTTACCTGCCTGCTTGCAGTTGCTCACACTAGTTGGTGCTCAGTACTGTGGAGGAGGATTCCTCTGTATCTGCCCGTGTCTCTGGAGATTCATCTGGGCTTCGCTTCGCACCACTCCAGCTTCAATAGACTCACTTCCGATTGCTCCAGACTTCCACAACGCACACACTCATTTAACAAACACACCTATTCCTAACAACGGCTTGTTGGATCAGCCGTCTGTGGCCTGCGCTGGAAGTGCCTTCCTGTGACTCTCATTCTACTAGTGCGGCTTGTTGGATCAGCCGTCAGCAGCCTGTGCCAAAAGCACCATTCAATTACTTCACATGATCTGTCAATAAATACTATTTATTTTTAATCTCTGCTTTTGGGGGCACTTATCTTCCCCCTCACCCCTAACCATGACATATTAAATACATATACACTGTGTGCAAATTATTAGGCAATTGTATTCCTCAGGATTCATTTTATTGTTGAACAAGCACAATGCTCTCAGTCAATCCACAAAGTTATTGAACCTTAAACCTGATTGTTTAACAAAGAAAATGTGAGTTTTGTCTTTCTCAGGAGAATATATAAGTGTGCACAATTATTAGGCATCTATTTGTATGCACAATTATTAGACAAATAAATGTAAAAAAATTATAATTTCTCCTAGCTCAATTGTTATTCCCAATTTTTAGAGTAGGTGCAACAAATAAGTAATACAAAATGACAATTAGATAAAAATGTTGGCCTTTCAAAAATTGGTCTGTGACCAATATAGCCACCCTTCTTTTCGATAACTGCCATGAGCCTTCCATCCATGGAGTCTGTCAGTTTCTCGATCTGTTCTTGATCAACTTTCGCTGAAGCAGCAACCACAGCCTCCCAAATGCAGTTCCCACATTTGAGAGGGCCAAGTCATTATTTAAGTATCTTTGAAGCCCTTGCTGGCTTGCCAAGCAGTGAAGTGCTTGGATGCATGTGATGTAGCATTGTCATGCAAAGAGATCATGGCCTTCTTGAATGCTGAGGAATTCTTCCTGTACCACTGCTTGAAGAAAGCACTTTCTAGAAACTGGCAGTAGGTTTGAGAGTTGAGTTTCAGTCCATCTTCAACTCGAAAAGGTCCAACTACCTTCCCTCCTCCACCTTGCTGGCACCTGACTCGAAGTGGTGCCCTGTGTCCATTAGTGATCCTGATATGGGCCCATCTATCTGGTCCATCAAGAGTCACTCTCATTTCCTCTGTCCATAAAACCTCCATAAAATCTGTCTTTATGTATTTCTTTGCCCAATCATGATGCTTCAACTTGTGAATATATTCAGTGGTGGTCGTGTTTCAGCCTTCTTGACCATGGCCATGTCTCTGAGCACTTGGCACCTTGTACTTCTGGACACTCCAGGTAGGTTGCAGTTATAGAATATGGTAGCATTGGGGGATAATGGGTTCCTGGTAGCTTCACGTTTAATTCTTCTTAAGTCTTTTGCAGTTTATTTGTGCCTTCTTCTTCTTCATGATTTTTGCCCTGCTATCAGAATCAGAATCAGAATCAGAATCAGCTTTATTGCCAAGTATGCTTACACATACAAGGAATTTGTCTAGGTGACAGGAGCTTCCAGTCAACAACAATACAAACAATACCAAAAAAACAGCAGCAAGGCATAGGTAATTAAAAACAAAAAGAACACAAAATAAATAATTATACATATACGTACATAAACTCACCTTCATACATACCCACATACACACACGTAGTGCAAATCTAATACAATCTGTATATAAAGAACAAAAAACAGTATATTATGTACAGAGCAATGTAAGTAATGGCAGAAGTGGATAAGTTGGATAATATAATTTAAATTAAAATTAAACTGTGTATTGCACATAATTATTGCTCAATGGGGGTAATTTAACTGTTCATTAGATGGATGGCCTGAGGGAAAAAACTGTTCCTGTGTCTGACGGTTCTGGTGCTCAGTGCTCTGAAGCGCCGCCAGAAGGCAACAGTTCAAAAAGGTAGTGGGCAGGGTGAGTGGGGTCCAGAGTGATTTTACCAGCCTTTTTCCTCACTCTGGAAGTGTATAGTTCTTGAAGGGAGGGCAGGGGCAACCAATAATCCTCTCAGCAGACCGAACTGTCCTTTGTAGTCTTCTGATGTCTAATTTCGTGGCTGCACCAAACCAGACAGTTACTGAAGTGCAGAGGACAGACTCAATGACCGCTGAGTAGAACTGTTTCAGCAGCACTGGTGGCAGGTTGAATTTCCTCAGTTGGCTAAGGAAGTACAACCTCTGCTGGGCCTTTTTCACAATGGAGTCGATGTGTATCTCCCACTTCAGGTCCTGTGAGATGGTAGTGCCCAGGAACCTGAATGACTCCACTGCTGACACAGTGCTGTTTAGAATGGTGAGGGGGGACAATGTTGGGGTGTTCCTCCTAAAGTCCACAATCATCTCCACTGTTTTGAGCGTGTTCAGCTCCAGGATTGTTTTGACTGCACCAGACAGCCAGCCGCTCAACCTCCTTTCTATACGCAGACTCATCATCATCTCGGATGAGGCCGATGACAGTGGTGTCGTCTGCAAACTTCAGGAGCTTGACAGAGTGGTCCTTGGTGGTGCAGTCATTGGTGTACAGGGAGAAGAGTAGTGGGGAGAGCACACATCCCTGGGGGGCACCAGTGCTGATGGTACAGGTGGTGGAAGTGAATTTTCCCTGCCTCACAAGCTGCTGCCTGTCCGTCAGAAAGCTGGTAATCCACTGACAGGTAGAGGTGGGAACAGGGAGTTGGTTTAACTTAGTCCGGAGTATATCTGGTATGATTGTGTTGAAAGCCGAGCTGAAGTCCACAAAAGGATCCTTGCATGTATGTCCCCGGTCTGTCCAGATGTTGCAGGATATGATGCAAACCCATGTTGACTGCATCATCCACAGACCTGTTTGCTCGATAAGCAAATTGAAGGGGGTCCAGAAAGGGTCCAGTGATGTCCTTCAGGTGGGCCAACACCAGTTCTCAAATGACTTCATGACCACAGATGTCAGGGCTGACAGGTCTGTAGTCATTAAGTCCTGTGATTTTTGGTTTCTTAGGGACGGGGATAATGACTGAGCGCTTGAAGCAGCATGGGACTTCACATTGCTCCAGTGATCTATTGAAGATCTGAGTGAAGATGGGGGCCAGTTGGTTAGCACAGGAACGAAGGCAAGCTGGTGAGATGCCATCTGGTCCTGGAGCCTTCCTTGTCCTTTGCTTCCGAAAGACACGGCACACATCGCCCTCACAGATCTTTAGTGCAGGTAGTGTAGCAGGAGGGGAGGAGGGGGTTGCAGGAGGTGTTAATGGTTGTGTGAAATGAAGGTCCGAGTGCATGTGGGGTGTGAAATCGGGCCTTTCAAATCTGCAGTAAAACACATTCAGGTCAGCCAGCCAGTCGTTGGTCCGCCACAGGGTTGGGGGTAGGAGTCCTGTAATTAGTAAGTTGTTTCAGGCCACTCCACACTGATGCTGGGTCGTTAGCTGAAAACTTGTTTTTCAGCTTCTCAGAGTAGCTTCTTTTAGCCACTCTGATTTCCCTATTCAGTGTGTTCCTGGCCTGATTATACAAGACTCTATCCCCACCCCTGTAAGCCTCCTCTTTGGCATGACGAAGCTGTCTGAGTTTTCCTGTGAACCATGGTTTATCATTGTTGAATGACAAAAATGTCCTAGTAGGGATGCACATATCCTCACAGAAACTGATGTATGATGTAACAGTATCTGTGAGCTCGTCCAGGTCTGTACGAAGGTCTTACTTACAAAGGTCTTACTAGAAAACAACGAAATGATGATCCAAAGTGAATTTTCTTGATAAAAAAATATGATTGTGCCTGGTAACATGTGCATGTAAAATGGCTAGAAATAGAATTTTAGCTTAGCATAAAGCTGACAATTTACACAAGGTTTACTTCTATTTATTCTGCTCCAAACTTACTTCAAACTTATTTCTCTGTCTGCTCGTATGAATGTAACACATCATAGGAAAGTGTTTCACCACTGCTCAAAAGCTCATTGGATCACATCATTTATAAGTATAAGGGGCAGTTTCCCAGACAGTGTTTAAATTAGGCCAAGACTAGGCCTTAATCTAGAATAGTTAATCACTGCTCAATAAATGGCTTTCTGAAACACAGACTAATTCGAGATTAAGAACACCTGGAATATGAAGTCTTGAACTAAAGTAAACAAGATTAATTTAAAACCACCTGTGCTAGTCTGAATTAGCTGGACTGAGGTTGTCTATAAAACATGGAATGGACCAGAAAGCTTAAAAATAAGGAACCGGAGAAGCAAATTCATGGAAAACAATGGAAGAGACTGCAATCAAAAAACTTCAGTGAGCACGAGAAACCTCTTTTAAAGACAATAGTATGAAGACACCCGGCCATTGAAGACAAACAGCACACATCTGCCGTGGAATCAAAGAAAAGGAATGCATGGAAATCCATCTGTAATGAATTTAATGCAAATGAACTAACATCCACAAGAACAGTACAACAACTTCAGGTAAGAATTGTCAACTTTTATTACCTTGATAGCTGTATTTTATCATTGTTTTGTGATATCAATGGATTGACACTACAGTATTATATTCAATACAGGTTCTCTTACGAGAGGTTCTCTCGTATTGCGTAAGCTAGCTTACGCTATGGGAAAGATTCATCTTTTCTGAGATATTGAAGCCAAAAAATTATCCTTAATTTTTGTATCCATTGTCAACGCAGTGCGGCAGCTGCAGACCTTGAGCGAACTAACGCGCCTCCTCACACAGGCCGTCGACCGCCTCGGGCTCGAGTGGTCACCGCCCCTTGAGCAGGCTCCCAACAGACTCCACGCCGCACCTTTGCCCGCCCTCCGCGAGATGGCGGTCTAAGCTGGTGCTCCTGTCTAAGGCCTGCAGAACTACTTCCGCCTGTGTTGGCCGTCTTACAGACAGAGGCTGTTTCAGATCTGACTAGCCGACTTGGGAGAAGCTGAACGCACTACGCGCCGCACTCTCTGTCCGGTCTCTTCGGTTCCGCGGTGAGTGGCATTGTTGACCGTTTCTCGAAGCCCAAGCCATGAATCTCTTTCTGCCTCGTCAGCTTAGCTCCTCTGCAGGCCGCCCACGTGACCAGCCTCCTGCACGAGCCTCTTCACAGCGCCCAGCTCAACAAGCCAGACTTCTCAGCGTCGACAGGGCGGCCGCCCTCGATCAGCGCTCAGACAGCCGCCGCAGACCGCCGCCTCCTGCGGGCCTCGGCCTAAGATTGTACTGAAACCTGAGCAACCGAAGTCCTCCTAGCGTTGTTGAGAAAACGACGGCTCAGTCCCGCCACGGCCGGACCACCGTCAAAGCTTCGCCCCTGTCAGTCCCCTTCTATCAGGCTACTGCAGTGGTGGATTCAGCAGCCAACAAGCCGGTGATACTACCCGCTTGCCTGCACTCAAACGCCGTTTTCACGGCGACCCAAAGAAATCTTGTAAAGAGTAAACATGCCTTATGTGTAGAAAATGTGCCCACAATCCAGTGCTCACCCCTACACACAAGCATTACACATCCCGTGTCCCTATCAGAGCACACTCACATAAGCTGTTCACGACCGCTCGAGTGTTAGAGTTAATAAATCGCCCCACGAGCCCGTGCGCTATCCCTCCTCTGCCCGCTCTGTCACACGGCCAGCTGTATGTAAGTCCCGTACGCCCCTGTCAGTCCCCTTCTCTCAGGCTACTGCAGTGGTGGATTCAGCAGCCAACAAGCCGGTGATATTACCCGCTTGCTCTGCACTCAAACGCCGTTTCCACGGCGACTCAAAATAAAGCCTTATGTGTAGAAAATGTACCCACAATTCAGTGTTCACCCCTACACACAAGCATTACACATCCCGTGTCCCTATCAGAGCACACTCACATAAAGCGGTTATGACCGCTCGAGTGTTAGGGTTAATAAACGCACCCACGAATCCGTCGCGCGCCCATTCTCTGGCCGCTCTGTCACACGACCAGCCTTATGTGTAGAAAATGTGCCCACAATCTAGTGTTCACCTCTACACACAAGCATTACACGTTCCGTGTCCCCATCAGAGCACACTCAAAAGCGGTTACTGAACCACTCGAGTGTTAGTCAATAAATGCGCTCACGAATACGTCGCGGCTACCATTCTCTGCCCGCTCTGTCACACGGCCAGCAAACACTTCTCTGTATGTAAGTCCCGTGCTCGTGGCTATGCTTGCGCATCACTTAACAGACGTGACTCTTTCCCCATTCACCTCAATCGGAAGTCACTCACAGAACAGCCTGTCCATGCTGTCTGCGAGCAGTCCAGCATAAGCACAGTAAGCGCTCACACATTCTGTTCAGCGCTGTGTGCGGCAATCAGAGCGATTTGGCCAATCACCCTCTAACATTACGCTTCAAAGCGTGGGAAGATATTACAGGGATATCCGAATGGGTGTTAAGCACAATAAAACAGGGCTATTTGCTACAGTTCGATCGCCGTCCTCCTTGCTTCAGAGCTGCTCGAAACTACTTTGAACACGGAAGCAGCGTGCATGCTTCGTTCAGAAATAGCAAACCTTCTGTGCAAAAGGGCCATAGAGAGAGTGCCACCTCCCTGAGCGAAGTCGGGTTTTACAGCCGTTATTTTCTTGTCCCCAAGAAAGACGGCGGCCTCAGACCAATATTAGATCTCAGGGTTTTGAACAAAGCGCTTGCAAAAAGACCGCTCAAAATGCTTACAACCAGCAAACTCCTCGCGCATGATGCGCCAGGGGACTGGTTTATTTCTCTCGATCTGAAAAATGCATACTTTCAGATTCAGATAAATCCCGTCACAGGCCATTTTTGAGATTCGCCGACGGCCAGGTTTATCAATACACCGTCCTTCCGTTCGGCCTGTCCTTAGCACCCGTACTTTCACGAAGTGCATGGACGCTGGCGCCACACCCCTGCGGAGTCAGGGTTTGCGAATTCTGAACTATTTGGACGATTGGCTGATTTTGGCACAATCACATACGGAGCTTCTGTCTCACAGGACAGTTCTCCTCAGTCATCTGAACAGTTTGGGCCTTGCAGTCAATTGGACCAAGAGCTCACTACAGCCCAGTCAGGCAATTTCCTTCCTTGGAATAGAACTAGACTCAGTGGCAATGACGGCTCGCTTATCTACACAGCCAGGCCGTGTGCAGCGACTAGTCAGCGTCATTTCAGATGAACAGCCTCACACCTCTGAAGAAATTTTAGAGAGTGCTAGGCTACATGGCCTCAGCCGCAGCAGTACTTCAGCTGGGTTTACTGCACATGCGCTCGCTTCAGCATTGGCTAAACACCCGAGCGTCTCACTGGGCTTGGGCCACAGGCCGCCAGCCCATCAAGGTGACTCAGACCTGTATTTCAGCTCTGCAGCCCTGGACAGTGGCCGAATGGTATCAGCGGGGAGTGACAATGGGAGCTGTATCTCGCCGAAAAGTCATCTCGACAGACGCGTCCAACACGGGTTGGGGCGCGGTCTCGCGAGGGCTCTCCGGTTTTCGGCCTATGGTCAGTTCAGGAAAAGCTCCTTCACATAAATTGTCTGGAAATGATAGCGGTCGAGTAGGCGCCGTGCGCTTTCTCCGGTCATTCAGGGTCACCACGTCCTGGTCCGTTCGGACAACAGATCTGTGGTATCCTACCTAAACCGTCAGGGCGGTGTCAGATCCAGGAACCTCTTCCATCTGACGAAACGCATACTGAGTTGGTCCCAGTGCCACCTGCGCTCGCTGAGGGCGACGCGACGTGCCAGGCCACCTGAACGACGGCCCGGACAGACTGTCCAGAGACAATATTCCCCCAGGGGAATGGTCCCCGCACGCTCAAACAGTCCAGACGTTATGGCACCTATTCGGCAGAGCGGAGATAGACCTCTTTGCGTCCAAAGAGAACTCTCACTGCCCAATATTTTTCTCGAAGCGAGGACGCAGCTGGCCCAGGACTGGCCCAGACGCCCGCTTACGCCTTCCCTCCCTTCTCGCTATTGCCACAGGTAATGCAGAGGATCAGGGAAGCGCGTCACTCGGTGCTCCTCATAGCCCCGCGTTGGGAGAATCAGACATGGTTCCCGGAGCTTACGCAGCTGTCACTGACAGCGCCGTGGCCCATCCCAGTGAGAGCAGATTTCCTCTCTCAAGCTCGCGGCACAATCTGGCATCCCCACCCAGAGCGCTGGGCTGCATGCGTGGGTGATCAACGACTACCCGTCGCTCTGCCAGAAGGAGTAATAAACACCATCATACAAGCTAGAGCCCCTTCCACGAGAAGACTCTATGCGTCAAAATGGTCTGTGTTCTCAAAATGGTGCACCGACCGAGACCTGGACCCGCTGGACATGTGGGGTGTCGTCGCTGCTCAGTATTTCTACAAGAGCTGCTGGATAAGGGCAGATCCCCATCCACGCTCAAAGTGTATGTGGCGGCCGTTGCGGCGTTCGCTGAACCCCTGCACGGCCAGTCATGGGGTAAAAACAAGCTGGTCATCCGCTTCCTCAGGGAGCTAGAAGGATGAACCCCGCGCTCCCATCGGTTCCTATCTGGGATCTTTCTATAGTTCTCGAAACTATGAAAGCCCCCTTTCGAACCACTTCAATCCGTGGATTTGAAATACCTTTCACTCAAAACCGTTTTCTGACTGCCCTGTCATCAGTCAAACGTGTGGGAGACCTTCACGCGCTGTCTGTCAGCTGCGTGTCTTGAGTTTGGACCAAGTGACTCCAAGGTCATTTTAAAGCCTAGACACGGCTATGTTCCCAAGGTGATCGGTACTCCTTTCAGAGCACAGGTCATTTCCCTATCGGCGCTGCCAGCACCGATAGCTGAACGCGACGCCAATCTCCTTTGCCCGGTCAGAGCACTGAGATTGTATACTGCGCGCCCGCCGCTTTCAGACGCTCTGAGCAGCTTTTCGTTTCGCTCGAGGGCGCACCAAAGGTCTCGCTGCCTCGAAACAGACACTATCTAGATGGATAGTGGACGCTATTGCTGCTGCATACGCGTCAAAAGACCTGCCATGCCCGTTGGGCATTAGGGCTCACTCCACTAGAGGCATGGCATCCTCGTGGGCATGGTCCAGCGGGATTTCCATTCACGACATATGTGTGGCAGTGGGATGGACTTCCCCCTCCACCTTTGTCAGATTTTACAATATGGAAGTGCCCGCTCTGCAGGCAAAACTACTAGCGGTTTAATACGCTACAGCTCCCCTGGTGAGCTGCACTGATGGGACACATTCCACACAGACCGGCACCACCGCTCTGTCGTTCCCTTCCCACTATGTGCTTATGTATTACACAATCAATGACCCGCATTCTTGCCGGCCAGATATTATTTCCTCACTCATAAGGGCTCCCCGGGTCCCCCTTAATTCCCTGGGGCTCATACAGTGGATGCTTGGCGCGACGGCGTTGACAATGGGTTCCCGTAGCGTAAGCTAGCTTACGCAATACGAGAGAACCTCTCGTGAAGAGAACGTATCGGTTACCTAACGTAACCTCGGTTCTCTCTAGATGAGGGAACGAGTATTGCGTAGCCGGCCGTGCTTCGCGCCACGGCGACTTTTCGCTTCAGTCAATGAAAACCAGGGTTCCAGCCTACGAACTACGCTTATATGCACTCTAGTCACGCCCATTTTGGCGGGCTTTGTTGCAGTGAGCGCGGACGCCTCTCATTGGATGCGAGTTCGCCCAAGCTCGTCTATAGGCTGCAGCAGTTGCCGCAGAGCAACCTATGAGCTCGCTAGCTAGCCCGCTCAAGGTCTGCAGCTGCCGCACTGCGTTGACAATGGATACAAAAATTAAGGATAATTTTTTGGCTTCAATATCTCAGAAAAGATTAATCTTTCCCGTAGCGTAAGCTAGCTTACGCAATACTCGTTCCCTCATCTAGAGAGGACCGAGGTTACGTTAGGTAACCGATACGTTTTGTGGATGAATATAAAAATCAACCTAAAAAAAACTGCTGCAGAAGCCTGTAGAGAGAGGTTTAAGACTGGTGGAGGACCTGCAAAGAAAGAAACTAATCAGTTGTATTACAATGGTTATATTTTGGCATTTCTTGCTCCCTTTCAAACCTTTATTTCTTTCTGTTTCTTTCATTTGATGTGAAACATACGGAAGAGGATTAGGGCCAAGCAATAATAAAAAAATAAAACCATCTCGAGAATAAAGTCATTATAATGCGAGATTAAACTCGTTAAATTTCGAGAAAAAAAGTCGAAATACAATCTTGAGAATAAACTCATTAAATATCGAGATTAAACTCATTAAATTTCGAGAAAAAAGTCGAAATACAATCTTGAGAATAAACTCATTAAATATCGAGATTAAAGTCATTATAATGCGAGATTAAACTCGTTAAATTTCGAGAAAAAAGTCTAAATACAATCTTGAGAATAAACTCATTAAATATTGAGAATAAAGTCATTATAATGCGAGATTAAACTAGTTTTTTCTCGAAAAAACGAGTTTTTTCTCGAAACACAACGACTTTATTCTCGATATTTAATGAGTCCACATCCTCAGAAGTTAGGGTGGCAGTTTCTGCCATTACTGGTCACCAAAACAAGAGTCACAATCCATGAAAAGCTGGCTATTGAATTTCATGAACACAAGTTGAAGTACTTTAAGGAGGAGCATGAAATGAAAATGAAGATCCTCCAAGTAGAACTGGAAATGAAGATGAAGGAGAGAGAGATGCAACTGTCTCAAATACCATGACAATGCGTGAATCTGAAATAAAAATTGTTTTATTAAATCATTTTGAATGTTTTGGTTGTTTATTTAATATACCAGACAAAAAAACACTTTTGAAATACAGTAATTTGCTCATTACATGTGAAAATGTATCAGATCCCAGCAGAAGTGTGAAAAGGTAATGTCAAAAATTACTACTTAAACTGACACAATGCAAAAGCATCTCTGTAGGCAAGTCCTTCTGTGTGGTCTGTTGTAAATGGTGGTACATCTAGATTGTCATCCTCCAGTATCGGGGGATCTGGGCATCCATGCCGTTTCAGGTAGTTGTGAAGAACAGCTGTTGCAATGATAACAGTGCAGCATCTTCTTGGTTGGAATCGAAGTGTTTTCCGAAGGCACTGAAAGCGACTCTTCCAAACATGCGCTCTACTAGTCCCCTAGTGCGCATATGAGTCTGGTTGTAGCGCCTTTGCTCAGTTGTTGTTGGGTGCAAGTATGGTGTACACAGAAAATTCTTTTGAGCATACCAACTATCACCAAGCAATATTCCCTTGTGATCTCCTCTTTCAAACTGAGAACACAGAGATGAGTTAAGGAAGATCCGGGAATCATGAGTTGCACCTTTCCAATGTGCAACAATGTTTGAAAACTGTAACTGGGGAGTGCATACACCTTATAGATTTATAGAAAACCAGTTCTTGCGGTTCCTGTATTCCTCAGCATCTGGAGTAGAGGGACATTTTATGGGAATATGGGTCCCATGCAGCCTATGACTCCCGGGAATTTCCCATTTTCATAGAATTGTACCTTGTAGTTTGCCTGGGTTGCAGCATCAGGGAAGTTTATGTAATGTCTTCTCAATTCACAAATAGCCATGCATACTCTGTGAATGACTTTGCATACTGTTGGTTCACTGACACCACATAAGTCCCCAGTTTCTCTGTGAAAGGTGCCACATGCCAAAAATCGTAAAGTTATGAGCACCTGCAGACAAACTGCTACAGGCCGTCCTCTTTGGGTAACAGATGAAAGCCTGGGTTCCAAAAGTGAAATAAGCTCCACAGCATTTACTTTATGCATTCGAAAACGATCTCGAAAACTAATTTCATCAAAACATTGCAGTGGGTCTCTTCTGTTAGCAAGAACTTGCCTAGCTGGTGGTATTCGTTGTTCTTCATTGACATACTCCAAGTAATCCATGTGTCTTCTTTAACAAAAAACTTTAATCTGAAGTTAAACCTGCCTCTAGGGTGGTTTAATTTAAGCCTCAATTTAGTCCTGAAGTATCTCTAATCTTCCTTCAGGAAATCTGCTTAGTTTATTCAGGACTAGGCTAAGTAGGACTATTTTACAACATGACCAAGAAAGCAGATTTCTGTTAGTCTGCGTTAAAATATCTTTTCAGTCTAGGACTAGCCTTAATCTCTGCCTGGGAAACCGCCCCTAAAAATATATGAACTATTTTTGTTTCAAGGATTAATTCATATGGACAGAACTGAAGAGTTGCACGGTGCTGGACTCAAGATGGCGCCGAGTATGGCTGCTGCATTGCGAGCTCCGTTACAACACTGCGGTTTATTGTTTGTTTTGTTTACAGTTCTTTGTTTTTTTTGTCTTGGATGTTGTCTGCCTTATTGTTTACGACAGCCAAATGCTTTTGGACATTGGTTCTACAATTTCACATCGAAAACCGGACTTCAAATTCCTTAATGCCGACCCGCTGTTTACAAACACGCCGGCGGAGCCCTTTGTCTGCGGAAACGCAGAAGGAAAAGAGGAAAACGAGCCGGCGTTCTCATCAGAGTAAGACGTTGTGCAAATCGACCCCCGCTACCCAGTATACTACTGGCAAATGTTCAGTCTCTGGACAACAAGCTCTGCGAGCTGAGAGCGCGGATCTCTTTCCAACGAGAGACGAGAGATTGCTGTGTTATCTGCCTTACAGAAACCTGGCTGGCTGTGGAGATTCCAGACTCGGCCATCGAAATCACGGGCTTTTCCGTGCACCGAGCAGACAGAGCGAAAGACCTCTCTGGTAAAAGCAGAGGTGGTGGTGTATGTTTTATGATCAACAAAATCATGGTGTGATCAGAGGAACGTACATTTCATCAAGTCTTTCTGCTCTCCTGATCTGGAATATCTCATGCTTCTGTGTCGACCATTCTGGCTGCCGAGGGAATTCACAGCGGTCATCATCACTGTTGTGTACATCCCCCCACAAGCCGACACAGACCGGGCACTCAGGGAACTGTATGGGAGTATAAGTGAGCAGGAATCCGCGCACCCTGAGGCTGCGTTCATTGTTACCAGGGACTTTAACAAAGCCAACTTCAAAACAATTGCTCCAAAATACCACCAACACATAAAGTTCAACACACGAGGGGACCGGGTTTTAGATCATTGTTACTCTCCTTTCCGGGATGGCTACAAATCCCTCCCCCGCCCCCCATTTGGCAAATCGGACCACTCTTCCATTCTGCTTTTCCCCGCTTACAAGCAGAAGCTGAAACGGGAAGCACCCACCCTCAGAACGATCCAGTGCTGGTCGGACCAATCAGACTCTGCGCTACAAGACTGTTTTGATCACGCGGACTGGGAGATGTTCCGGTCCGCCTCTGATGACGACATCGAGGTTTACGCTGACAGCGTAACGTGTTTCATCAGGAAGTGCGTAGAGGATGTTGTTCAGACCAAAACAATACGGATATACCCCAACCAGAAACCATGGGTTAACGGCGAGGTTCGCACGGCACTCAATGCGCGGTCCTCCGCTTTTAATTCTTCTAACACGGAGGAGTGTAAACAAGCCAGTTATGCCCTCCGTAACACCATCAGTGAAGCCAAACGCCAGTACAGGCACAAACTTGAAGGTCAGTTCAACACCACTGACTCTAGAAGCATGTGGCAGGGAATTAATACCATCACGGACTACAAACGGAATAAAGACTCCGCTGCACCGCTGCACCGCTGCATCTCTCCCGGACGAACTTAATACATTTTATGCTCGTTTTGAGGACAGTAACACCGCCCTCGTGGAGAGAGCACTCGCTGCTGACGCTACAGAGGTTGATTCACTCACCGTCTCTGTTGTGGATGTAACCCGATCCTTCCGACGGGTGAACATCCGTAAAGCCGCGGGCCCAGACGGCATTCCGGGCTGCGTCATCAGAGCGTGCGCGAATCAACTGGCTGGTGTTTTTACGGACATTTTCAATCTGTCCCTCTCCCTGTCTGTAGTGCCCACATGCTTCAAAACATCAACCATTGTGCCTGTACCGAAGCAAGCCACAATCACTTGCTTAAATGACTGGCGTCCTGTTGCTCTGACCCCATCATCAGCAAATGCTTTGAAAGGTTAATCAGAGATTACATCTGCTCTGTTCTGCCCCCCTCTTTGGACCCATTGCAGTTTGCCTACCGCAACAACCGCTCCACTGATGATGCCATTGCATCTACACTACACACTGCTCTCTCCCATCTGGAAAAAAGGAACACATATGTGAGAATGCTGTTTGTAGACTACAGCTCAGCATTCAACACCATAGTGCCCTCCAAGCTTGATATGAAACTCCGGGCTCTGGGCTTAAACGGCTCGCTGTGCAGCTGGATCCTCGATTTCCTGTCAGGCAGACGTCAGGTGGTTAGAATGGGCAGCAACATCTCCTCATCACTGACCCTCAACACTGGAGCCCCGCAGGGCTGTGTTCTCAGCCCACTCCTGTATTCCCTATACACGCATGACTGTGTGGCAACACATAGCTCCAATGCCATCATTAAGTTTGCTGACGATACGACGGTGGTAGGTCTGATCACTGACAATGATGAAACTACAGAGAGGTGGTGCACACTCTGACACGCTGGTGTCAGGAGCACAACCTCTCCCTCAATGTCAGTAAAACCAAGGAGCTTGTGGTGGATTTCAGGAAGAAAGACAGAGATCACAGCCCCATCACCATCAATGGAGCACCGGTAGAGAGAGTCAGCAGTTTCAAGTTCCTCGGTGTCCACATCACTGAAGAACTCACATGGTCCGTCCACACCGAGGCCGTTGTGAAGAAGACTCACCAGCCTGAGACGGCTGAGGAAGTTTGGAATGAACCACCACATCCTCACACGGTTCTACACCAGTACAGTAGAGAGCATCCTGACTGGCTGCATCACTGCCTGGTACGGCAATAGCACCGCCCACAACCGCAAAGCCCTGCAAAGGGTGGTGCGAACTGCCAGAAACATCATCGGAGGTGAGCTTCCCTCCCTCCAGGACATATACACTAGGCGGTGTGTGAAAAAAGCTCGGAGGATCATCAGAGACTCCAGCCACCCGAGTCATGGGCTGCTCTCACTGCTACCATCAGGCAGGCGGTATCGCAGCATCAGGACCCGCACCAGCCGACTACATGACAGCTTCTTTCCCCAAGCAGTCAGACTGTTGAACACTTGATCTATCACGATCAATAATTAACACTGCACTTTATTCATCTTATATCTCACACTGGACTGTCAACATATTCTCCTCAATATACTACTTCATATATATATATATATATATATATATATATATATATATATATATATATATATATATGATTTCATATACTCCTTATTGTATTGTATATTGTGTGTATTGTTTACTGTACATTGTATATAATTATTGTGTTGTGTAAGTACGTGTACATTTGATTTGTAAATTGTTTTGTGTAAGTATGTTGTTTATTGTAATTGGTATATGTCTCGTCACTGTCATGACTGCTATGTTGCTCGGAACTGCACACAAGACTTTCACCAACTGTTGCACTTGTGTACATGGTAGTGTGACAATAAAGTGATTTGATTTTGATTTGATTGGTTTACCCTCCACATCCTCAGAAGCAAGGGTGGCAGGGTCTGCCAATACTGGTCTCCAGAACAAAAGACTCGCTGTTCATGAAAGGCTGGCTATTGAATTTCACGAATATAAGTTAAAGTAAAGTATCTTAAGAAAGAGCATGAAATTAAAATGGAGATACTGTAAGTAGTACTGGAAATAGAGATGGAGAGAGAGATACAACTGTCTCAAATGTCACATGAATCTGTGAAATAAATGTTGTTTTATTAATTCATGTTGGATGTTATGACTGTTTCTGTAACATACCAGACATAATATACACTTTGAAAATATATTTTATTTGTTCATTACATATGAAATTCCATCTGATCTGAGCAGAAGGATGAAAAGGTAAATAATGTCAAAAATGTCCAAGTAGCACAGTGCAAAAGCTTCTCTGTATGCAAGTCCTTCTCTGTGGTCTGTTGTAAATGGTGGAACATCTGGATTGTCATCCTCTTCTATTGTCATCCATGCTGTTTCAGATTGCTGTGAAGAACAGCTGTTGCAAAGATGACAGTGCAGCATCTTTTTGGTTTGAACCGAAGTATTTTCTGAAGGCACTAAAAACGACTCTTCCTAACATGTGCTCTCCTAGACCCCTAGTGTGCATATTGTAGCGCCATTGCTCAGCTGTTGTTGGGATGATTCTAGGTAAGTGTAACTGATAACTAATTTGATTAGCTATGAAGTAAAACTGGGCCAATATCAGAAACTCTAGGTACGACTACGGAGCCTGAAGTAGTAAACGGTCAGCAGAGAACAGACAACACAAAACAGGTAAGTTTAAGAAATATATTATACAAAATTATAAAACAGTTATTTACATTCCCTGCCTACCTAAGCTGGCTTCCTGAGTGCACAGGCACACAATAAAGGGACCCAAAATAAATAACTGTGTGTGTGTGTGTGTGTGTGTGTGTGTGTGTGTGTGTGTGTGTGTGTGTGTGTGTGTGTGTGTGTGTGTGTGTGTGTGTGTGTGTGTGTGTTCCAAAGATGCCACAGCAGGCTCTTGGTCTGATCACTGTTGACTTCTGGGTTTGGCTCGACACTGACCACCAGGTTCAGATGATCTCTCTCTAAAAAAACAATCGGAGGTATCTTGAGGAGCTCACAGCTTTCAACCAGTCCTTGATGCTTTCTCGCAAAGAAAGGAAAAGTGAGTGTTGCTAGAAAATTCGCACCACCCTCTGGCGGAGTAGAGAATTGCACTCCAGTAACCTTGTGTGGGTTACAATGTACAATGTCCTAGACCCCTAGTGTGCATATGAGCCCAGTTGTAGTGCCATTGCTCAGCTGTTGTTGGATGCAAGTATGGTGTAAACTGTTGTAACCTCTGTTCCCTGATGGATGGAATGAGACATTGTGTCGATGTAGTGACACTAGGGGTCGCATATGTGCCCCAAACACTTCTCAAACAAATTGGTGAGTGGAATTTGCATGCCATTCCCCGGACATACGGATATAAAAGGAGCCGGCTTGCAACCACTCATTCAGGTTTGTGCTGAGGAGCCTAGACAGAGTCCCGGACATTAGGACCTTGTACTAATATGGCCGGCCATTGAAAGTGAACCGAAGAAACGGTCTGTGCTGAGACAACATCGAGACATGGAAGTACGCGTCCTTCCGGTCTACTGCCGCAAACCAATCTTGATGTCGGACGCATGACAGGATGTGCTTCTGCGTTGTACAAAAAAATCAATGGACCCTTTTACTCTGTTAGCTCTGTTGTACCCTATTTCATTATATATATATATATATATATATATATATATATATATATATATATATATATATATATATACACAAAAGTGGTATACACTAAAAACATTTTTTATTTTTTTTATTTAAGCATTTCAATTTCTTAACAAAATTCCATCAAACTGAATTGAGTCATCTTTAACAAAATAAAATAATTAAAATAAAATATATACATTTTTTATATATATATATATATATATATATATATATATATATATATATAGTTTTTTTTTTACCAATTATTTTATTTTGTTATTTTGTTTTATTGTTTTAAAAATTTATTTTTATTTTAATTGCACAATTCAATGAGATGGAATTTTGTTATGCAATTGAAATGAGTAAATGTAAAATGTACACAAAAAACTGATACAATGTATTAAAGTACAAAAATGTTATAAGGGGTACACGATAAAGTTAGTTCCATAGCATTCTGTATGTATTTGGTCACAAAAGTGTACAGGTCAGTCAATAGAAAAAAGCAATAAGATAAATAAGATTTACAAAACTAAATACACATTTATTGTAGGCTAGACTTAGTCCTCTTCTTTGTGTGTGTGTGTGTGTGTGTGTGTGTGTGTGTGTGTGTGTGTGTGTGTGTGTGTGTGTGTGTGATTTTTATCCCCTTTTCTCCCAATATGGAATGGTCAATTCCTACTACTTAGTAGGTCTTCGTGGTGGTGTGGTTACTAACCTCAATCGGGGTGGCAGAGTTGCCTCCGCTTCTGAGACAGTCAATCCACGCATCTTATCAAGTGGCTCGTTGTGCATTACACCACGGAGACTCATAGCATGTGGAGGCTCATGCTATTCTCCACGATGCACGCATAAATTACCACGTGCCCCATTGAGAGCGAGAACCATTAATTGTGACCACAAGGAGGTTACCTCATGTGACTCTACCCTCCCTAGCAACCGGGCCAATTTGGTTGCTTAGGAGGCCTGGCTGGACTTACTCAGCACACCCTGGAATCGAACTTGCGACTCCAGGGGTGGTAGTCAGCATCAATACTCGCTGAGCTACCCAGGCCCCCTAGTCCTATTTTTAATATTTTATCAAAATTATGACAGCAAATTACAACATCTTTATGTTGCAAAGAGAAATTGAAATTCACTTCCAAAATGTCTCAACCTTATTTTTGATCAGATATTTATGATTTGAGCTGCATAACCACTGTTAAAGGGACAGTAATCCAAAAAGGACAATTCTCTAATCATTGGCTCAATCATGGTCAAACCTGGATGACTCAGCTGGATTCCCACCTTCGGTGTGGTCGCCCAGTCTGAGGCTGGAGTGCTTGCCCAGGCCACCGTGAGTGTCGGGCTCGAGTGGAACCCTCCACCCTGCCCTGAGCCCTCACGGCTGGATGACTGGTTCCTCAGAGCGGTTCCTGCTCACACCGGTTCCATTCTTCCCAAAAGTGCATGAGGAGCTCACGATGTCGTGGCAGGAACCTTATACTGCCCGGATTAGAGCCCGAAGCCATTTGTTTTGAGAATAATGGCTGGCTGATGAAGTTATTGGCTGGCTAGCCGGCTCAGCCAAAACCTAAATGGCTGCTGCAGCCGCCAAACTTTTCATAGCTGCAAATGGCTGAAGCTGCCACTTCATGTCTACAGATGTCTATGTTCAGTGGTGAACAGTAACGAAGTAAATGTAATTCGTTACTGTACTTAAGTAGCTTTTTTGTGTATCTGTACTTTACTGAAGTATTTAAATTTGGGGAGACTTTTACTTTAACTCCACTACATTTCAAAGTCAAATATCTTTTTACTCTACTACATTTTCAAAATCAGTCGTTCCTTTTTATTTATGAGTGGATAAAAATGTAACTGGTCAAACGAGCCACCAATCACAGTACAGCTGCGCGCTTTGTTTTGAACTTGCCTTGGCGGCATCTGCCAAGCGCGAACCAGGGGTGCGTTTCCCAAAAGCATCGTTAGCCAACTATGGTAGCAAGTTCCGTCATTATCATCATAGTTCAACGAGTCGGTGTTTCCCGAAACCATCGTTCCAACGAACATTCGCAAACAGCATCGCAGAGTTGTGTGGTTGGAACGACAGCTCTCGACCTGTGGTTAGAAGCAGAGTTTCTTGTTATTATAACATGCGGGCTTAATAAATTATTATCTTGAGCCAAATAAGCAAGATGACATTCAGTACAATCAGTATCTTTTATTTAGAAGACATACAAATGTCCTTTATGTCTTTTAGTTTGTCAATAGATTTAAAGCACCGTTTTTGAAGAGTGCGCATGTGTGAACGTGCTCTAGTGCGTAAGAACGAGCCTATGATTGAATCTGGAAATAAAGCAAATAACTGAGAAAAATATGAGAGAGTCCTCAGATGACATGTCCGTAATTTATAGCAAAACATCTAGCATTAATTCGATCATTAATTCGAACAGATTCATTAAAAGTAGTTTTTAATCCACCACATGTGTGACATCATTAACCAACGTGGTTGAACAACCAATTTGCGACAATATGGTTTTGGGAAACAGTCGTGACTAGCAAGTTGATTTCTTCAAAAGTGCATCGTACTACGGTAGTGGAGCAGCAAGTTACGTTGTTGTACGGGAAACGCACCCCAGAGCCATTAAATATGAGAGTTGCTAACATAGACGGTTGCGACAGTGATCTCGCCGCCGCGCGGTCACGTGATTCGTGTAGCTCTCAATAGTTCCAAACAAATTGCGTTGCCAATGATTTTAAGCAGGGCAGAGAGCAGCAGCTATTATTGCAGCAATTATCGGTAAATATTGACGCATAATGTACATTGCTTATTATGTTGACACTAAAATGACTTGCATATAATAGCATTGTTTTTCTGGAGAGTAGCAGAAACACTGCATTAATACGTTTTTGTGTTTAATTTTGGAGGGAAATTGGCTGCTCCCATAACATAGAATATATATATATATATATATATATATATATATATATATATATATATATATATATATATATATTCTATGTATGTGTGTGTGCTGTGTGTGTGTGTGTGTGTGTGTGTGTGTGTGTATATATATATATATATATATATATATATATATATATATATATATATATATAGATATTTAATGGCATTGTGCAGGTTTATGTGAATGTATCATAACATTAGGATGTTAATAATTATGACCATAGACGCTCGAGAAAAATATATACAGTAAATACTGTAAATGTATTATACCTTATGGGAACAGTCCCTTCCCTCCAAAATTAAACACACAAAAAATGTATTCAATTCAAATATATATATATATATATATATATATTAGTAGTATATATATATATATATACACACATCTGACTAATTAATGTCATATTATTAATAGATTGGTGTGCCAAGAGTGACATTAGTCTTCATGTAGACTGAGTTAATTAAGAGTCTTGTGACAAATTATAATAGGACATTATGGCCATAAAAAATCATAGTACTTGGATACTTAAGTACATTTGAAGGCAAATACTTTTGCACTTTTACTCAAGTGAATTTTTAAAGGCAGCACTTCTACTTTTACTTAAGTAATATTTTACCTTGAGTGTCTTTACTTTAACTCAAGTACATGGTATGTGTACTTTGTCCACCACTGTCTATGTTATACTGATTTACTAGATCTCAATATTTCCAAGCAATGCATGGCTTACACTATATTTCTACAAAATGCAATACAATGTAATAAAGAAAACACCAGATTTTACTTTCACAACGTATGTACATATTTATTTTGTAGTCTGTATGCTACTAAACATTTTCACATAGCCTACAATGTGTTGTGTTTAGGCTAAATGCATGTAGGCTAAGTTGTATACAATAACTTGGCATTATCATGGATGAAGCTTATCATATTACACCTTGATTAAGAATGCAAACTTTTGTTGAATTTTATGAGAAATCTACAGACGCAAACAGACGAAGTGTAGTAAAATAAAGACCTAAATGTGTATTTCAGACTTTTTTTCACCACAAGTCTGAAAGAAGACATGTTATTGAAGACAAATATCCAAAAATCTCAAAATTGACCAGTAAAAAAAAAACTATGTTTTTGCCTGCCGTGTCTCGCCTTAATAAACACACACTGTTATCAGTAGCCTATTATTTTGGACAAAGTTTTGCACATTTCACTTCAATGTACACTGAAGCATGCGTCGTGAATTAGCAATGTGGAAACGGTGGTTTGTTACTGCAGTAATATCACGTTCAGTGATAAATCTCTCCGTTCCAGAATATTTGGTTCATAACATCAATCTTTGATTCAGGTGTTTGTGCAACCGTGCCCTGAAGATTTAACAAAAGTCTGGGTAGGCCTAAGTTAAGAAAAAAAGTAAGTAGGAATTAGGAAAGTATGTGAGAAGTGAGATCAAAATTACCTTGCTTGCTTCTTTCCGCCATTTCACCTCAGTGCGAGAAAAACATGCATCGCTTCTTCTGTACGGAAAACGAGCAATTTTAATTGGTCGTCAATTCACTGTGAGTCTGTGTATCGTGGCAACGGGCACAAGACTGCGCTGTTATGAATCCAGTGGGAAAATAGATCTTGTGTATTGTTTATATATTTCGTGTGTGTATGTCTCTATTATTTGATGCAAATAATTCTAGCCGGCTCAGCCAAACTTTATCAGATGGCGGCTCAATTTGGCTTACGAAATTATTGGCTGGTGGCGGCTGAAATTCTAAATGGCGCAAATGGCGGCGCCTGGCGGCGGCTTCGGGGTCTAGCCCGGATCCAGCTTCAGAGCTTCTCTGCTTTCACTACCCTCACGACCCCATCCCCCCTGGAAACAACGGCCCTGCAATTACATAATCAACAAAGTTGTAAAATTGGATATAACTATTAACAGAATAGTTTATTAAGTGATTTTATCACACTAAAATAATGTTAACGCGTATATTGTTTATGTCTTGTGGCTATACTTTTGAAAAAGTGAGAATTTGACTGTTCAAAAGTTGGCCCCCATTAATTTCCATTGTAAGTAACTCACTGTCACCTCAATTTCCCTTCTTTTGTGGTAATCCATTTTATGCCACAAATACTGTCAATTGAGTTTAACCTGTACAGAATCCTCAATATTCCTTTAAATATTTCTCTGTTTCTCACTCACACCTATAATATGCCTTCTAAAGACATGAATTTAACCTCTGGAGTCCTGTGGGTTACTTTCATGCTGCATGTATGTCCTTCAAAGTTTTGGTCACCATTCACTTGCATTGAATGGACCAACAGAGCTGAAATATTCTTCTAAAAATCTTTTTTTGAAGAAGCAAGACATTCATACTCTGAGGTGACATGAGGGTGAGTAAATGATGAGATAGATCATTTCCATATTTGGGTGAAGCGCAGATCCCTTTAAGAGGTGACTAACATTAAGTCAGACGACGACAAAATGGGGGCGGGGCCAAACTCCCGCTCAGTTGCCGGGAACGCAAATACCACGTGTCTTGAAGCCGGCTGCAGAGCATTCAGTTGATTCACGTTTTTCTACTAACAGTTTAGTTGTAAGATGGCGGCGCGGTGGGGAACAGGCGAGGATATTTTAAAACCCTGTAATAATCAAATGTTCTCGTCTGGGAATCTCGATGAGGTAAGATTTGCACATACTAATTCATTTTTTAGTGTCGCACCAAAATGGAATTGATGACATTTATCACTTCACCGAAATACTTGAGTTAAATATGAAAATGTGCTGGAGTTTGTGACACGTGGATTGTAATGGTGAGATGCTATTTGCAGTGCTTTATGCCACATGTGAGTTTATTTATGAAATTGTCTCTAGAAAACAGAGAGATTATATCAATTCTTGTATTGTTGGCGTTCGTGTAAAGCTGAACAGAAGTCGCGTTTGTCCTGTTAGCAGCTGATGTTGTCATGCCTCTCCATTCATAAGAAAATATAACATGTTCAAGACCAGTTCTACAGATTATCACTCCCTTAATGTCTGGACTTTTTACATTTAGTTGACTGTAAATTCATTGTTTTGATATAATCTACATAGTGAGTGTGTGTGTGTGTGTGTATATATATATGAATTCTGTGTTTAATTTTCAAGTGATTCACTCCCACGTGGTTGAATCATTTGAAGAATAACGCTAACAGCAATATTGTTAACTATCCATATTTGTATCGTTTACTCACAGATTGAAGTGAGAAACTAAAATCAGTTATTTAATAAAGTTTAATGATGCCTGACAGATCAATGCCTTTGATCTAAACTCTGTCACTGTTGATGAAAAACAAAGCTTTGAATACATTTCTACATTGTTCACTTGCATTTATCTATATGTAACTTTGATTATTTTAGCATTGTCCTGATTGTTAGCTTTATGTCGTTTAATGCGGTTTGCGTTGACTCGCTGTCCTGCACGTGGTTCATGTGTGAGTGGTCAGTCGTGTTGGGGCGCTGTGAAATTTTAAATCTATATAGTGACAACACTCTCTCATTCGGCAAATGTTTACGTTATGAAGAGATTGTGCTTCATTTTCACTAAACAAAGGGTTTATTCAAATTATTTATTATTCTATATTACTTTGTTGTAGTGAAAGGCTTGTTTTGAACTCAGGTGTGGCGTTTGCCCAGTAATGCACTGCGGCTGCATGACGTGCTGGGCGCAACACGTGCTTGTTGCTGAAGCGTTTCATTTACAGTTAAACTATCTGGAAATCGTTTTTGACGCATTCAGTTTCTCATTTCAATTTGAAGGTTTAATGATTTGGTCCAAAAATGAAGTAGCCTCTCTTTGCCTGAAATATTTTGGTGTCTAGCATTTTGTTCTATTTAACTAATGACTAATATCAAAACAGTTAATTCATATTCGAGTCGACAATTTTTCACTGGAAACCATGTAACTGAATCATAGTCTCATTCTTAAATACAGACTTTCAATGGCTGTTAAACCTACTACGACCATCGATTTAGATCATCCTAGAAGATAGAACACATTTATGTTTGGCTGTTTTACAATACATACACAATATTTTTACAAGAACATGAACTTTAAAAGTGTGTACACGTGCAACAATGCAATGCCTCATGAGTATTATTCTTCGCAGATTCTTAATTTTTTGCAGTATAAGCAAGGATTTTTAGTAAAATAATGGAAACGGTTGCATGCAGTTTCATAATCCATGGGAGTGAGGGGACATATAAGGATAGTTTTAATATAAATGGAGCTAAAAAGGTAAACATATTTGCTGTTGAGTCACAAGACCAAACTTACCTTGTTTTCCCTTCTGCAGGCAGAGATGCTTCAGGGAAGTTTCTCTGGCAGCTGTCTGGAGTATCACAGTCTCAACGGAAATGCTCTGGAAGCTTTACATGATTGCTTGGATCCTTCTATTCTGTCCATTTTTGAGGAAAGCCCCACTGGAGAAGTAAATTAATCTGTTTTTAAAGAGAGAAAATAAAAACGGTTGACTGATGATTTAAAGGTTCACTCATATATGTGTTCCTCAGTTTTGCTCTAATGAAATTAATTAGAATTGAAGCATATGTATAAATTCTTTAGCACTCGCATGACATGATGATTTCAGTCATATCACCTTATTACAGCGGTTTAAATATTCATGAGAGGGTCCCCTTGTGGGGCCTGCCATGTTTGGATCACATGAATAGCCGAATACTGCTCTCTCATTCTCAGTAACTTCCCTGTTATTTGACATTTTACTCATGGATTAATCAAAGCAAACTGTGAAAAGTGAATTTCTACAATGACATCAGTAACTTAAAACCAAGATGACAGTCTAAACATTTCTGTGTACAACTTAAAAAAAAAAATGGAATAGGATCTGTCTCAATGCAATCCTTCACTGAATAGCAACTATATATTCTGTTTTCAATAAATCTGTTTTTGTCATGCAGAATAATTCAGCACTATATTAATAGTTTTGTCTCTATTTTCAGGTTAAAAGTAATATTGATGAGGAAAGTGAAGCGACACTTCTCACAGCTCTCACTGAGATACTTGACAATGTTGATGATGAGAACTTGTCGCCTTTTGACAGTCTACCAGATTCAGACATGTTCTCGGGACACAGGGGTCATGAACATTCACCGGTGAGTCCTCATCTGGTCTTCTCACCTGTCTGAGCATGTCAGGAATGTGTTGGGAGCTTTCAGAAGATAACTGAAGAACTTGAATTTCAAATACTGATTTTTGTTAATCCACAGCTGAGGAAATGTATTTCATGGTCTCCCGAAGATAAAGAGTCTTTGATTACCACAAGACATTTTCCTGGGAAGGTATTTGTTTAAAATCATTCTTCCACATCTAAAGTGTTTTATGCGATTCATAGTTTTTAAAGACAATGCAGTTTTTTTTTTTTTTTTTTCCTGCTTTGAATGCATACATATGCTTTTGTTAGATGAGTCATGATGTTGGACACATCTGTACCTTTTTTGTTGTATAGAGTCTCCCACGAATGCAGAGAGCATCCCAGCAGAATAGTGAAGGAGAAGAGGAAGATGGAGATGCTAGTTTGACACCCATAACTAATATTGATTTATCATCATTGGATGAGTTTGACTGGTGCCTTCCTATCTCCTTAGAGCAGGTTGGAGAAAACATGCCTGTTACTCTGAGTGATTTAGTAAAACACATGCACCCTTACTGCATGACATTATGTGTTGAAGGAGAAGAGGGACGAGAGCATCTTCTGCCTGAACAGGGAATTGTGCTGGAAGTGGTTGATCAAGGAAAGCATGGAGAGCCCATCCTGACCATCCCAGATCTCAGCCTCCCCCTTCCTGTTTCTTGCTCCGACTCAGTAGAAGGTGAGCAAAGTGTCCCAGAAAAACACATGGAAGAACATGTAGGAACTTCTGTAGTATGTCCAGTTGAGCAGGAGAAAGTGGTTGCCAAGGTGGATAAAAATGAGTCGTCTGACAAATGCAACTCAAGAGGGAGAAAGAAACAGAAAAGCGTTGAATCCCCTTTGGTTGAAAGGAGAGTTTTGAGAAGTTCATCTTCTCGAGTTAAAGAGGAGTCACAGAAGAAACAACAGAAAAAGCATAAGAAGAAAAGAGTTAGGTTTTCTCCTGTGCTTTCATCAGCAGAACCAGAGAACCCAAAACTTGAAAATTTGACAGGATTGGTCATGGACCTTGAGCCACAGGTTGATAAAGAGTTCATCATGACCCCTCAAGCTGATTCAACAATCACAGAGTACAAGCCAGAGAACAAACCAATCCCAAGTGCATTATCTCTTGACAAATCTGTCAAAGCTGAACTGCCTTCAAAAGAGGAACCTGTTATTGAGCATCCTGCTGTTTGTCAGCATAGTGAAGCTAAGCCCAAACCTCTCAGTTTACAACAGTACCGTCTCCTCCGCCAACAGAAGAAACCAGACCCAGTGAATAAGACACAGGATAACAGCACTAAATGGCCCAAGTTGCCAGAGGCACCGAAGGAGCTCCATCCAATACCCTGCCTGCTGGACCCCAACCCCAGAGACCCACGCAGAACCTCTTTTACTAATGTTAAAAAAGATCTTGCTTCTGAAATAATGCCTGCATGGCACCCAAGAGGCCCAGCTGCTCCCTCAACACCTGAAGCCTTGCTCGTCCCACCAGCATCAATGATGGCTTCCTCGAAAAAACCTGTGTCATCTAAATCAGGCCCTCCACCTTCCTGTATATCTGCTGAAATCTCACCCCGAACTGTCCAGAACTCAACATCAACCTCATCCCAGAAACAACCTGCTGAAAATTCACCTTCAGTTGTTTCAACTCTGAAACTACCTGCTCCTACCTGTGTTCCAGAAAACACTATTAAGTGTGCGACCTCCCACCCTGCAAGGCATGAGGTTGCAAAGCAGACGCCTCCCGAAAGTACCGTTTCGCTACCAGTGTCCACTACATCCAGTCCCAACGAATGTTTACATAGAATCCCTAGTGCTGCTTGTGTGGTTGAAGATGTGCCACTGGCTCCATCTAAAGTTCCAGATCCCTCAAGGCCTAAAAGTCCTACCACTGCACAAGTCCAAAGCCTCAACTCTAGCCCTCACGAACTTCATGCTGCTGTGCCTCTAAAGAGGGAGACTGAGCAGGCTGTTTTGGCCCCTGTGCCTGATGAAGCCAAAAACACACTGCCATCTGATTCTAAAACGTTGACCTCACAAACACAGCCTCATGTTGCACCAATAGCTGCTCAGCCATTTTTCTCTGCTCTAGTTCAAGCCAGAGTTGTTAAACTGGCAGAACAGATGAGAATGGCTTCTTCTGAGATCCCCAAACCAAAGAACACCACTGAGCTCATTGAGTCATTCACAAGTGAAATTGGTGAGTTTTGCTGCATATGTGTTTTAGATGTACCGGTAGTTAGTTGGATTTTGTTACAAATTGATGTCATTTAGTTTGTTTTATTTAGAATTAACTTTTTTTCCTCAGGCATTGAGGCTGCTGATCTTACAAGCCTCTTGGAGCAGTTTGAAGAGTCTCAATGTAAGAATATTTCAGAATGCATTGCTCATTTTGTTTTATTTTAAAAAAAATTAAAAAAATACTCTTTAAAAAGCAGGTTACACTTTACAATAAGATTCTATTTGTTGACATTAGTAAATGCATGATCAAACTAACAATCAGTATGTTTTTCAGGCACTGAAAAAAGTTCAATGTCAGTTGGACTTTAACAATAATTTGGCTTCTTCAAATGTAATTTAAATGTTTTAGTCAGATTGAAATCTCACCAGTGCTATTTTTGCGTAGTCAGACTAACAGACTCAATATAATTGTAGTTCTGTTTTGTCTGTTATTTTTGTATTTTAATATTTTAGTTGTGTGTATTTATGCATTTTAATCAGACTATAATTGGATTCAACGTCCTAACTTCAAATATTCTGTAAAAAAATTGTCGTGCTTGAAAAGACCAAAGAACACTGTAGCTCAACTATGCAAAAACCTGCTGTAGCTCAAGTTTAACTCACATGTCAATTTACTAAATCAAATATATTTTTAACAGCATTTATTAATCTTGGTTAATTTATAAAAATACAATTATTTGTTTTTAGTACATGTATTATATGTAGAAATTACCATAAAACTAATTTAATAAATGCTATCAAATTATTGGTCATGTTAACTAATGCCATTAACTAGTGTTAACAAATACAAACATTTTGTAAATAGCTGCCAAAATGTATTTGTTTACCGAGGATGGTTGCGCTTGGAAAAAGTTGTCATTCCTGGAATGAATGTTTGCAGTGTAGTCTCCATGTAAAGCACAGATCATGAGGACGAAGTTCACAATTTAACATGACTCAGTGGTAAACATTAGATATCACCAAAACATCTTTTATTTTTTTATGGGTTTCTGCCAAATAAAGTAATATTGCCAAAAAGCCGTTAGAAGGTACATTTTTATATATTAACCTGAATGATGCACTTGTAAAAAAAAAAAAAAGACAGCATTAGCAATTATAGAATTTATTAGTACAAATGCTGAGTGGACAGACTACAATGGTTACAAATGAGTCTGCTGGCTCTGTTAGTCTTAAAGGTATAGTTCACCCAAAAATGAAAATTCTCATTGTTTACTCGCCCTCATGATATCCCAGGTGTGTATGACAGAACACATTTGGAGAAAAATATCTTTGCTCAGTAGGTCCTTAAAATGCACATGAATCGCGATTTCTGTTTTGAAACTCCAATGTGCGGTTATGTCGGTATCATGGCAATGCGAATATGTCACACGAGAGACCGCTTGGACTCCACCTTCTCATGAAACTTACATTGGATTATAGTTAAAAAGTACTTAAATATTGATCTTTTTCATATCAAAAGTGATCATATTGCTTTAGAAGACATTAATTTAAGCACTGGATTCATATCGATGATGTTTATGTTGTGTTTTTTTTTTGGAGCTTCAAAAGAGAAGTCTCCATTCAATAGCATTTTAAGGACCTACTGAGCCAAGGCATTTTTCTATTTTTATTAAAATGTGTTCTGGTGAAGAAAGTCATACACATATGACATGGAATATCATGAGGGTGAGTAAATAATGAGAATTAAACAAATTTGGGTGAACTATCCTTTTAAAGAATAGGGTGTGATAGCCTTAAGGAGAGGGTCTGTGCCTTTTTAAAAGAAGGTGTGGCATGAATGGAAACAGCTGCTATGTGCTCATGCTCATTGAACTGCCCTGTTAACAAAACTATTTTAAAAGCAGTTTGTATTCTTTTTCTGAGGACATGCAGGCCTGAGGCCGAAAGCTGATTTTGTGTACCCATCAAGCAAGCATTTATTTTCAATCTTCTGTTTCTCAGCTATTGATGGACAATCTTGTTACTGTAAGGGTCTGTTGTCCCTGTCTATCCCATGTCATCCTCTTAAACTTATCATTCACAAACTTTCCTCTCTTTTTCAGCTAAAGAAGTGCAGAGTGTTCCGGAGGTCTCTGGTAGAGCAGCCGCTGTAGGAAACTCCAGGTGAGTATCATGAGATTGAAGACTGAGTGATGGAGTTACCCTACAGCCGTTGTGCTGCTCTTACACCAAACTCAACGTTTGTGTTTGTGGTTATATGCCACTTTTCACCAAGACCTACCGAAACAAATGAGTCCCCCAACATGGTGGACATAAAAAAATTTAAAAACACAAGCATAGCTTGGTCTGAGTGACAGCAATGTTTTACCAACAACTGCATTTCAGTGCTTTTGAAGTTGTCAATGCAAATTGTATTATTTATTGTCTTTGTGAATTCAGTTTTGAACAGCAGGTGGAGACAAAGGCCCTGGAGAAAACTTGTAATCATGACCTAGGCAGTACAGCAGGTATTTTTATTTTGTCTTTTCTAACCATGTCAGGAAACAAATACAAAAATCACACTGCATGCTTTGTCTACCACTTTATGAAAGTCTTATTAAAAACAAAAAACTCAGTAAGGCCCTGTGCGCACTTACAGAAAAGTACAACGTACTGTTTGCGAACATTCCGACACCGAACACGCCGCTGGGGGAGGTGTTTAGAGGAGCATTTAAAGGGGTTGCACTGTGGCAATCGCTGACATCCCTTGATGACCCCATCACATCTCCCACCCTTCTATCAGGTCACCATATTTGACCTCGCCATGGGCCCTGCCTTTGCTTTGGATGGCCCTGGATGTTGAATGGCTGGACAAGCTCGCTAATAACTGCACACGTTCATGTTGACTGATCTTAACTGATAGAACTGTCTGGACAGAACTAGTTGTCTGCTTCAAAGTAGGAGGTGGACCAATACCAGTAAGGTGTTAAGCAGCTGGTACAAGTTTTCTTGAAAGTTTACAGTGGCAAGCTTTATGAACCACCAGAGTGAAACACCTGTTTGACAGATTTTGTTTTAAATTATGTCAAACTTGTTCGTTCGTTTGATTATTTTTATTTTTTTTATGAAGAATGCAGGGGCCTTAAGGGGTTGTTTACATCGAACACATTTAGCATTTTTTCTGTGCTGTTTTCTTAAAGGTATAGTTCACCCAATAATGAAAATTCTCATAATTTACTCACCTTCATGATATCCCAGGTGTGTCTTTTTTCATCAGAACACATTTGAAGAAAAACAGTCAAATGTCTTCTATCAGTAGGTCCTTAAAATGCAAGTGAATGGAGATTTCTCTTTTGAAGCTCCAAAAATCACAGACAGTCAGCATAAACTTCATCCATATGACCCCAGCTGTTAAAGTAATGTCTTCTAAAGCAACACGATCACTTTTGGTGTGAAAAAGATAAATATTTAAGTACTTTTTTTGTTTTGTTTTTTTACCGCGGTGGGGACCTGGGATTGAATAGGTCCCACCCCCTTGCTGATCGTAAGAGGCGACAAATGGGGTGACTTTTGCCATAAGTTGCAAACCGTGTCTGGGGAGGACAAGAACCTGGTATTTGAGGAATGTGTATGTTGCGGCTGCCTCAGGTCCAACACAATAGTTTGGCTTTGAATTCACATAGACAGGAGGTTGGAAGAACCCGGTCCAATCAATCGGCTAGTCAAGATGTACCCAAAAGGGTGTTGGCTTGGGATCAATTGAGTGAATTCATTTCTTGTATCTTTAGCTCAAGTATATCTCCCCTGTATCCTTGGTGCATAACTGGAGGATAACTGCGGCTCTGTGCACCCCCCTGTTGGGCTCTGATGTGGGTGGGGAGCAGGAGTGATGAAAATTAAAAAAAAAAAAAAAACGATGGATGATAGAACAAATATTGGATGACAAATCAGATGTGTATTTACTCAATTGTAAAAATTTTTTATTAAATTAGAATAAAATGAATAAGACATGCCACTTAAATTGTCTCCATTTGCAATACAGAAAGGCATTTCAGGCATAGCAGGGACAGTTAAAGATGTTAAAAAGCTAAGATCTGGACAAATCCAAGTAGAATGCTCCAAGAAAAGCCATGCTGAAAATATAATGCGTGCAAATATGCTGGCAAATGTACCGATAAAGGTATTTCATCACCCATCATTGAACAACAGTAAAGCAGTTATATGCATTATGGGGCCAAATATATTCAGTAGCCTGTATGTAGATGATGTGTGCATTTGTTATAAAGGCAAAAATATGAGACAACTATTATGTATGACTGGTCCGTACAAAATGGATTTAAATTTTCTAAATCAAAAACTGTGTGTGTGCATTTTTGTATTTTGCAATCTATGCACCTCGAGCCAGAACTCTTTTTGGAAAGGGAACCTATAAAAGTCATAGGAGACAAAATTCCTAGAACTTTCGATAATAAACAATCCTTCATCCCTCATATCAAAATGCTGTGGAATAGATGCTTCAAAGCAATGGATATTATAAAAGTGTTGGCAAGGATCAAATGGGGTGCAGATTGCAAATTACTCTTGAGACTCTACAGGACACTTGTTCGATCAAAAATGGACTATGGGAGCGCAGTTTATGGATCTGCCTGGAAGTCATATATTAAATTGTTGGACACAGTACATAAAGGATTGAGACTTGCACTAAGAGCATTTAGGACCTCTCCAACCCAAAGCTTGTATATGGAAGCAAGAGAACCATCACTATATAACAGATGGCTGAAACTGTCCCTTAACTATGCAGTTAAACTAAAAGATAATGAAAGTAACCCAGCATATCTTTCAGTCATTCATCCTCAACATTCACACCTGTATGAAACCAGACCCAGGTACATCAGTCCTTTTTAGAATTCACATTAAACCACACTTGGAGAACATGGACATTAATCTGGATATCCTAACATCAACACATCTGTGCCCTATACCACCCTGGAATCTAAAAAAAAAAAAAAACTATCTCTATGAACCTGGCTCGGTATACTAAAAATATAAATCATACAAATGTCTACCAGGAGAAATTCCTGGACATAAGATGTAGCTTACCATCTCATATACCAGTGTACACAGATGGATCAAAGTCAGAAAATCATTTATCTGCGGCAATAGTGATTCCTGGACCAACTTCAATTTTCACAGCAGAAGCTTGTGCATTATTACTAGCTTTAGAACAAATTGAAAAGGAACAGCAACGTCATTTTCTAATTCTTACAGATTCTAAATCCTGCCTGCAAGCACTCGAAGCTCTGGAAACGGAACACCCTACAATTATTAGCATAATAATAAAAGTGGACTCCTTAAAAAAACAAGACTTGAATATTGTCTTTTGTTGGATACCAGGCCATATGGGATTGGCTGGCAATGAACAGGCAGATAAAGCGTCTAAGGAAGCACTTCAATTGGACATGACAGTATGTAATATACCAACATCTGATGTTAAACCCATATTGAATATGTACGTTCACATCAAATGGTGAATGGAATGAATGTACATGTAACAAACTACATGAAGTAAGCCCAGTACTAAATCAAGGAGTATTATTTCCTCTGAAAAATAGATATATGACCAGGTTGTATATTTACACGAGATGTCGAATTGGTCACTTATTGAAAGGGGAAGAGGAACCAGTTTGTGATCTATGTAAGAATTTCTTGAGTATAAAACTGATTTTGAGCTGTCAAACTATTGTAAATATCGTTTAATTTGAACACCGTTGTCTTGACCATTAATTTAGCCATTGCTGCTGATATGGCATCAAAATATAAATAAGTACTTTTTTTTTTTTTTTTACTCTAAATCATGCTTCCGGTCAGCAGCAGTAGTGCATGTGATATAATCGCATTGGCATTTGAAACATACGAGAACTGACATGTGCGTCACAGCCGGAAGAGCAGCGCTGTTTACAAGGGAGGAGGAACTCTGTACAGTAGCTTCGTTGATTTTGGTTTAGATCTGTTTCTTTACTATCAATGGTGCGTTTGTGTCTCAGCCGAGTGGAGAACGTGAGATTACGTCTGTATCATGGCAATGGTTATATTTCACATAAGAGACCTTTTTTGGATGCCACCCTCTCGTTAAGTGTCGGATTATAGTTAAAACATAAATATTTATCTCTTTTCACACCAAAAGCAATTGTATCACTTTGGAAGACATTCATTTAACCACTGTAGTTGTATCGATGATGTTTATGCTTTGTGTCTGTGATTTATGAAACTTCAGAAGAGAAATGGCCATCCACTTGCATTATAAGGCCCTACTGAGCTGAGAATTTTTTCTTCAAATGTGTTTTGGTGAAGAAAGTAAGTCATACACACCTGGGATATCAGGAGGGTGAGTAAATGATGAGTGTTCATTATTGGGTGAACTTTACCTTTTAATTGGTTTGGGACTTGCACCGTTGGTTTGGGACTTGGTTTCCCATTCCCTTGGTTTGGGAATGGTTTGGGACTTGCACCGTTTCGGACCGCAAAGCCCTGCAGAGGATAGTGAGGACAGCTGAGAAGATCATTGGGGTCTCTCTTCCCTCCATCAAAGACATTTACAAAAAACACTGTATCCGCAAAGCAACCAGCATTGTGGACGACCCCACACACCCCTCACACAAACTCTTTACCCTCCTCCCGTCTGGCAAGAGGTACCGAAGCATTCGGGCCCTCACGGCCAGACTGTGTAACAGCTTCTTCCCCCAAGCCATCAGACTTCTCAATACTCAGAGACTGGTTTGACACACACGTGTCCTGAGTTGCACTTTAATAACTGTCACTTTATAACTGTCTGCTACCTCAATAACTGCTATGTGCATAGAACATTATCTCATAGTATGTTATGTTTACATTTTTAGAAACTGTCATCTTTTTGCACTACTGAGTACTGGTCGGCGCTGCACTGTCTATTGTCCTGTTCATTGTCAGTAATTTGTTGTACTGTCCCGTACTTTTTGCACATGTTTGCACGTGCACTTTATATAGGTAGTTTATATAGGTATTTTATTTCGTTGTGTAGTCTCATGTGGTCCTATGTTGGTCCTTTGTTGTTTTTATGTAGCACCATGGTCCTGGAGGAACGTTGTCTCGTTTTGCTGTGTACTGTACTAACTGTATATGGTTGAAACGACAATAAAAACCACTTGACTTGACTTGACTAATTGGTTTTCTACTTGAGCATGGGCTAGACGGACATCTTTGACCTTTTACTACCTCTCCCTGTATTTTTCAGCATTTTTCCGTAACATTAAGATACCATGTCAAGTTAAAAGAACAAACTTTTAATAAATGCATCTCGAGATGCCTGTTGTTTTTGTTTTACTGCAAGAACTTATTCAGTCTGAACAGCCCGTAACACTATTTAATACATATAAAAATGAAATGCTTTTTAACAGAAGGTTTTCCTTTATTTCCATAGGCCTTACACCTCCAGCTACACCCCCACACCAGATGTGGAAGCCTATTGCACCACTTGCACTGCTGGGGAAACCCAAGAAGTCAGAGGTCCTTAAATCAACCCATAACAAGACTATTCAGATAGAAGCAAGACCACTACCTTCAAATAAACTGCGCAACAATTCTCAGGCCCCTATTATGACTCAGACTCAGCCTTTCTCCCTTGACCACGACTACTGCCTCCCTCCAAAGGAAACCAATCTAAATGAGGTTGGCAAACGGTGGAATGTCAAACAACAACCTAGCATCATCATCAAGACTGTTGAGCTGCCCTCCAACAAAACAATCCAGCACAGTGTCTCCAAAGCTCTATCAAATCCTTCAGTTACAGAGGGAATGCAAATAAATCTTAACCTTTGTCAATCTTCTGTGGATAGGAAGTGCATTGAGAGGGATGCATTTAATAGCTCTGTCTTGGTGACTCCAGATGCCTCTCCAAACAGGCATGAGTCTGTAAGCCCTTTACTGGATGAAGCAAAATGCAACCAGCAGAAACCTCTAGGCTACTCTGAGTGTTCGTCCAGGCAATACCAGCACGAAAGAGGCCGCACAAGACGAAGATACAGAGCACAATACTCCAATAGCTCCGAATCCAGCTCAGAGTTGTCCTCCAGATCACGTTCACCACCTAGGAAAAGGTCAGCCTTGAGATTTGTCTCCAGTAGCAGGTTTTTGTAAAGGAATTTTGAAAGTATGTTGGCCAACCAAGGCTAGGAAATATCTTAAATGATATCTCGATATTTTTCAGCCTATTGATTATATTCGATGTATACAGTGCATCCGGAAAATATTCACAGCACTTAACTTTTTCCACATTTTATTTTAAAGCTTTATTCCAAAATTGATTAAATTCGTTATTTTCCTCAAAATTCTACAAACAATACCCCATAATTACAATGTGAAAGAAGTTTGTTTGAAATCTTTGCAAATGTATTAAATATAAAAACAAAAAAAAATCACATGTACAGAAGTATTCACAGCCTTTGCTCAATACTTTGTTGTAGCACCTTTGGCTCCAATTACAGCCTCATGCTACAAGCTTGGCACACCTATTTTTGGGCAGTTTCTCCCATTTCTTCTTTGCAAGACCTCTCAAGCTCCATCAGGTTGGATGGGGAGCATCGGTGCACAGCCATTTTCAGATCTCTCCAGAGATGTTAAATCGGGTTCAAGTCTGGACTCTGGCTGGGCCACTCAGTGACATTCACAGAGTTGTCCCGTAGCCACTCCTTTGTTATCTTGGCTCAGACTCAGCCTTTCTCCCTTGACCACGACTACTGCCTCCCTCCAAAGGAAACCCATCTAAATGAGGTTGGCAAACGGTGGAATGTCAAACAACAACTAGCATCATCATCAAGACTGTTGAGCTGCCCTCCTACAAAGGTCATTAGGGTCATTGTCCTTTTGGAAGATGAACCTTTGCCCCAGTCTGAGGTCCAGAGCGCTCTGGAGCCACTGCTGCATTCATCTTTCCCTCAATCTTGACTAGTCTCCCAGTTCTTGCCACTGAAAAACATCCCCACAGCATGATGCTGCCACCACCATGCTTCACTGTAGGGATGGTATTGGCCAGGTGGTGAGTGGTGCCTAGTTTCCTTCAGACTTGTCACATTTAGGCCAAAGAATTCAATATTTGTTACATCAGAACAGAGAATTTTGTTTCTCATGGTCAGAGTCCTTCAGGTGCCTTTTGGCAAACTCCAGGCGGGCTGTCGTGCCTTTTACTGAGTGACTTCTGTCTGGCCACAGGGGGACTTCAATTAAGTTGTAGAAACATCTCAAAGATGATCAGTGGAAACAGGATGCACCTGAGCTCAATTTTGGGTGTCATGGCAAAGGCTGTGAATACTTATGTACATGTGGGGTTTTTTTGGGAAAAGGTGAAGCGCTGTGAATACTTTCTGGATGCACTGTATCTCTATAATTAGGTATTTGCTCTAAAATGGCTCAAAAGTGTTTGATGATTAAAATTATAATGCTGAATTATCATTATTCTTAGATTTACGTTACACAAAATTAATATATTTCTGTCCTATTTACTTCCTCTTCACATGGGGGTTTAATTTTGACACTGAAAATGTAATGTGTATTTGACAGTTTATAATATAGCATTTCATGAAATGCAGAACAATCTCCTTTTCTATTATTCTGTGCTCCGTTTGTAGATTTGTACATTAACTTGTAACTGTTACTAATGTTTAGAATAGTGCGAATGCTTGAACCTGCATTACTTTGATTTCACAATGCACGTGAACTGATCTGAGAGCATTACCATGTGCATGTACACAGATCAGCATGTCACCGGTTTGTTATGAATCACACACGGACCATGTTTATCTGTCTTTAAATCGCAGCCTTTGTGGATTAATAATCATATGACCAACTTGCCATTTTTATGTTATTTAGTTTAAATAAGCAGCCCTGAAGGATTGTGAAATAAGTCTACTGATGTGTTCTATGAAACTTAATAAACAAATGAAACACATTAAAATCATCATGATATAGGTCAATTTTACATCCTCAGTAAAATTATCTCGATTATATCGTTAATTTTCAATATCGCCCAGCCCTACGGCTAACAAATATATTTTATTTTACAGATACAGATCTCGTCATTCAAGTAGTAGATCCAGTTCGACATCTCAGTCTTGTTCACGATCCAGCTCAAGTTCTTTTTCCCCACCCCGCCGGAGACGGTATTCCTACTCAAGCTCATGCTCTGGATCCTGGAGCCGCTCTCGATCCAGATCCCGTTCTTCAGATTCTCATGGACGTCAGCATTGGACAAGACAAAGAAGGTGAGAATTAGCGTTTTAACTTATTGCATGGAACAGTTCCTTTTTAATACAGTGTGTTTTCAGCTCTGCTTTCTCTTTCTTGACAGCCCTAATGAGAGGCCTGGTTTCCACTATTCACAAAATAACAATGAAGGCATGAAAAGACGCCAGGACACAGCCATTGTGAGTTGTTTTTTTTGTTTGTTTTTTTAAATCAAGGAAGTCCATCTTACATGATATTGTCACAATTAAAATACACAGCTGTTTCCTCCTTTCCCCAATAGCAACTTGGAAATTTCTAACAGTACTTAATGAACATCAATTAAAATGTTTTGTGGTTTTAGGAGGAAAGGAGAATAGTTTATGTTGGACGAATCCGTGGAACAATGACTCGTAAAGAGCTGAAAGAACGCTTTTCATACTTTGGAGAGATTGAGGAGTGCAATGTGCACTTAAGAGAAAATGGGTATGGGTCTGGTTCATTAACTTCTGAATTTTTTCTAGTTCAGTTTGAACTATCTTGTCTATCATGAGCAACAGAACTAAGACTGGTTATCTATTTCAGGGACAACTACGGCTTTGTTACTTACTACAACACAAAGGATGCATTTGATGCTATAGAGCATGGAAGCAAACTGAGGCAGCCGAATGAGCTTCCATTTGACCTGTGTTTTGGAGGCAGGAGGCAGTTTTGCAGGATGAGTTATGCTGATCTTGGTAAGTTTTGGTTTTTAGATATAAACTTTATTACTATTGAAGCCTCCAAGTGCTAAAATTGCATCTTCTTTCAGATTCAAACCAGGAGTATGATCCAATGCCTACAAAGGGAAAACTTGATGCAGTAGACTTTGACACTTTACTCAAGCAGGCACAGAGGAACCTGAAAGGGTAACGATTAGTAGCTTAGCCGCAGAAGAGAAGGCGAATTACCTCGGAGCGAAAAGCTGCCCCTCACTTCCAGTGTTGCCTATCAATTACTGTTTTTCTTTTGTTTTTGTTTTGTTTTTCTCTATTTGTCTTTTTGTTTCTGCAAGTTTACACCTTGTATTGAAGTGAAGATTTGTAAGAAAAATGAAAAGTGCAAAAAAAAATATCATGAAATATAAAAATGACTGTGGAATGAATTATAATAATTATTTTAAAGGATGCAATTTATTTAAATGTTTAATCTGACGTCAAATGTTGGAAACATTTTTTTAAAATTAAATTGAAACATTTTGTTTGGGGATAAACCGATATAAAATGTTGAAAATGTATCAACCTAAATAAACCTTCAAATGAATTGTCTCTTGTAAGTTTCAAAATCAATGTCATTCCCCTTGAAGCAAGACCTTTGCAAATATAGTATGTGGTCTTGTTTATTTATTTTTTACTTGTATTTGTTTATTTTTGTCTACAAATGTCCCCATAGGTGGAGATTGTGTCTGCAGATGTTCTGTTTGCTACAGAATTCAATCTTTTTAAACTAATTTCAGGAACAGGCAGGTTGCAAATCAAAGCCTTTAAATGAATTAGAATAAGGCAAAATACAGTGAAAACATTCAGGTATTTATTTTCTAGCTCCTAGTCTATTGAATGTTGAAATGGTAATATCAGGATTCTAGCTCGAGGGTTTTCAAACTTTTCAATGAACAAGGCTTTATAAATATGATGATCCCCTTACAAGAAACCACATTGCTCTTTATGTGAGGAAACTAAGTGATATTAAGACCACTTGAACAAATATTGAGCTATTTTCACAATAAATATTGTAACAGAGAGCCATACAACTCCCAGGTGAAAGTGGTGTGGAGAAACTATGGCTGTCAATATAAAATATTAATTGTAAATAATCTCATGATTTCTAGTCTTTATAAAATACAATACAACAGTAATGCCACATTTTGGTAAATTATTATTTTTATTTTTTTACTTTATTGCATACCCTAGTTTGAAAACCCCTGTGGAGCACTTTGTTGATTTGAAAATTATATTTTATCCAAAGCAATTCACCTTGCATTCGAGGTAAATGTTTTGGAACTCAACCCTATGACTTCCACCATCTGTTGAAACCACTGATCTATATATCTCAGTGGTTGAAACCAGCGCTACAATATGGAGCGAACCATTCAAGATTCATATAGGGGTGATATGTCTTACTCCAATGAGAAAAAGCCAATAGCTACTGTATTCGACAATTAAATAGAGGCCAGCTCGATGTATTAATAATAAAATGCTATTACATTACGCTACATTTCCGTTTATTTGCCATTCTTCGGGGGGGGGGAACAATCCGACTTTCATATATGTGCACGTCTGCTCAAAGCCCCTCCATGAAATAGATACTCAAGCCAATGCACAAACGTTTTCTCAATAACTCCCTAAAATGTGATAAAAACGTGTCGCAAACATAATTTGTGGAGTAAGAAATAACTTTTATTAACCTTTTTTCTTACAGTCGGGGTTGGACCAGCGCTGCTGTCTCTTTAAATCTGTGCTGGGATTTGTTTTCAGACTTGCACAAACAGTCCGTGACTGGCTCAAACCAGTTTCTTGAGTCTGCGCAGTAAGTGTAAACAGGAAGGAGAGTGAAAAATTAAACACGGTTGATGAACGTTGCATAGACTGACAAGAGTCGGTTTATAATCGTGATGTGATTATCTGTTGTTTCATGCGAACGAAGAAACTCGATTAATCGTCTACATTTAAAGCATAGAACGCAGTCGGTGGCTAAAAAGCCTTTGTTAAATAAAGAAAAAAAACGGGTAATTCTAATTGCTTGGCTGCTTAAATACACTACGGTGAAAGATAAACAGCACTTCTAGATTTAATTATATATATTTAAAAAACGCTTTCAGCATTGCCAGTTCTGTCTCGTGCAGAAAACCTGCATCCGACTAAATACAGCGCCAGACTGGTGGCCTGCTAATCCACTTTTGAATCCGATAGTTTCATCAGCCGTTATCAAGTATAGACTACTTAAAAATGGTTCAGAAGGACAAAATAATCGAGTCGACCGAGGCAAACTCAGAATCAACCGAAGCGTGTTCGGATACCCAAGGTCCAGTTGACGAGCCCAGTGTCGGCGTGGAGAGAACAGGCCGCAGGAAATTCATTACTGGTGTTGTCGAGGGTGAGAGAACATACCAAACACAGACTTAATATTGCCAAACCTAACAGTCCTAATGAATGGACAACATCTAATTTGTTACCTACAGTGTGTTTAGTTCATTAGAGTGCATGTATTGATTGACTAAGCATCTGTGTCTAAGTGTGTGCTGCATTTGTCAAAACCTTATAATGTTCTCAACAGGCTTCTATGGACGGCCATGGACTATGGAACAAAGGAAAGAGCTTTTCAGGAGGTATTGTTAATTGTAAACTTTCATAACTATGATTGAAATTCCTGAGTTTAGAACGTAAAATTGTGCATCAAATATTTAATGTTATTAGGCAGCAGAAATGGGGATTGAACACGTATCTGTATGCCCCAAAAGATGACTACAAACACAGAATGTTTTGGAGAGAGATGTATTCTGTTGAGGAAGCAGGTGAAATATCCTTATCATGCCCTTTGAAATTGTACGATTGGCTATGCTGCATTTGTCTTTAGTTTTTGAGTCTAAATTTCTCTTTCATTCCTTTAAAGAGCAACTCACAATGTTGATAAGTGCTGCTACAGATCATGGCATTGAGTTCATTTATGCCATTTCCCCTGGCCTGGACATTACATTCTCGAACCAGAAGGAAGTGTCTACACTGAAAAGGAAGCTAGACCAGGTAAGAGTGTACTTGTAACTACCGAAGCGCCCATTGTACTGTTTTCTGCATCGTTATGGCCTACATCCTTTATCTCTGTTTGTCTTTTCTTTTTTTTTGCAGGTCACTAATTTTGGGTGCAAGTCATTTGCCTTATTGTTTGATGACATAGATCACAACATGTGTCCAGCTGACAAGGAAGTGTTCAGCTCCTTTGCACATGCCCAAGTGTCCATTACTAATGAGATTTTCCAGTATTTGGGAGAACCTGATATATTCTTATTTTGCCCCACAGGTAAGATATAAGTAGTAATCATTGTGTTACTTTGTCAGAATTTGTATTATATACACTGTATTGTATCTATTATATCTTAAAATGAATTGATTGTTCACTTGTCCTCAGAGTATTGTGGAACATTTTGCTATCCGAATGTGTCACAATCGCCTTACTTGCATACGATTGGTGAAAAGCTGCTTCCTGATGTTGAGGTGCTTTGGACAGGTAAGCTATATTTTCATTGATGTGACATCTGTAGAATAATTTGAAGTTCTATTTTCTACTTTTATCTTTTTGACAGGTCCAAAGGTAGTTTCTAAAGACATAACTGTTGAATCTATTGAAGAAGTCACAAAAATACTGAGGAGAGCTCCTGTCATCTGGGACAATATTCATGCCAATGACTATGATCAGAAGAGACTTTTCTTAGGGCCTTATAAGGGCAGGTCCACCGAACTCATTCCCCGCCTAAATGGAGTCCTCACCAACCCCAATTGTGAATTTGAGTCCAATTTTGTTGCCATTCACACGTTGGCCACGTGGTACAAGTCTAACATGAATGGAGTGAGAAAAGATGTTGTCATGAGTAAGTATGGCTTGATGGAAACGGTTAGTCATCAAAAAACAGCAGATATTCTTATGTTAAGTGGTTGAGGGCTTGCCCTCTTAAATGCTAATCTAATCTCTACAACCCACAAAATGTTTGCCATATCATGGCTTAGTGCTCAGTAAAAACTGATAAATTTGACCTATTTTATATTGAGTTTCTGAGTAATTAAGGATTAATCAAAATTATTTATCTTGACCTACATATGTGGCTGTCATTGGCCCTTTATGTCCTGTTATATGTTTTAAATATGATGTATTCTAACTAGTCAGATAGAAAAAAGGCTTCATAGATTCTAATTTCTCTTTTTAGCGGACACTGAAGACAGCGCTGTGTCCATTCAGATAAAGCTGGAGAACGAGGGCAGTGATGAGGAGCTAGAAACAGACATCCTCTACAGCCCACAGATCGCACTCAAGCTGGCTCTTAGTGAATGGTTGAGCGAGTTTGTAGTGCCTCATCAGTACAACAGTAACTATATGTTCTTTTTGTGGTATAATATGAAAGGAATAGTTCACCCATAATTGGAAATTCTGTCATCATTTACTCACCCTAATGTTGCTCCAAACCTGTATAACTTTTTAAAAGTCTAAACTGTGTTTATTCGCCAAAATGTAAGTGACTAGTGATTCTGATCTGTCTAGCTCAAAAAGGGCTCAAAAACACCATAAAATCACACAAAGTAATGATACAACTTTTGTGCTATATTCCAAGTTATAAAGTCAGAGCAATAAACAAAATTAAAATTTAAGTCCTTTTTCATTCTCAGATAAAATTGAGTGTAAAAATTTATCGCGGTGCATCGATATGTCAAATAAATATCGATGCATCAATTACGGTATTTAAGAATTGATTAGCATTACTATATTAATACCCAATGTTTCCATCTTGTATTACACTAGCCTTCTCGCAACAGACACCGAGCAGACCATGCGAGATTGAAGGGAAAGAAAGTGCTTTTTGAAATTAAGAAAATGTATGTGGCCAAGTTAACCTCATGAACCTACACAAGATAAAATGGATTGTTGTATGCTGCTGAGTTCGGCTTTATGTGTCATTATTCAAAAGTATGTAAATTCATTGTTGTTGCCTCCTTCTGATTACGTTATATTATGTTAATATTGCTTTTGTTTCTCCAAAAAAGGTTTAACCACGAATAGGTCTTGGCTTACATTTTTATTGGTGGGCAGACATTTGGCTGTGACCAAAAAAACTAATTCGAGTTCAATTCAATCAAATCTACAAATTCCTACAAATTATATTAATACATTAAATCGAATATAGCAGATATGTCTAACATCAAACCTAATTTTGTTCCCATTGCATTTTTTGAACAAATGTCATGTTGCATGTTTGGACATTAGTTCTGTTCATCACAAACTGGTGATCATATCATTCAGAAGTCTTAGAATGTAGTACATAAGTCACTGTAACGTATTCAATGGAAAGGAGGCGACGAGAACCGGCTTGATAATATAATATTTTAATAATAAACTTGAACAAACACACACATGACCGACCTGTCCGTTAATGAGCTCTCTCTCTCTTCGCACCACCGTCTGCCATCGGCCTTTATCCCTCTCGGAGGCTTAATTAGCCTGATAAGGGACCGGGTGTGTATAATTACGACCCGGCCCCTCCCTCCGCCCTGCCACATTCCTCCCTCATTCTCTCAGGCTGGGGAGCCCCCGGTCTGACGTACACCCCCCTCCCCTTTCCCTGGGGGAGGGCGTGCTTTAAGCCTGGTCTGCCGGCAGGTCATTCCCAGCTACCTGGACGAGGGAGGGGACAAGGGGAGGGAAACAGAAATAATTCAAATGGGGGTACTTCATGTAAAAGTGTAGTACACTCCCAAAAAACACTGTACAATTTAAACGAAAGAGAAAAGGCCAATGAAGAGTGGCAGTGAGAGGAGAGAGAGATGAAAAAAAATCCTACTCGCTGGTTCTCCGATACACCGTCGCATGGTCTTCGTTCACTTCTCCACCATCTCAGGTGGACAACAGCCGCTTAAGTTATACAGGTTTGGAGCAACATTCTCCCCGGACGGACAGGAGTCAGACTCACGACCCCCGGCGGAAAGAACACCCCTCCGCGTTCTCAGCAACTCGTGGGGACACTCCTCCGCCCCTGGCAGCGGCCCTACCGCTCTAGGTGGTCGGGGAGACACTTCCCTCCACCCCTCGCGGACGGCGGTCTTCCATCGACCCCTCCGCGTTTCTGGGGGATGGCAGGGCTCTCCTCCGCCCCTGGCAGCGGCTCCATTGCTTGAACGATCTCTCTCTCGTCGCACCACCGTCGGCCTTTATCCCTCTCGGAGGCTTAATTAGCCTGATAAGGGAACGGGTATGTATAATCATGACCCGGCCCCGCCCTCCGTCCTGCCACAGTCACATTTACTGTGGTTTCATGGTGTTACATTATACATTACATTACACTATGCATTATGGCGAATAAACCCTGTCAAGTCAAAAATTCACCTTTTGTTTGACATGGAAGAAAGCAAGTCGTATGGGTAAATTATGTCAGAATTACAATTTTGGGGTAAACTCTACTTTGAATTGTCAACTGTGTAATCATATTTGTTTTGTTGTGAGCAGTCTGTTAGTTGCTTAACTTTTGTCTTAATTTCAGGTAGGCAGGTACCTCACAGTGGAAGTAAAAGCACTTCTATGGATGTTCCCTCACTCGGTGTGCCCAATCTGGAATCCACCACTACGGTGACTACTGTCTTCCAACAGCCCATCATGAGTCCAGCCGTGCCCGTTAGTGATGGGCCACACATGCTCAGCAAAGAAGTGGAGGTGGAGAAGAAAGAGTCAGACGAAGAACCCATGGAGATGGTTGTAGAGAAGCATGATGAGGTGGAAGACACTAAAATTATCAACCAGATCCTCACAGAGATTGTCAAAGCCAAGATGACTGAAGATCTCAAACCAATGGACACAGACAAAGACAGCCTGACGGAGTCCAAGTCTCCAGAGATGTCCATTCAAGAGGATTCAGGCAGTGACATTGCACCAATGCAGACTGATGATCAGCTCAATAAGGAAGTGTTTGTTCCAGGCCTCAATGAGAAACCACTGTTTGCTGCTGAAGCACTTACTCTGGAGGATCTGACCCTGCTGGCTGAACTCTTCTACCTACCATATGAGCATGGACTAAAAGCAGTTCAGATGCTGAAAGAGTTTAACTGGCTGAGAGCCAATAGCAATTATGTCAGCGTTAACTCCAAAGGAAAGGATCCAGAGAAGGTGTGATATGTAACCGCACCAAGTCTTCAACATGTCATCATAAGATGGCAGTTGGACCCAAAAATGAAAATTCTCTTCATCACTTACCCACATTCCATCTCAGATGTGTATGACTTTCTTCTGCTGAACACATACAAATATTTTTTTAAATAATAGCTCTGTAGGCCCTCACAATGCAAGTGAATGGTGGCCAAAACTTTTAATCACAAAGTCAGCATAAAAGTAATCCTTACAACTCCAGTGATTGAACTCAAATCTTCAGAAGTGATATAATGGGTGTGAGTGAGAAACAGATCAATATTTAAGTATTTTTTGCTCTTAAATCTGCACTTACATTTCCACGGTCTTGTGTTCTTTGGTGATTTGCATTCTTAGTTCATATCGCCAACTTATGGTCATGTTTCTGGTCAAAGGTGGAGATTGATCATAAAAAAAAAAGTACTTGCGTATTGATCTTGTTCTCACTTACACCTGTCATATTGCTTCAGAAGATATGGGTTTAACAATGGGTGTTGTATGGATTACTCTTATGCTGCCTTTATGATTTTGGAAGATTTAAAGTTTTGGTCACCATTCATTTGAATTGTGAGGACCTACTGAGTGGAGATATTCTTCTAAAAATCTTGATTTGTGTTCTGAAGAAAGAAAGTCATACACATCTGGGATGTCATGACAGTTGAGAATGTTGAGAGAATTATTTTACATTTTTGGGTGAAATGTCTTTAAAGTCAGAGTATATGCCATGTTTATGTAGGCAAAAAGAAAACGAGGCAGAGAGGGGGACACATACGCATACAGTCCATTAAATTGTTGTACTAATATTGTACTAATATGTGTATGAGTGTCAATTCTTCAGGAAAAAAAAGCATTTAAAAAGTCTTTCCACAAACGTAATTGGGCAGAAATGTGATACTTTGGTTATAAACCTAGGCGCTTAAGACAGTTTGACAAGAACAGACTCTATGTTCAGCCTCGTTTCCATCTATTTTGAATTAATTGTGGTGTCTGCTCTGACTAAAGTCTATGGAACAAACATTTGGTCCAACAAAATGGTGAATATACAGTAATTATTTTCACCACTTGGTTGTATCTTTATAAGAAAAAAAAAATTTTTTTTAGTAACCGTTGCTAAGTTTTATTGAAATAGTACATGAAATAGTAACACTGTTATTTCTATTTCTTTTACCTAGGTAATTGAATGGCAGTCCAGAGCAGAAAACTTTGAACAGATGTGCTGCTCTGTCATCCAGATGTTCACCAGACTCTCTAACTCGGCCAACAGGACCATTCTGTATGACCTCTACCCATATATCTGGGATATAAAGAGTATCATCTCAATGGTGAAATCATTTGTTCAGTGGTTAGGTAGGTATGGCAACTCTCTGCTGTTACATCGCAAGTTTACAAAGCTTTCACAACGACACTTTAAAAAAAAAAAATAAATGTATGCATTACCTTGTTTCAAAGTGACATCTGTAAGATTTCAGGTTCTCAAAATAGATTGCTCAGCAGAAGGCAGATCATATTTGTAGACGAGAGAGTAAATTAACACTTGTTTACACAAGACAAAAAAACATATGTGCACCGTTCTCACTCACAGAGTGAGCAACTTTCATATGCATCACAAAAAGTTCTAGGGCCATGTATGAAAATGAGATCTAGTTTACACTCACTTTTTTCTTTGACTTATTTTCATTTATTGCAAACATATTGCTTTCCTCTACTGACTGAATGCTGTCCTCATTGCTTGCAAATCCCTCTCCTTCAGGCCACTCTGCTTAATAGGGTAGGATAAATTGTAATTAGACGGCTGTGGTCAGAGCTGCCAGGTGCTGGTCCTGCTGCTTGCTGTGCATTCAGTATCATTGTGTGTTAACTTGCCAACATCCATTGTCACCATCGTGGGTGTGATCGAGAAGGAAAGTAGGCACCTTACGACCTAGCGCGCTGCGCATGCGAACTTTGAAAGTGAGGCGATAATTTCTTTTTCTTTTTTTAAGGCTATTCTGGTGTATCATCAATGCTAATTGATAACTTTTAAAGATTCTTTCCAAATTATATGATGTTTGTCTTGTCTAATTATGTGCATTCTTTACCATTGCGCTCCACAAACAACCTCGGAGTAGGCTTTACTCTAACTGAACTTTTCTGGGCTGGTCCAGGGCCTTTCTTGTCTTCCCAGAACATATTAATTAAAAATTGTGTATGAACTATGTAAACTGCCCTACAAAGCTGACATCCTGTAACTATTCCTGCACTTAAATAGAAAAAATGGCTTCAAAGGTTTTTGACTGTTAGTCAAATGTGGATTACATAAAAGGTTCACTTAATTGTCTCTGAATCTGAGCATAGTTGAGCCAAACCTGTCTGTCACAGGACAGATCATTGTCTAAGAGACCCAATTTTGGCCATAACACAAGTTACGGCATTTTGCCTTTGCACTGCAGTATACTTCAACTACACTTCCCATTATAATTATTTCAGATGTGCAGTCAAGTATATCAGTTGTCTCTTATCTGAGAATTACTTGGGTCATCAACCAGCCCATTTATTTGAGATGATTGCTCAATGAGATGATTGTTTCTTTCTTCATGATTTTATTGAGAGACCTGTCACTTATTGAGAATGCTCATATTTGTTATCTATATCACTCCTGGGAATTTCTACAGTGCAGTTAGAGTAACAGATTTTATTCTAAATGAGGTTTTTGTTGGAAGTTGGTTGAGTAATTATAGCACCAGCATGGCCTAGGTTACCCTGGTAACCACATTGCATTCACAGGTTTCTGTCCAGCTTTATAACAAAGCAACACAGCAGGCAGCAACCAAAACTGGCAAGGCACATCTAACTATTTGTTAGATGATGGAGGGGGAAATTAAATTTAGAACATGCAGCACTAAACAGTGTGTTCTGTAAAAAGGCATCAATACTTGCAGGTATTTTGAGTTATTTACTAAAAAAAATCCAAAAAGGTTCCCCTAATAGTTTCACAACATGCTCTTGGGACAGATGTTGATTTAACAATGCCTTTTACATTGTATAGAATAATCAAGAAGAACCAAAAATGTTTGTTTGGACTGTCTCCTGCCAATATGCCCCAAAGCCTCTGTTTGCACAGAAGTCCAAAATGCAGAATTATTAGCCAGGCCGGCTTTTCTGCCCCTTCCAAAGCAGTGCGGATGGCTTTCAGTCAGTGCGTCACTGCTGTTGTGATGAGATCAGTTACTAATGAGCTCTTTTATTGTCTTTTCCCTTCATTATGTACAGATGGATGAATCCTCGGCACAAGTTTGTACTTCTATTGGATGGACAGTGCCCAATTTATGCACAATGCTGCAGTTATCATTTTTATTTTTGGGCTTTTATACACTGGTGGCCAAAACTTTGGAATAATGTACAGATTTTGCTGTTTTGGAAGGAAATTGGTACTTTAATTCACCAAAGTGGCATTCAACTGATCACAAAGTATAGTCGGGACATTACTAATGTAAAAAACTGCACCATCACTATTTGAAAGTCATTTTTGATCAAAATCTAGACAGGCCCCATTTCCAGCAGCCATCACTCCAACACCTTATCCTTGAGTAATCATGATAAATTGTTCATTTGGTACTTGAATGGCTACTTGCCATTATATCAAACACTGCTGAAAGCTATTTGGTTCGTTAAATGAAGCTTAACATTGTGTTTGTTTTTGAGTTTCCACAGTATGCAATAGATCTTGCAAGTCTTAAGGTCAATATTAGGTCAAAAATGGCAAAAAAGAAACCGCTTTCTCTAGAAACTCATCAGTCAATCATAGTTTTGAGGAATGAATGCTATACAATGCTTGAAATTGCCAAAAAACTGAAGATTTCATGAAGAAGTGTATACACTACAGTCTTCAAAGACAAAGGACAACTGGCTCTAACAAGGACAGAAAGAGATAATAAAAATAATAAATTGACCAATTGTCACATATTATACATACATTTCTGCATATACATGGTGAAATTATTTATTTTTCACATATCCCAGCTAAGCTGGGGTCAGAGTGCAGGGTCAGCCATGATATGGCGCCCCTGGAGCAGATAGGTTCAAGGGCCTTGCTCAAGGGCCCAACAGTGGTGTCTTGGTGGTGTTGGGGCTTGAACCCCTGACCTTCTGGTCAGTAACCCAGAGCCTCAACCACTGAGCCACCACTGCTGTGGAATGCCAGATGTGCAACTTACAACAGGATGAGTACATCAGAGTCTGTAGTTTGAGAAATAGACCCCTCACATGTCCTCCGCTGACAGCTTCCTTGAATTCTACCCGCTCAACACCAGTTTCTTGTACAACAGTAAAGGGAAGACTCGGGGGTACAGGCCTTATGGGAAAAATTGCAAAGAAAAAGCCACTTTTGAAACAAAAAGAAAATGTTAGAACACTGTTTTCCAACATATAATTGGAAAACGGTGTTCCCCTTATGCCACTCACTCAACGTTGTCTCTCTTGAGAGCCTCGGTTGCCTCTGAACTTGAGAAAAGGCCAATGAAAAATTGGCGAACAGAATTTGCATGTCCCTCCCACAGACATGTTATGGATCTTAACCCCATTGAGGTTTTTGGGATCAGCTAGACTGTAGGGTGTGTGAGAAGTGCCCAACAAGACGTGTGGGGTGAAATGTCATCCGAGTATCTGGACAAACTGACAGCTAGAATGCCAAGGATCTGCAAACCTGTCATTGTTTCATGTGGAGTTTTTAAACGAGTTCTCTTTTGAAGTAGTTTAAAAGTTCTGAATATTTTTTCAAATTGTAATCGGAATTTTTCATGTTAATGTCCTGACTATATATTGTGATCAGTTGAATGCCACTTTGGTGAATAAAAGTACCAATTTCTTTTCCATCCATCCATCCATCCATCCGTCAACCGCTTATCCTGTGTACAGGGTCGCGGGGGGCTGGAGCCTATCCCAGCTAACATTGGGCGAAAGGCGGGGGACACCCTGGACAGGTCGCTAGTCCATCGCAGGGCCAATTTCTTTTCATAACATCAAAATCTGTACATAATTCCAAACTTTTGGCAGCTAGTGTATATGTGTATTTAGTTTTTCTTTATGACCCCAAAGTATTTAACTTGATTTTTTTTTTCAATGTTTCAGGAGAGGATGGGTTTTTGAATGAAGTCACATTTGCGCAGCGATAGCTTATTCGTTAGCTGTTAACCCCCCAAATCTTTTCTCTGGCAGCTCTAACGTGATTTTTGTTTCTGTCAGTAGGCCCAATTGAAATGGTTCGGACCAGATTTACTACACCATCTGAGGGGAAAATCTGTACACTTGCCTTATCTAAACACATTTTCACAGTAAAACAAAAACTATTCAGTAAGCAATTTTTATCAAACAAGAGAAAGTCATTGTCTGGATACAAAAAATGCAAAGGAAGTGGTAAAATTCCCCTCAGATGTTGTATGTGTTGTGTGTCCTGCCATTTCACCACAGGATATGTTTTAGATATGATCAAACTGAGTGAAAACAGGAGCACATTGATTCCTGTATCGCAATCCATTTGTCTTGTTACATGACAATGAGTCCTGATCCACTTGCATTGGCACTGCTATTTATCTAGAAATGAACGCATTCCCCCAATGCATGGTAAAGCTTGCGTCTGCTTGACAGCAATACAGAGCCCGGCTTTATCATAGATATCTACTCTGGGGGGGAAAGAATTGCTGTTGTGACTGGAAAGATTCAGTCATAGTATACTCCTGAATTAAAATCATAAAGAATCCAATTGTTCTTTGTGACTAGCCCATGAAAGGTGCAGATCTACCTGTAAAAAAAACTATTCCATAAGCTTTTCCACAATGTTGGCTGATGAAGAATGCTCGTTAGTCAAGTGACAAGACAGATAGGTCTAAATGTGACTTCAGCTAAGGTTTAGAATTCAGAGGGCTTAAACAGCTGAAGCTTATTTAGTACCAGCGAGTGAACTAATGACATGTAATCAACAATACCACTAAAGGAACTGTCATAAATTTAGATAAAATAAAAATTGTTTTAACCGACAGCAAATTCATTTGAAGAACTAATCTTGAATTGCATTGTGGATGTCACTTAATTATAAATGGTGAACTTGAGGATCTTGCAAAATGTGAATTGCTTCAGGCTGTGTCACGTTTCGAATGCTGCATCCTCCGGAGGTCGCATTTGTCGGCCGGATACGTCATCAAGCCTGTCTCGTTTCATAAAAGCGAGTAGGACACTCAGTGCAAACTTCTTTCATGGGAATTCGGAGAATGTATGAGGTGTATCCTTCATGGGCTCCCACAACCCACAATTCTTTGCTTCAACAGAAATGAACTATGAGCACAATGCAAGTAATGATAATTCCCAAGTTGAACGACCTCAGTAGATGGGTGCAGAGTATATATGTGTGTGTATATATATATATATATATATATATATATATATATATAAAGATAAGATAAGATTAAAATAAAGCATTATAGACTAATAATACATCGGTAAAATCTATTTTCTTTTCGCTCTACACCATTATAGCTCTCCTAAAATTTTCCTCATACATTCCCTTCCAAAGGGACTTTGTTGCCTTCTCACTCAAATCGTTCGCACTTGTTAAAGAGTGACATGCTGTCATAGCAACCATGTTACGTTCCGTTTGTCCTACTAAGGCCATCTCAGTTAAACAAGGCACATTTAAAGGAGGACACTCTGTATACTGCAGCCTTTAAAGGACTTCAGAGGTCCTAGCTAGCGTGCAGCCTTCAAAATGAGACACCGCTTCAGTAATTTGCCCAAAGCAGGCATTGCTGTCAGTGTAACCCTCTGTCAATGTAAGCTTAAGCTGCTTGAGCCCAGGCAGAAAAGTTACATGGTATTTCACCATTGTTCATATCGAGGTGTATTCCATGATTTTAGTATCTACTTTTATTTTCAATGGAGTGATTTGGAAATAAGACGCCTCTACCCAATACCCCTTCCCCCTCATTATGCCAGAAAGCCCCTGACATAATGTTCTCCGCTTGGATCTGATCCCAACAGGGTGTCGTAGTCAGTCATCAGCACAGTTCTTAAGTGGCGACCAAGAGCCCTGGGCCTTTAGGGGCGGTCTAGCAGGAGAGTTCCAGGTATCCAATATTGAATTACCAGCAAAATGTTACACGAAGATGTATTTTCGTTTGTTGTAGATGTTGGTGTAGTTGCAAAATGTTATGGGTTGGTCTGTTGAAGGTGAAGCTGTCAGCAGGTGCATATAAACGTGAAGGGTGTACAGCCACTTAGGCTTTATCTGAAGTGTGAACTGAAATTGGTCAAAAGACTACTTTCAGATCCAGTGTTTGGGGTAATGGTGTTCTCTAACCCAGCCTAAATTTTGATTTCTTTCAGCAACTGCCTAAATGAGATGCTGCTCTTCCCTCTGCGCTTGCGACGGCGCAGCATGGCTAGGTTTTATTTCATGACATCTTGTTTCTTTGCAGGAAACAGCGCAAAATTATTCCCCCATTTTCTCCGCGCTTGCATCCACGGCACTGCGAATGCGCAAGCGACTGCGACTTTGCTTTCTAAAAGCTCCATGTACAAATTATTTGTCCTTATCACACGTCAATTCTCAAGATCTCAAAATTATTTAGCAATTTTGACTGTCTATATATGTGATAAAAAAAAAAACGGTATGCAATGTTTTAAGCTGGAACTATTTGGTCATGGAGTTTGCTCTGCGCGCAAGCATCATACCTTTTCTCTACAGGAAGTTCTTGCGCAGCGAAAAAGAGTGGTAAAGGAGCATCTCCTTTGCCAGTTAAGCCTTTCTCAGACCAAGCCTGCGCACTTTTCTTTCATTTTGGTTGCTCGCAAAAAAGAAGCACAAATAGAAAAAGGATGATGAATGCTGTTTACATGCTCTTGCTGTACATTAACCTGTCAGAGAAGCCAATTTAGTTTAGAAAGCATTTAATTTCATGCTCTGTTTTTATTCTGGGGTTGTTTCAGCTGGAGCAGGTAAACTCATGCTGATGTGTCAGTTGCACCTCAGTCATCTGGTCAAATCTAGAAAAATACTAAATTATACTATACTTTTTCTTTGGTCTCCGCAGAGACTGTTGCCAATTGATGGGGCAAATGATCTTTTCTACCAGCCACCACCATCAATGCCAACTTCCAAAATGTATACCATAAGGCCTTACTTTCCCAAAGATGAGGTAGGTTTGGCTCCAAATCAAACCACTGTCATGAAATATGTTTGACATAAGACATTTTAATTTGGAAGGGCAGTGGTGGCTCAGTGGTTAAGGCTCAGGGTTACTGACCAGAAGGTCGGGGGTTCAAGCCCCAGCACCACCAAGATGCCACTGTTGGGCCCTTGAGTAAGGCACTTAACTCCAGGTTGCTCCAGGGGGATTGTCCCTGTAATAAGTGCACTGTAAGTCGCTTTGGATAAAAGCGTCTGCCAAATGCATAAATGTAAATGTAATTTATACTGGAAAAATGTTTGCGTTTTGAAATTCTAGAAAATACTTTTGACATAGAAATTGTGCTTTGTTTAGGACATGGCTTGTCTTCTGCAAGCTATTTCATAAGATGAAGACTCTTTAGATGCTTTGTTCCTAGATATGTTATACCTAGATAAGTTGCTGTTGTCTGCTTATATTCCCAGCTGAGGTGTCCCAGTTAAAGCAGTGCTTTCAGGTTTATTTGCAACACATTCTGCTGAAACAGCAGTCTGGTCCACCTGTTTGTCCTTGGAGGAATCACACTGTGTGGAATGAGAGGTGTCGGATGTCTTGACTCATTGCATCTCTGTCTTTTTCTCTCTGCCCTCAGTCTGCCATCTATAAGATCTGCACGGAAATGTTCACTGAAAGCTGTGATGGCATTTCTTTCCCAGATGAGTCGCCGGACCTTATTGGAGACAGGTGCAGTTTGAGCTTCTGCTTGCTTTCTTTAGTCCTATAAATGTGTTAAATGTTGATTAAAGGTGCACTCGCTCATTTAAAAAAAAAAATGTATGTTGTGCTGGCCGATATTGCCGTTAAACTGACACCTAGTTGTGTGGATGTAGCATCACACAAAATCAATAGTTTTCAGACACCAATGGCATTCTATAAATGGAAGACTGTGATTGAGATAAAATTAGCTAAGTGATCAATACATGGTGGCAGGCCATATAAAATTTAAACCAATTTTATTAAGCTACTGATACAGTATGACTGGATTCTTCATCTGGTGTGTGTGTACATTATTTTAAAAGTACTATTCATTTCTTTAGGGGTGGAACTTTTTCTTTAAGGAAAAAAATTATGGAGTGCACCTTGAAGAAAGATGAAACTCTTATATCCTTGTATAATCGCTTGATCTGTGGTCTTTGTACCATTATTATCCTCACTGCAGGTTTGTAGGAGGTTTCCTGATGCTCAGCCCAGACTATGGCTTTGTGCTTGAGGATGAGGAAGGTATTTGTGGCTATGCTTTGGGCACTGTGGATGTCAAACCTTTTGTGAAGAAATGCAAGTTGAGTTGGATACCATTCATGCAGGAGAAATACAACAAGCCAAACATGGAGAAGGACATGTCAGAGGCAGAGGTTAGCTCACACTCCACTCCAATGTACTTTCTTCTACAGCAAACCCATCTTTGATGTTTCAGGGTTGTAAGATGTTAATGGCAGTCTTTTTTCTCCATAGAAAATGATGTTAAGCTTCCATGAGGAGGAGGAGGGCTTGCCAGAATCATTCCTGACTAACTTCCCATCCCTTATTAAAGTGGATATTCATGCAAAGGTTACTGACCCCAGTGTTGCTAAAAGCATGATGGGATGTCTCCTCTCATCACTCAAAGCTAATGGTAGGTACAGTAGGGTTAGGTGTGTGTGTATGTACAGTGCTGTGGAAAAGTATTTGCCCCTTCCTGATTTCTTCTGTTTTTTGTTGTTGTTGTTTTTTTAAAATGTTTTTATTGATTCACATATTGAACACAGAAAAACAAAACATATATATATACACAAGCAACAATTATCCCCCACCCTGGCCCCCAACAACATCCCAGTGGTCAGGCATATAGAGACATTATAGAGACAAAAAACATAAAACATAATCACACATCCAGAAATGCCAGATATCAGCCCCATTTCCCCACAAACAAATTCAATTTCAATAGTCTTCTAAATGACCCGCCACCCTCCCATCTCCGAGCACCACTCCTGAAATGAGGGCACGCCAGCCGACCTTCATCCTCTTAAAACTATCTGTCTGGTGATCATGACACTGGTTAGGACCCAGCTCTTATTGTGTCTATTCTCTACATCGATGACCACCCCATCGCCGAAAATACAGGGTCTGGGGCAAAATGAAACCCAAGTGCCCAATACATTACACACAATCTCTGAACCTTCAACCTAAACTCCTGGATCTTAACACATCCCTAAAAGACATGGGTTATGTCTAGGGATTCACCGATCTGATACCTGGATCGATATCGGCTCCGATACTGACGTTTTCATACAGATCATGTATCGGTTCGATCAGCCTGATCCAAATCCGATACTGTGTGTTAGTCATGTTCATTACTCTCATGCACCAAAACTGACATAAATGAACCAAATAAAGCACCATTATAGTAGTTAATATGACTTGTGCATTTTATGCAAAGCCACTTGGTGACATGCGATGGTTTTATGAATTGCTAAAGGCTGTGTTTAATAATATGTAAATATACACAGGTAGTATACATGCACAGCACATTAGTGAATGGCACTGCTCTGCTGACACACAAACATGTGGAAACTGGAATTACTGTTAATTTTGCTGCTACATTATCAAGTATACTAATTAACAATAAAGGTTTTCTTAATAGACTACATTTATATTGAAATAATGTCTATTTAGAGGTTTGTGTTTCTTTACATATTAAAGACCCCCAATTAGTTTCACAAAATGTAAAGATATTTTAATCGGATTATGCAAAAGAAACAACACTGGTATCAGATTGAGACCAGTATCGGCCGATTTCAGATATTGGAATCCATTCAGAAGAGAAAAAGTGGTATCGGTGCATCCCTAGTTATGTCTCCATCTTCTGATTGGCATAGACAGCTGGTGGGTGTTTCTTTAAGACCAAGCCTATACAATCTAGAGGGGTTCAATAGAATCTATGTAAATCTTGAATTGTATAAGGCGCACCCTTGCGTCTCTAGATTCAGACTTTGTTTTTAGAATCCTAGCTCACACTCCCTCCTCCAATACCAAGTTTAAATCTTTCTCCCATAATCTCTTGACAGAAATTATTGCTCCATCCCCCAGACACTGAATTAGCAGGGCGTAATACACTGATGCCTTATGACCTTTTTGAAAAGCAGTAATCACCACTCTGAGTGTCTGCCACTTTAGGGGGGTGTATGCTACTCCCAAAAATAGTACAAAGCAGGTGGCGCAGCTGTAAATACCTAAAGAATTGAGGCCCGGGGATCCAAAAATGTTGAACCAAATTTTCAAACACACCACTCTCAAATAGGTCACCGAGTGTAGTAACCCCCCTCACAATCCACTCTGATCATCAGAAAGGTGACTTATTAATACATAATTTTGGGTTCAACCATTTACTCGAGGCATCATTTAAATAAATGTCCGAATTACACACTCTGGACACTTTTATCCATACCGAGTGCAAATGCGAGATAAAGGGGTGTAATTTAACTTCTCCAGTTAGTTTGATAGAAAGGCTTTGCCATGGCGAAATAGGGGCAAGACCTTCCTGTTCAATACAAAACCAGGAGGGGCTCTCTCAGGTGGAAGCGTCCATTGAGCCAAATGTCTGAAACCGAATGCATAATAATTAGGGCTGTCGATTTAACGCATTAATCACGTGTGATTAATTTGACAAAAATTAACACACATTAATTGCAATATTTAACTGAGAAATTCAAGCTTGTAGTACCACCTGTTTACTCCAGAGGGCAGTAATCGAAATTTCAGCTGTGTGAGCAACACACAGTTAAGAAAACAATTTATTGCTTTCAAAACACTTGGAGCGCAAATGCGATCTTTAAGGGATTTTAAGATGCGTTTAAAGATTTAGTATTAAACTATATTTAACTCGATACAGTGACCTAAACATTTTATTTTTATGACGCAACACACCCGAGACGCAACACAAGCATGTCTGGCGCAGGTCGTACGGTCTTTACCTCATACATATTTAATTACCAACGAGGTTAAGGAGGTGTCCTGTAAACGGTTAAACCGTTTGTACCCAGTCAATCTTTATTTAAGAAACATGCTCCCTGAAATAGATCCACTTTGCTGCTCACGTAATGCTGTAGATGAAAAGTTTTTTTGTTTGTACGTACCTCTACTTTAACTAGTTTTTCTTTGCTTTATAAAGACGTTTTATTTGGTTTTCACAGATTTGATGATATTAGTTAATATTGTCTATAAAGCCCCTATTTGCACTTTTTTTGTAAAGACTTGAAACATTATTTAAATACTCTGTACCAACAACTCCAAAGCATTGAAAATCATTGCACTATGTAATGAATATAATGTCTTGGCATTATTTTAAAATATATCTGTAGTATTGTGTACTATGTACCCCTGGCTTGTTTCTTAAAAAAAAAAAAATGTCTGACGCAGGTTTAAATTGACGGGTCCTTAAACAAGCCCTCATAATAAATCTCCAACTGATTGACAAATTCACTTGTGTAATGGATTGCTGTGAACTGTGTGTCAATGATTGACTTATAATCAATAATATGGTAGTAGACAATACATTGTATTCTAAAGCCGCTTTTTATATTGTCTTATCAATGATGAACTCTTCTGCTACAGGAATGTAATGCATTTTAATTATCTGAATATATTTATTTATATATATATATGTATATATATATATATATATATATATATATATATAAACAGTGAGGAAAATAAGTATTTGAACACCCTGCTATTTTGCAAGTTCTCCCACTTAGAAATCATGGAGGGGTCTGAAATTGTCATCGTAGGTGCATGTCCACTGTGAGAGACATAATCTAAAAAAAAATCCAGAAATCACAATGTATGATTTTTTTAACTATTTATTTGTATGATACAGCTTCAAATAAGTATTTGAACACCTGAGAAAATCAATGTTAATATTTGGTACAGTAGCCTTTGTTTGCAATTAAACGTTTCCTGTAGTTTTTCACCAGGTTTGCACACACTGCAGGAGGGATTTTGGCCCACTCCTCCACACAGATCTTCTCTAGATCAGTCAGGTTTCTGGGCTGTCGCTGAGAAACACGGAGTTTGAGCTCCCTCCAAAGATTCTCTATTGGGTTTAGGTCTGGAGACTGGCTAGGCCACGCCAGAACCTTGATATGCTTCTTACAGAGCCACTCCTTGGTTATCCTGGCTGTGTGCTTCGGGTCATTGTCATGTTGGAAGACCCAGCCTCGACCCATCTTCAATGCTCTAACTGAGGGAAGGAGGTTGTTCCCCAAAATCTCACAATACATGGCCCCGGTCATCCTCTCCTTAATACAGTGCAGTCGCCCTGTCCCATGTGCAGAAAAACTACCCCAAAGCATGATGCTACCACCCCCATGCTTCACAGTAGGGATGGTGTTCTTGGGATGGTACTCATCATTCTTCTACCTCCAAACACGGTTAGTGGAATTATGACCAAAAAGTTCTATTTTGGTCTCATCTGACCACATGACTTTCTCCCATGACTCCTCTGGATCATCCAAATGGTCATTGGCAAACTTAAGACGGGCCTTGACATGTGCTGGTTTAAGCAAGGGAACCTTCCGTGCCATGCATGATTTCAAACCATGACATCTTAGTGTATTACCAACAGTAACCTTGGAAACGGTGGTCCCAGCTCTTTTCAGGTCATTGACCAGCTCCTCCCGTGTAGTTCTGGGCTGATTTCTCACCTTTCTTAGTATCATTGAGACCCCACGAGGTGAGATCTTGCATGGAGCCCCAGTCCGAGGGAGATTGACAGTCATGTTTAGCTTCTTCCATTTTCTAATGATTGCTCCAACAGTGGACCTTTTTTCACCAAGCTGCTTGGCAATTTCCCGTAGCCCTTTCCAGCCTTGTGGAGGTGTACAATTTTGTCTCTAGTGTCTTTGGACAGCTCTTTGGTCTTGGCCATGTTAGTAGTTGGATTCTAACTGATTGTATGGGGTGGACAGGTGTCTTTATGCAGCTAACGACCTCAAACAGGTGCATCTAATTTAGGATAATAAATGGAGTGGAGGTGGACATTTTAAAGGCAGACTAACAGGTCTTTGAGGGTCAGAATTCTAGCTGATAGACAGGGGTTCAAATACTTATTTGCAGCTGTATCATACAAATAAATAGTTAAAAAATCATACATTGTGATTTCTGGATTTTTTTTTTTTTTAGATTATGTCTCTCACAGTGGACATGCACCTACGATGACAATTTCAGACCCCTCCAAGTGGGAGAACTTGCAAAATAGCAGGGTGTTCAAATACTTATTTTCCTCACTGTGTGTGTGTGTGTATATATATATATATATATATAATTTTTTAATATTTAAAGATAACTATGTATAATTATTTCATCATTATATATTGAATTATTGTTATATGAGGGGCTTTCTCAGCAAATATTTGTATATGCGATTAATCACGATTAATTAATCGGGACACCATGTAATTAATTCGATTAAAAAAAATATATCAATTGACGGCCCTAATAATAATAAAACAAAATCTTTGGTGGGCCAAACCAACCTTTGTCAGTCGGCCTATGCAGTTTACTGAAATGTAATCTGGGACGTTTCCCATTCCAAATGAAGGACAATATTATCAAACTATTCCTTTTTAATGTTTTAAAACTTATGAATGACTTGAAAAATAATGTTTTAAATATATATATATATATATATATATATATATATATATATATATATATATATATATATATATAATATAATATAATATATATATATATATATATATATATATATATATATATATATATATATATATAATTGTTTTTTTTTTTTTTTCCTAAATATTAAAAAATATCTCTCCTTTTGGTCAGCTTTAGTTTTGGTCAATTTTACATATACACTTGTTTTTTTAACTCCTATATTTAATATTTTAAATTATGCGATAAATAAAATATTTCTTTCTTCACTTTCACATGCTTTTTTTAATGCTTGATTAAACCTTTTATTTGTCGTGAAGCAAAACGTTTGAGAATTTGTTTCATCATTTTATCTTTCCACAGAAATGGAGTAATTGTGCATCTCCTTCTTTGTCACGCTGTGTCATTAACACAGCATGTATATGAACCAGGAACATTTAATGTGAAACCGGAGCACTTTGCATTCACTGTCAAAGTTTAAACTTGTTGGTTTTATATTCACGGGAGTTTGGCATGGGCCTCAGCACGCACATCAGCACGCTTTTTCAGGAGAGGAGCTGGTTGACGTCTCAGTGAAGTTCAACTGAATGACACACAAACCTGCAATTCATGCCGTTCATTTGTACAGTATATTAGCTTAAAATTCCCTTATTTGGGCATTATAATGTGAATTTGAATGCCCAATAATCGCGGTTGTCTCAAATAACCAATGTTGGATAAATAACCACGATCGGATGGTTTTTTAATAATCGGACAGACCTATTTTTAACCCTAATGTAAATAAAACCAGTGAAATTATGTAATTACTAATAATAATGAACTACATGTACTTTCTGCGCAATTATTTTGTGGATCTGCTTCAACTTACATATTGTTGTTATTATTAATATTTACTATAGTAACATGAAATACTGTCAAATAAAGTGTGAACGTTGACAAGATATACTGCTTTGAATCTCTGTGTGGTCTTATCCACACACCACACATTATCTTAATCAGCACAAATAAAGTTTTAGTTCAGAAATTTTAGATGCTGACATTAAACAAGGGATGACCTATGCTGTTAGAAGACGTGAAATGCTGCAGTGATTTGTTGAAATTCTTATCCTAAACATATCTTTTCCTCCTCTATTTTCAGGCTCAAATGGTGCTTTCTGTGAGGTCCGACAGATGGACAAAAGGATGTTGGACTTTTATAGCAAACTTGGCTGCTTTGAAGTGGCCAAAATGGAGGGATTCCCAAAAGATGTTATAATGATGGGGAGGAGTTTGTAAGTCTAGAAAAAGAAACATCCAGCTGGAGCCCCCTAGAAAGTGCACAAAGCTTTGGCCCATAGTAAAGGCCCAAGGCACAACCTGTTTATATAACGATCACATGTTTGTAATCGCAACTCTAGTGGCCTGTACTGGTAACTTATTTCACCTAATTATGCCGGATACACTTCTCGACTTTTTGGTGCTTTTCATAGATATTATTATTTGCACGTCAGAGGTTGTGTGCTTGAGAGTTTGCTAGTGTGTTCATATATGCACATGTTTCTGCAAGCGTAATTCAGTATGCATGAGTTACTTTGTAGGAAATACTTTTTTCCTGATGGACAGATAGATTGAGTTGGCCAAGTGCCATTTGACCTTGGTTGCTGTCAGTTTGTTTTCTGCATATGTCTGTGGTTAAGTTGACACATTAAAGCTGATGTGTAGATCCTCCAGAATAAAACTTGCCATGACTTGATAAGAGAAATCCTCACTCTACTGTTTTTTTTTATAGTATACTTCATTGTTTTGCAGTGTTCAAAGCAATAATCTCAAATGAGGTTGACTTCATAATAGCCAGTGTTATTGCTTTCCTGGACGTTGTAATACATTTTGCCATTTTCCAGGCACAAATAATGTCAGTGAGCTCATATGCAGAAAACAGTACCCTGAAGCTATCTTTAAAGGTGTGGGATATTGCTCATTGACTCTTTAAAAAGAAAGAAGAGAGGAAAAATAGGCAAACTGAACTTTGAACAGGCAGAAGTAAATGCAGTTACATCATAATGTTAATTGTCCTTTAGACTGCATGGCATGTATTTTTGTTTTTTGTAAAAAAGAAAAAGAAAAAAAAACTTTTGGCTATTGCCCCCCTTTTGTAATATATTTTAGGTTAATGAGTGGGACTTTCCTACGCTTCTGCCTTTGTTTAAAGCTGTGCATAATACATTTTTGAGACAGCATGGTTATATGACAATTATGAGATGCAGGTATGATGTTTACAAAACAAAAGTACAAAATGCAACCTAAATGTGAAGGCCAATGCCCAGCACAATGTCTCTAACCAAAGTGTGAATTATAAATACAATTAAATAAAGCTATGTTAATTGATTATCGCTAACATACCTGAGGTCCTTTCTCTGTTCCTTGAACAGGAGGACAACCACCATTGCCTGTTCGTAATTACGGTCTGCCTTTTTGTTATTATATAAATTTAAAAAAGCGCCACATTTAAAGTTGGGGTTCTCTGAAATCCACACTCTAATGCCAATGTCAGGATTATTGCCCTGAATGTGTGGTATAAAGGATTCTATTTAGGAATCCTTTTAGAAGTTTATTTTTTTTTTTTCCTCCAAAAATGACTGCGAACATTTTATTTTGTGTAAACATATCCCTAATGTGCTTTATTCTTGATTACCAGATGACCCCAAATGGCTCTCACAGAGTCCCACACAAAATGTTAAACTTCTGCCTGGGTTTATGAAAATGAAAACAGTTCTGTGCTTGTGATGGGCCAACAGTTTGGGTCTTGAGAAATGTTCAGTCGCTGTTTCACACCCATACAAGAGGAACTTTTACTATGAAAATAAAACATCTCCATGGCTTTTAGATTACTTTGCTTGGCTCATTGTAATTTGGTTGATCATATATTATGTAAAGGACTTTTTTTTTTTTTTTTTTTTTAACGCTTGTATACAATGCATATATTAAAAAAGATGAAGAACTTTCCATACTTGGATGTAATTATGATTATGAATATGTAATATAGTTGCAATTAATGTAAGGCATGTATGTAATTAAAATGGTCATTAAAATGTTAAATAGAAACATCTGTGGTAAATGAGTCATGCTTCCTAGGCCCTTTACTCTTACTGCAAAACACTTTTTAGTTTTTGTACTGATATTGTGAAAAACTGGAAGCAGTCTTTCCTATCTAACTATTTTATTTTTATTACACTGGAGTGTACATACAGTATAATGAATTTAGTATTATAGCTATCATTTCAAAGTTGATTTCTATATAGATTTACACCAGCAGTGTTCTATCGTCGCTATATTTATTTGTACAGCGTTTTTCACAACACATCCTTTCAAAGCAGCTTTACAGGAAATTATGCGGTAACAAAATATTATGCTATTAAAGTGCTAATTGTGCTGTTATAATGGATAAAGATATTAAAAAGCATGCCTTAAAAGATCGTTATGCCCCTAAAGACTTTAATCACACAGTTTGTCACTTGGTTTGTTATTTTTGCCAAGCAAGGTTTTAAATCCTAGTCGCTTTCTGAAGGACTGACTTCGTGACTGGTCTCAATGTTTTATGGTCCATGCAGACCACGATTCTGTAAATAAACTGTTGTTTTTGTAGGTATCTGTTTTTTATTTAAAAATTGTATTTATTTATTGCAAGCTCATTTTCAGCTAATTGTATGCGTGGTTAGCGGTAGACCTTATTCAGAGTAGCGCCAGATTAACTTTTTAATGGGAATGAAAACGAGGCTGTGAGTGATACAGTCATGCACTGTATATATAACTCACATCTAATTGTCAGAAAAACTCATGTTTATTATTACACTCCAGTATACATAGTCATAAGTATAAATATATTAGTACTATAGCTATCATTTCAAAGTATTGATTTCCGAACGTAACAGTAATATGTGTTTTCGATCAGTAAAATGTCCCATCTACAATTTTACGTGTTGATGACGTCATGATTCTCGCGACGCTTTTCGCGTTGTCTTCACATGTGTTTTGAATAGGCGATCTGCCTCTGTGGATGTTCCAGCCTGTATTGAAGTGGTATTATTAACGTAACGTTTGAACAATAATGTCGTTTATGGAGGACGAAGCATCAGACAGTGGGGTCGACTCGCGCTCACGGTTGGAAAGCTATATATTCAGTAAGATCAATTCTCACTAAGAATAATGTGGTGCATGCTTTATAGACACGTGGGATCATAGAACTGAAGTGGTCAGATTTTCTTAATTCTGTAATCATTGATATTTAAATTTCAGAAAGCAGTGATTTCACAGAAATATGTAATTAAATCAAGATATAATGTAAACGTGAGCTTTTTTTATTCATTAAATACGATTCTCTACATATAAATAACTGTACGTAACATTGTATTTCTTGTAGGTTGTGAGTTGTCCTCTGATGTTCCATTTTACACATTTCAAGCAGATGAAGATGAGGCTATGGAACATTTTCTCGAGCTTAGAACGGTGAGTAGAAAATTCCCATTTTCTAGTGCTTGATGAATTTTATTTAAAGGGATACATCACCCAAAAAGGATAATTCTGTCATCATGTACTCACCCTCATGTGTTCCAAACCTCAAACTTGTATGTCTTTCTTTCAAACGTGCAACCCAAATTGAGATGTCAAGCATAATTTTAGTCTCAATCACCATTCAATTTCATGCTATGGTGTGAAAAATGCTATGAAAGTAAATGGTGACCGAGGCTAGCATTCTGGGTTTGTAACAACATGAGGGTGTGTACATGATGACAGAATATTCATTTTTGGGTGAATTATTCCCCACATGGCAACTTACCTAATTTTCAAACTCAGATTTGTCTGGGCGACGGCGCTAAAGAGGAGAATAACGTGGTGGAAGTCACCTCTATGAATCAGCAGGGAAAGAAAATATCGGTGCCTGTAGCTAATCTTCACATATCCTGTCTACCTATGGTAATTTTATGTGATTCTGAGTTTCTTTGTCTGTTTTATATTTACTTCATGCTGTATAGATGTTCAAAATTGCTTTCAAATGAGTTCACATCTGTTTCTACTCAGGTAAGCCTTGGTGAGTTTGAGTTGATGGCTCCTGTCACACTACGCCTGAAATCTGGATCTGGACCAGTGACTGTCAGTGGGTTGCATTTAGTTGGTGAGGAATAAAACTCTTTATTCCCCAATCATATAAAGTGTGTGAGAGCACTTTAGTTATTCTCAATATAGTACACATGTATATGCAACGTATTGTTTTTAGTCCTTTAGAATGAAGTGAATGATGCACATTAATTCCTTTTGTCTCCTTTAGCCACAGAGAATGAAGACTCTGACATGTCAGAGGAGGAAGATGATGATGATGATAGTGAGGAGGAAATGCCTGCTTTCAAACCAGCCAAGAAAAAGCAGTAGCTTTAATCTCACAAACACATATTTTGATGTTCACATCATACCTTTATATATTTGATACAATACTAGATTTTATGTGCCTCTACCAGATTTAATGGAGGGTGGCATAGGATTTAACAGATTTTTTTACTTCCAGATGTGGTTGCAAATTTTGAATTGAGAGGTAAATATCTCATGATCATTTGTATCCCGTGCTGCATGTTGAATTTTTTTTATTTCTGAATACTGTTACTTATGCATACAAGAGTACAAAGATGTATTAATTATTGGAGTGGTGGTTGTCCCAGGAATTGAAATTAAAGTCCTGTCCTATCACCATTGTGCCCTGAGGCACTTAAGATCAGGGGTGGACTAGGAAGAGAAATCGACCTGGGATTTTATATGGAAACTGGCCCAAAAGTTGGGGGAGATCGCTGCCCCCTTCGGCATGCTGCATCGCCGTTTTGTGGCCCGTTCTGCATAATACGGTGGCCCATTTCAGCTTATCGCAGCCCATTCGGCCCCGTATCACGGGTATGGGAAAAAGTCCCGGTTTTCCAGATGGCCAGTTGCCCAGTTGCCCCTGCTTAAGATGCTATTGACAGTGAACAGTGAAGAGCATTCTGTAAATAAAATGTGTTTTTTGTACAATCTGTGCATTTGTTCCATTTTTACAAGTTCATTTTCCACCAGTTTTTGAAATGGAAAACAAGAAGTACATTTCAATTGGCTGCACAGCTATTTAGCTCATTGTTCAGCTAAAAATAAACATTTTCCAAAACATTTTCAGTAGCAGAAACAAAATCCCGAATTATGAATATTAGATGTGATCTGGGAACTTTTATAGCCTACAGTAAATGTAAATGTAATTGAAGAGACTGTAAATCTAGTTTAATTTTTATTCGGAAAAAAAAATATATATATATATAATGCGCCATTTCTCTGAATAAGATCTACAACTACTAATTAAAAAAATATTCAACTACTATATAAAAATTATAATCGGATTATGTTTCATAAAGGTGCACTCAGTAATTTTTGTCTGTGTCATCTTGGATTTACACTGACACCTAGCGACTTGGGTGCAGCATATTTTAAAATCAGTAGTTTTCAGTTTTAGATGTCATTGTAGAAATGGGAGTCACAGCCATGATTACAATTAGTGAAAGTGTCAAATAACAGGGTGGTGACTGAGATTAAGCGAGTAGAATTCGGATGGTCATGTGATTCTAACATGGCAGCCCCCAGGTGTGGACCCTCTCCATATTGAATAAAACAGCTTTATAAGGTTACTGATATGACTGGATTGTTCATTTTAATGTAAATAATCATGAAGAGGCTTGGGTAGCTCAGCGAGTGATGACGCTGACTATTACACTTGGAGTAGCGAGTTCGAATCCCAGGATGTGCTGAGTGACTCGAGCCAGTGTTTCCTAACCTTTTCTCTGCAACAACACACTTTTTACTTTTCTACGGCACACCACTATCCCACATAGGCTAACCATCATAAAATATTTTTCCTTTTCAAGAACTTGTCCATGTTTTCGGTCTGTCTTAGTAGCGTGTTTACTTGTAATGTTTGAAATTCAGCTATGCAAAAACCAAAACAAAAGTCACACAGCCTACGCTATGTGAGGTCACAGGTGGCAAGAGCAAATTTGCTTCTTTTCTAATTTGTAGATTTGTTCTTGCGATGCCACAACAAATTACATGGATGCAAACTCATGAGGGTCGAAAAAGGTAAGAACATTTTTGGGGGGGATATTTTATAAAGAATAAGCCAGTAGTATGGAACACCATACTAATACTGTGTTTGACCCCCTTTCACCTTCAGAACTGCCTTAATTCTACGTGGCATTGATTCAACAAGGTGCTGAAAGCATTCTTTAGAAATGTTGGCCCATATTGATAGGATAGCATCTTGCAGTTGACGGAGATTTGTGGGATGCACATCCAGGGCACGAAGCTCCCGTTCCACCACATCCCAAAGATGCTCTATTGGGTTGAGATCTGGTGACTGTGGGGGCCATTTTAGTACAGTGAACTCATTGTCATGTTCAAGAAACCAATTTGAAATGATTCGAGCTTTGTGACATGGTGCATTATCCTGCTGGAAGTAGCCATCAGAGGATGGGTACATGGTGGCTATAAAGGGATGGACATGGTCAGAAACAATGCTCAGGTAGGCCGTGTCATTTAAACGATGCCCAATTGGCACTAAGGGGCCTAAAATGTGCCAAGAAAACATCCCTCACACCATTACACCACCACCACCAGCCTGCACAGTGGTAACAAGGCATGATGGATCCATGTTCTCATTCTGTTTACACCAAATTCTGACTCTACCATCTGAATGTCTCAACAGAAATCGAGACTCATCAGACCAGGCAACATTTTTCCAGTCTTCAACTGTCCAATTTTGGTGAGCTCTTGCAAATTGTAGCCTCTTTTTCCTATTTGTATTGGAGATGAGTGGTACCTGGTGGGGTCTTCTGCTGTTGTAGCCCATCCGCCTCAAGGTTGTGCGTGTTGTGGCTTCACAAATGCTTTGCTGCATACCTCGGTTGTAACGAGTGGTTATTTCAGGCAAAGTTGCTCTTCTATCAGCTTGAATCAGTCGGCCCATTCTCCTCTGACCTCTAGCATCAACAAGGCATTTTCGCCCACAGGACTTGCTGCATACTGGACGTTTTTCCTTTTCACACCATTCTTTGTAAACCCTAGAAATGGTTGTGCGTGAAAATCCCAGTAACTGAGCAGATTGTGAAATACTCAGACCGGCCCGTCTGGCACCAACAACCATGCCACATTAAAAATTGCTTAAATCACCTTTCTTTCCCATTCTGACATTCAGTTTGGAGTTCAGGAGATTGTATTGACCAGGATCACACCCCTAAATGCATTGAAGCAACTGCCATGTGATTGGTTGATTAGATAATTGCATTAATGAGAAATTGAACCGGTGATCCTAATAATCCTTTAGGTGAGTGTATATATACATGCTCCTCTGCCCTCATCGACTGAGGTGCCCCCTCTGGCACCCCCAGCTCAAAGCGTTGTGTTGTCACTCCGTTAAAGATCCACTGATTCCACTAATCCGCTCCGGGTTTCCCCGCTCGCACTGCAGCATCACTCACATTATGTGTGTCCGCGGCGCTCTCTGGAGAGTGAGACGACAGTTCACGAATGTCGTCACTCGTCACATTAAGGTAGATGCATTACAATCCACATTAGGCTACGGACAGTGGTTGATCCGTGGAATTAGTCATTTCGTAATTTTTTTGTATTCTGTAACGTAATCTCTTGGTCTTCTAATAGTGCGAACAACTTGTACATAATATCCACGGTCTTAGAATTAGAATGCTTTTCTAATCAAATTATTGTACCCGATCAGATCTAATATAAATAACACCAAATTTGCTGTTGGCACACTTTGTAGACAAAAAACAATGCCTTCACAAAAAAGAAGACAGTGAGAGAAAGAGTGAAGGGAGGCTGCTAAAAGCAGTTCAACATTGCAAACATGGATTCTAAGCTCCAGCAAGCCAGTAGGAATATTTAGCAGACAGTTTGTCACACTTTAATTCTTGTAATTACTTATATTTCCCATTATAATCACTTGTCTTAGTTGATACTAGTAATCTATAACACATCATATGCTATTTATATTTTTTTATTAAGACTGTATTAATAGTAGGCCTATAAATAGTTAAAAGGATAATATAAATGTTCTAAATGAGTTGTAAATTAGCATAGTATAGTATATAATATAGATGTATGCTGTATAATATGAAATTAAATGTCTAATACTTACAGTGGGTACGGAAAGTATTCAGACCCCCTTAAATTTTTCACTCTTTGTTATAATGCAGCCATTTGCTAAAATCATTTAAGTTCTTTTTTTTCCTCATTATTGTACACACAGCACCCCATATTGACAGAAAAACACAGAATTGTTGACATTTTTGCACATTTATTAAAAAAGAAAAACTGAAATATCACATGGTCCTAAGTATTCAGACCCTTTGCTGTGACACTCATATATTTAACTCAGGTGCTGTCCATTTCTTCTGATCATCCTTGAGATGGTTCTACACCTTCAATTGAGTCCAGCTGTGTTTGATTATACTGATTGGACTTGATTAGGAAAGCCACACACCTGTCTATATAAGACCTTACAGCTCACAGTGCATGTCAGAGCAAATGAGAATCATGAGGTCAAAGGAACTGCCTGAAGAGCTCAGAGACAGAATTGTGGCAAGGCACAGATCTGGCCAAGGTTACAAAAAATGTCTGCTGCCCTTAAGGTTCATAAGAGCACAGTGGCCTCCATAATCCTTAAATGGAAGACGTTTGTGACGACCAGAACCCTTCCTAGAGCTGGCCGTCCGGCCAAACTGAGCTATCGGGGAGAAGAGCCTTGGTGAGAGAGGTAAAGAAGAACCCAAAGATCACTGTGGCTGAGCTCCAGAGATGCAGTCGGGAGATGGGAGAAAGTTGTAGTAAGTCAACCATCACTGCAGCCATCCACCAGTCGGGGCTTTATGGCAGAGTGGCCCGACGGAAGCCTCTCCTCAGTGCAAGACACATGAAAGCCCGCATGGAGTTTGCTAAAAAACACCTGAAGGACTCCAAGATGGTGATAAATAAGATTCTCTGGTCTGATGAGACCAAGATAGAACTTTTTGGCCTTAATTCTAAGCGGTATGTGTGGAGAAAACCAGGCACTGCTCATCACCTGTCCAACAGTCTCAACAGTGAAGCATGGTGGTGGCAGCATCATGCTGTGGGGGTGTTTTTCAGCTGCAGGGACAGGACGACAGGTTGCAATCGAGGGAAAGATGAATGCGGCCAAGTACAGGGATATCCTGGACGAAAACCTTCTCCAGAGTGCTCTGGACCTCAGACTGGGCCGAAGGTTCACCTTCCAACAAGACAATGACCCTAAGCACACTGCTAAAATAACGAAGGAGTGGCTTCACAACAACTCCGTGACTGTTCTTGAATGGCCCAGCCAGAGCCCTGACTTAAACCCAATTGAGCATCTCTGGAGAGACCTGAAAATGGCTGTCCACCAACGTTTACCATCCAACCTGACAGAACTGGAGAGGATCTGCAAGGAGGAATGGCAGAGGATACCCAAATCCAGATGTAAAAAAACTTGTTGCATCTTTCCCAAAAAGACTCATGGCTGTATTCGATCAAAAGGGTGCTTCTACTAAATACTGAACAAAGGGTCTGAATACTTAGGACCATGTGATATTTCAGTTTTTCTTTTTTAATAAATGTGCAAAAATGTCAACAATTCTGTGTTTTTCTGTCAATATGGGGTGCTGTGTGTACAATAATGAGGAAAAAAAAATGAAACTTAAATGATTTTAGCAAATGGCTGCAATATAACAAAGAGTGAAAAATTTAAGGGGGTCTGAATACTTTCCGTACCCACTGTATACTGAAGATGAGGCAGTGGCAGACTCAGAGAGTGAGGGAGAGCCCACTGAACATCAGACAAATCAGACAGTTACAGGGAAGACTGTTAAACTGGCTGACAGTAAAGGAATATGCTAGTGTGATAAAAAAGAAAGATAGACATTACATTATTTGAATGGAAGAGTAATTGTATTACAACAACATAAATTGAATTAGCACTAAGCCTAACAATTGTATTTACAATATGATTGTAAAAGGTTTGTTATTCATTCTCTATATTAAGATGAAAATGCCTCAGACTCAATTCAACAGAGTAAAAGTGAAGGTCTTGGAACTGAGCCAGAGAAAGGCAATACAATGAGATAGAGAGGGCAGAGGCAGAACAGGAAGAAATGGAGAGTGAGGCAGCCACAGCCATGTACACAAGGGAGAAAGAGCCAAAAGACTTTGAGTTTTTGCTTCAGTTACAAAATCCAACAGATCCAGCTGAAATGGGTCATAACGAAGGAAGTGAGGGAAGCATCAATATTTTCAATTTTACTTGATGAGACTACTGATGTATCACACACCGAACAGGCGTGCTTTGTGGTGCGTTATGTACGTGACATGACCATAAAGGAGCTCTTCATTCAGCTCTGAGATGTTCAGTCAACAACAGGAGAACAGCTTGAAAACCTAACCTAAGTAGTCGAAAAACGTTACACCTTTATTGCCAACTCCACAAAACGACATCAATCAAAACATCTACAATAAAGTCTGAAATGTATTAGAGCGTGTACTGTCTTCACTTTTAATTGTATATTTGTAACAACTGGATAATTTGTATTAACAAGCACCAACACCCAACCCACCCTCTTAGTGCCCCTTTTTTTTTTGGTTTGGGACACTGCCCCTCAAAATGTGTGTGTACGGCCCTGTATAAATAAATTAGTAAATTGCGTTGTGTTCGTGCCATTCTAAACTGTAAGAGTAGTGCAGATCTATTAAGATTTCTGTTTGTCTTTTTTGTTTTTTTACATTACATATGTTAGCCAGAAGGTGGTGGCAAAAGATCATTTTTGTGTGTAATGTGAGCCAGTTAGGTGATATGAAGTGAATCCGTGTCAGCCGTTTACATACAACAGCTCTTCGGGATTGCTTACTACACTACACTACTAAAGCTAGGAAATAGCTTTAAACGAACAACTTCAGCATTACGGCTCATCACAGCTGAGAGACAAAACAGACTAATGATTAATTACACAATGGGTGATGTTTAAAATGGCAGAGAAGATTGCGGTTTCTATAGTGATCGACACTTGCGCGCCGGCTACTGCGAAATAGGGAGAATTATCCCCGCTTGGATGCTATTTTTCCACTGAGAAAGCTGATCTTCAGAAAGCTGACAGCATCTCTGCTTGGGAGTAGCAACATGCTCAGTCTCTCTCTCTCTCTCTCACTCACTCACTCACACACACACACACACACACACACAGACATACATACATCCTTGTTTATCCAATAACTTGTTAGAAACAGCACAAACCATGATACTATTTCTGAAGTGACATTTTTGAATTACTAATGACGGCTTTGACGCATCATTTGTTTTGAAACAGCAACGGCAGATTCTGATACGTCGTGTAAGAAAGTAGTTCCATGCACAAATGCATTTTTATGACCGTACTCAGTTTAAATTTCTCAGTTAAATTTACTTGTTCATTGAACTGTTGTATATAAGCAATATCACAATCACAATCGTACTACAAGGCCCAAATGAGCACTGCTGTGATTACTTACAGCACTCGGCCAGCGGCGGAATCACAGCAGTGCCGATGTAGGGCCATATAGCACGATTGCGAGTGTGATTTTGCTTAAATATCTTGTCTTATTGTGTATTCTATATATACTTTATTTTGTATTTTATTTTTTCAATTTTTCATTATTTTGTATTATTATCTCTGTCTTGCTGCTGTATTGTTTTTGCACTGGAAGCTCCTGTCACCAAGACAAATTCCTTGTATGTGTAAGGATACTTGGCAATAAAGCTCATTCTGATTCTGATGCATTTGTTTAACCTCAGTTTTAATTGTATATGAAGTCAATGAAAGGATTTCCTGTCAACAGATTTGTTGTCAATTAAACGTTTGTTTATGAAAGTATTTCTAGGGAAGTCACATACATTCATCAAGCATAATTATTAAGTTTGTTTGCCTCATATTAATAGACCTGTACTATTTAATTGAACTGAAGAAAAGATAAAAGGTGATTCAAAATGGATGAAAAACTCGGTTATATCAGTTACAGGACCCACAACATGCCATTAAACATTCATCTCAATTTAAACCTAATAATGTATAAAAAAATAAAAGTTCATTTAATTCCATGTAATTTCTCAACTACCCTGGCTGTTATGATAAGTAAATATAATTAACGTAAACTTAAAGTGTTTTCTCTGCAGCAAACTGAGATTAAGTGTCTTGCTCAAAGGCAAATAATGATGAATTACACTCTTTATTTTTGTATTTGGTGTCACCTAGGATGGCACGTACTATGTCTGTAAGAATGTTATTGCAAAAAAGAAGTGACCCTAGTACTTCTTAAACAGCGATCCAGGAACTGTGAAAGCAAACCTTGTAGACTGCGTGGTTTCCTTAGCTAGTCCATTTTAAAAGCATGTGAACTCTAATTTGATGGCAGTTGAGGAGGATCGGGGAGAAGTTAATAACCCCCTGACCCCTCTGAACCACCTCAGCCATTGTCTAAATTCCTCTGCCATCCGACTGATCTTACTTCTATGGCTTTTCTCCCCACTTACTCTAATACACTGTGCAATAGCATGTTTTTCTGAATTAATCTTGTTATATGCAATGGAATCAACCACTGAAGTTGTGTGTAATAAGAGGAAACTATATTTATTACATCATTATCACCATCTTTATTAATCTTATTTTATATAGGATCTTGCAATAGTGTTACATCAATTCTTGATGAAGTTTGTTATCTAACTCTTACCATTGCTGCCAGAGGACACAATGGAATCTATTTTTTAATGTCTTGGATTTCAGTAATTTATTACTTTTTGATGCTTTATACTATGCTAGATCTTATTTCAAGACCATTGTGTAAAAAAATAAGCATTTCTTGCATAGCCTTTGTCTCATTGGCTGGCTTGAACCACTGTGTAATGAAAGCCAAGCTGTCAAATAAATATTTTATGGTAATATGAATATCGGGGCTAAATCACAGTGCATGCCTCTATGTAACAGCCACTATGGTTCCCTTGATTGGTTTATTGATAGGTGTGTTTGTAACAGGTTTGGTGAGATCAAGCATCTGGTTGTGACATTAAAAATGTTCTTTGTGTTTATAAGGGCATGAGAAGGAGAGCACGTCACTGGAGAAGTCATTTCACATGATGCCATTTATAAATGAACACAAACATGGAAGTTAGTTCAAAGTGGATGGTGATGAAGAGAGGTATTGTTAATGACCTTTATATTGAAATAGGCTATTTAAAGGGTGTGTCTTTTTTTTTGTGTGTTTGGGTTTTATGATGGTGTGTCATGTTACCACTGAGAAGTTTACTGAATGTTAAAATTAATGTATTTGATTGAAATGAGAGATTGTGCCCCTGAGAAATATATCTCAGTGAGACACCTCATTTCAGAACATAATTTTTGTCTTTCCACTGTCACCATTATTGTTTATGTAGCACCTTAAAGTACTCACCTCTTGATATTTTTCCATGTTCCTGGTACACCTAGGAGTTTCGTCTTAAAGGAATATTACAGGTTCAATACAAGTTAAGCTCAGGAAATGTCGCAGTTACAGTGAGGAGGTTACAGTGAGGCACATACAATGGAAGTGAATGGGGACACTTTTGATGAGTTTAAAGGCAGAAATCTGAAGTTAATAATTTTAGATTACATTAATTACATTTACATTAATACTTCTGTAAAGTTGTATATGTTGTCATTTATAAGGCCATTTTAGGGTTTACAATGTTACATTATCATGGCAACAAATATGTAAAATTGGCTATAAATTTACACGGAAAGCGTAAAATTATGTTAACATGCATCTTGTTTTTGTCATGTGGCTAAACTTTTGAAACAGTGAGTATTTGAACGTTTACGGATTGGAAGTGTTTCACTGTAACCCAGATTTTAGATTTTTAAAGAAAAGTAGGGACAAGTTGAATTAGTGTTTGTGGTTATCAACATAATGCCACAAATTCTGTTAACTGAGCTTAACTTGTATTGAACCTGAAACAACCAGGTGACCCTGAACGTTATTTTTTATGGCGTTTTTGTGTTCCTTGCCAAAGTTGCATTTGGCTTGCTCACTGGATGTCTAAAGACAAATCATATTTTTATGATATAATCTACAATCATGTTATTCATTCAAACTGCACAATAGGGATTTTAAGACATAACAGCTTCATTTCAACAGTTCAGCGGCAATAAGATTCAAAACTTTAAAGCTCAAAAAAACATATATGTAATATAAAGGTAATCCATATGACTCCAGTGGTTTATCAATGTCTTCAGAAGCAATACAGTTGGTTTTGTGTTAGAACAGACCAAAATATAAAACCTTTTACACTGTACAGGTTGCCATTGCAGGCTCTTGGCATGATCATGATTTCAAGCTCGATTACTCTTCCTAGTGCTTGACACATGTGCAGAACATTAGAAGGCACTAGGAAGTGTCAGATGTTAATGTAGTGTGTCAGTGGGACTCTAAATAAACACAATAAACACACTGCAGTGATGCCAGTATACTGTATGTTAGTATTTAAATATGGGTGCAAATAGTATCTGCCTTATTTTTATGCTGCTTTTATGTGCTTTTTGGAGCATTAAACTTTGACCATCATTCACTTGCCTTGAATGGACCTACATGGCTGAAATATTCTTCCAAAAATCTTAATTTCTGTTCTTCATATGAAAGAAAGTAATTCACACCTGGGATAGCATGAGGGTGAGTAAATGATGAGAGAATTTACATTTTCGGGTGAACTATCCTTTTACATAACTTTAAAAGGGGTGTTGGACATTCTTCAATAAAATTTTAAAGGAGAGAGTCAAAATGAGTGCATTAAATGTGTTATTTTTTAATTTTACAACCATTAATTTTTGATCTACATGTTTACTAAATGATAACTATGAGGTGTGTGGCTGTCCGGAGAAATGGTCCCTCCATTCGAAACTACACCATGATGATGTGGTCCCAGGCCAAGCATCACATTCCACTGGGGCTCTCCTCCACTCAGAGGTCAAGGCAAGTGTCACACCTCTGTTAAACCTTACGTTGCTAAGGGAACTGCTCCAGCTCTTTTATGGTCATGTTAGAACTGTTCAATGTGTAGAGACTTGCTGTTTTGTAATGGCACTGCATTGTTTTCTATGGAGCTGGCAATGATTTCATAGATATTGATCCCTTATTCTTGGTAACTGAAATTCATAAACTTATACTTACATAGAAATTCCTGAAATTCAATGCCTGATTGACAGACAAAGCATTCCGAGATAGTTTGCGCTCACATAAGACCTCACAATTTACATTTCTCAGAGTATAGCTTTACTTAACTCCATGCTTTCCCCAGTGTTTGGCTTTTTATTTCTGTCCAAGCACTCAGCAAACACTACACTCTTAAAACAGGGTGGGTTTCTATGCACCGGGTCTGTCAACAGCTTCATTCACAAATCAGTGAGCCACAGACATTGGCTGATTTTGAGTTTGTCCCCTGAATGACACCGAACCGGAACTCTCCAAAGGGGCCACCTGGAGTGTGAAGGACATGGTGATGAGGTGTGTCAGCTGCCGACCCCCTGACTTCAGAGTCAGACACAAGGAGACTTTCTTGGATAAAGCAAGACCCACATAATCATGGGGAGTCACCAAAGCTTTGCATGTAAAACTGAATATTGGCAAAAATTGAGTATTGCTTTTACAGAATATCAGCACAGCCGTAATTCGGCTACAGGCACAAGGCCACAGGTAATCACAGCCATGATGATATTCAGTGCAACAGTATGATTATGAGCCAGGCTGCTGCTCCCAATATGCAGATTATGCATAGGTCTGCATAGGGCACCAAAAATTCAGCAGGTGTCAGTGGGCAAGAGCGAGACAAACAGACCCAAGAGCAGAGGAACAGTTCAATGGATTTATTCACAATAAATAATAATAGTCACTGTGCTGACGAAGGCCTAGGATCCCGGCACTGGCTGCAGTAACAGGAAGGGATATCCAAAAAGTGTGCGTGCAAGGGGCAATCTTAGGTGTGCATTGTGGAAGTAAGCTCAGTTGAAGCTAGTGAGGTGTGGAGCAACACCCAGCAGAGTAGGGCAATCTTTTTCCCGTCATGCGGGCAGAGACGAGGAATCCCCCATTGAAGATCAGCTAACACGCAGCAAACTGGAAATCAACCACACTTCCGACATGCAGGCAGAGACAGGCAATCAAACAGATAGACGAGACAGGACCAACTAGGTGGAGAGAGTGAAGTAAGTCACTTCACATCAAACAGCTTTCTATAATGATAACATACAAAAATTATTACAGACTACATTCAACAATCCAGCAAAGAACATGACACATGAGGGGATTAAAATAGGCAGGAACAAACAAGGGACCGGTGCTGCTTGCCAACTGAAAGTTGACATGATCAGCGTTCCCATGGAAACAATCAGGGTTCCAATGGAAACGATGATTCCTCGTGCCAGTAGCACCTGAAACACACAAGGGAGAAAACGTCAACACACTTAGAACAAAACAAACAGAACATGGAGCACAAGTGTCCGGATCCCGACACCGACCAAAACTGAATCCAGACACCATGCCATGGACACGAACAAGACCGACCTGTGCGCTCAACTCAAAGACAGGACACTAAACACAAGACAGAACATGGGGTGATGATTTCATGGTCCTGTCAGACAAAAACCCAACCTGACAAGATGACAGGACCGTGACCGTCGGCTGCCCTTCCTCACACGTTAAACTTTATTAAAGGACCCAATGTGCTTGATGGTCAAAATGCTTGTCATCTGAGGGCAAACAGTAGGGTGAATACAAACAGGTGGAACAAAAAACGTGATAATGGTCAAAGTATTGGATCTGTGCATTTACAGTCGCTCTTTCATCATTGACTCTCATGCCATCCCAGATGTGTATGACTTTCTTTCTTCTGCTGAACACAAACAAATAATTTTAGAAGAATATCTCAGCTCTGTAGGTCCATTTAATGCAAGTGAATAATGACCAAAATTTTGAAGCTCCAAAAAGCACATAAAGGCAGTCCATCCGACTCTAGTGGTTAAACTCATGTCTTAAGAAGCGATATGATAAGTGTGGGTGAGAAACAGATCAATATTTAAATACTTTTTTACTATAAATCTCCACCTTTGATCAGCAGCAACCAGTCGGTGACGAGATATACAAAGAATGCGCATCACCAAAAAACAAAAGAAGAAGAATTTGGATGTGAAAGTGGAGATTTATAGTAAAAAGTGGTGTGGTGGTGGCGTAGTGGGCTAAAGCACTGGTAATCAGAAGGTTGCTGGTTCAATCCCCACAGCCACCACCATTGTGTCCTAGAGCAAGGTACTTAACTCCAGGTTGCTCTGGGGGGATTGTCCCAGTAATAAGTGCACTGTAAGTCACTTTGGATAAAAGCGTCTGCCAGATGCATAAATGTAAATGTAAAAAAGAACTTAAACATTGATCTATTTTTCACCCAAACCTATCATATCACTTCTGAAGACATGAATTAAACCACTGAAGTCATATAAACTAATTTAAAGATGCCTTTTGGAGCTACAAAGGTCTGATCACCATTCACATCTGGGATGCATGAGGCAAAGTAAATGATGAGAGAATATTTCTTTAATGTAATCAAAAAACAATATTGACAAGGGAAAAAAAACACTACTATTTTGAAAAGAAAACCACTTAATGCTCTCAGTTTCTGTTTTTATTACTGATCTTAGTTTACTTTATATTTAGTGTATTATTATGACTGTATTTACTTTAAAACATGAAGCAATGTTTACTTCATTTAGAAGTACTTAAAGGCAATATGCCTTTGTTTTAATCTGATATTTACATTAATATTTTTCATGTAAAATAGGCTAAAACAGTGTGTTCTATATTCAATTTGCTTCATTTTTTTCTTTAGTTTTTTTGCAATTTGCTTAATTTTTTTTCAATTTTTATTAAGAATCATTAAATTTATTTTTTTGGTGTTGACTATGCTGCTGACAATGTGGTGTCGTGACAACAGTATAAAACTCTGATCATCAGTAATGACTATTTTAATGACTTTGCAATGTTAGTGTCATAAAGTATGTAAACATTAATATGGTACTATATGCAAGTTATTTATTATAGGTCAGGCTTAAAATGCAACACATTTAATATATGTAACAGTCAATTCACCAAGGGGTTCTTGGCCTGAAAATGTTGAAAATCCCTGCTGTAAACATTAAGTGTATATCGAGTTTATATTTCAGACAAACTTTGACGAGTTAGTTTGTAAAAACATTAAATAAAAGTCTCTGCCAACAAAGTTAATTCCAAACAAAGCCAAAGTTTGCATGTCACCAAGCAACACACAGACTAGAAATCAGCGAAAATAGAAGTGAAATGATGACAGTGTAACGTCCAAATGTTGTTATACTAAATATCAATTGTATAACAATATTAATTGAGGAACTACATGGATTATTTGTACTTTGAAGTAGTCATTTGGCAAACTGCAGCACCATATATAATGAACAAGTGAAGGTGTTTAAAGCTGTTTGAATATAGTAATGGCAAAAAAAAAGAGGGTGCTATCAGATAAGAGTGTGCCTGTGATGTTATTTCTTGTGAGCATACTAGCCTAAGATGAATCTTATAAACGCACATGCACATGTTGTGTAGGAGTAATCTTTGAAAGTTACTGTAAAGGTTGGTTAAATAGACACATTTCATACTTCATATTGCATCACATAGCTGTAATTGCTCCTGATTAAATGTTTCCCATTTGAGGGAAACATATCTCTGTGCTTTAAACTCCAGTATAACCACATGTAATGAGATTTTTTGACATTACACAAGCACATTAAATATTTCTGTTTAAATGGCATACTATTTCAAATGTGGCTTGGAGTTATTTTTCTGTATGAAGCTAAAGAGCAAGTCTGCTCATGTCTATGTGATCGACAACAAGGTATTGTGTGTGTTCTCCAATATCAGCTCATCAGTATATCACCACATAGGTGTATTTGCCTGTGCTCACTGGGTGTGGTCTGATGCACTTGACAGCTGTGTGTTACTATGGCAGCTGTGTGTGTGGTGTGTGTGTGCACATGTCTCGTGTAAGGGCCTCATTGAAGGTGTGTTTTACTGCTGTTGCTGCACCAGGAGTCAGTCAGCTGTTGTGCAGCTGCTGCTGGCATTAACAGGCCCAAAGCTCTGTGCATGTATCCATCTTTCTTTATGACACATCACACTTCTGTTGCCAAAGCCCCTCTGCCTAATCAAAGACATCCACACACAGTGCAGGACTTGTCAGACCAGCAAGGTTCATATCCCTGTAATGAGTAACTGGAGACGAGGGGAGAAATCTGCTGCTCTGGCTGCCCTCTTTGTTACCCGAGTATCTCCAAATTATTAACAATGGGTTTGGGAATTCAGCCTTTCAAACAGATGCACCGTGTTGGACGTAAGCCTTATTACTACACAACATGTATATTGCTAGTTGTATGCCCTAACAATAATTGCCCTGTTTGAACAGTATTTTTCACAGTTTTTGACATTTTCAAAGCCTCAAATAATTTAAAAACATACAAGTACATATCAATTAGACTCTACTATAAGGAATAGTTCACCCAAAATTAAACATCTGTCATTGTTTAACCATGTTGTTCCAAACCCATACAAAAGGAGACATTTTGAAGAATCAGCCCTTTTTTGTATAAAACAGTTCTTTAAGTGTTAGTTCACCCAGAAATTTAAATTAATCATTTACTCACCATTATACCATCACGGATGTGTATGACTTTCTGTCATCTGCTGAACACAAACAAAGATTTTTAGAAGATTATTTCAGCTCTGTACGCCCTCACAATGCAAGGAGAATTAATGACAAATCAAAATGACTTAAATATTGATGTGTTTCTTACCCACACCTATCATATCACTTCAGAAGACATGGATTTAACCACTAGTGTCGTCTGGAGTACTTTTATGTTGCCCTTATGTAGATTTTGGAGCTTCAAAATTCTGGCACATATTTACTTTGTATGGACCTACAGTAGTGGAATATTCTTCTAAAAATCTTCATTTGTGTTCTGCAGAAGAAAGAAAGTCATACACATATGGGAAGTCAGAAGGGCGAGTAAATCATGAGAGAATTTTAGTTTTTGGGTGAACTGTCACTTTAATGATCAGGCTATCAAGTTCATTTGTATTCGTGTTCAGATATGACAAAACAAATGACAATACGCTGTTGGTTCTCACTTACCAAATGCTTACCGAATGGAACAAATAATATGCAGAGTGGAGAATGAGATTTTAGATTTTAAGTGAATAACAACCTAAATTTTGGTTTGTTACTTGCACAAAGCTGTTGTATTGCTCTTAAGTACTATTAGGCCCATAGCGCTTTTGACCCTTTAGCTCCAGGCCTCGCCTCACAGGTCCTAAGAGGGCTTTTGGTTTATCCTTATTGGCTTTAGGTATTAGAGTTGCAATGTGCTGGATGGCAGAAATCTTAATTCTGCATGGTAAATAGATTGAGTATGCAAGGCATTGACAGGCACTCCAGTTTAGGTGTTGCCTTCTCACAAAATACTCTTCAATAAATAGTTCAATAAAAAATGAAAATTCTGTCATAATTTAATCATCCTCATGCTGTTCCAACCCCACATGACTTCCTTTCTTCACAAAAGGAGAAATTAGGCAGACTGACAGCCTCAATCCCAATTTACTTTCATTGTATGGGAAAATAGGCTACATTCACACAGTCTGTTTTTTGGGATTGACAACAGTATATTTACTTACAGGTGTGAGATGTCATGTTCGTTCAACATCTTACAGAAGAGGCTTGAATAGGTCAAGAAAGATTTATTGGCATTTCTGTTAGTGTTTACAATATTGCCAAAGCTTTTTAAGCACAGATATGTGCACAATATAGAAAATAAATACAGAAGAGGGAAACATAAGAAAAAATAAAAGAAAAAAGTCACAGTAAAAGTGCAAAAATATAATACAAAATAGGTAACAAAATGTTATACTGTATGACATTCATGCTCATCACCAGCTAAAAATAATGACATGTAAGTGATGTGCTACACACTGTCCCTCAGGCCATAGCATGCAGCTATATAGCTAGCTGCTGTTTCCTGTATAAGTAAAAAAAAAATTGACATCTGCCAATGTGGGGAAGTATTTTTAGAAATTGTAATTTGTATTTTTCTCTGAAGTTTTGGTATGACATGACTAACAACTAGTTGTCCAATATAGTTATGTTCACACAGTACGACTTTGTCGAAAATGCAGTTGTGAGTCCTGAAAATTTGCGCGTGTCAATTCAGTTATAGAATGCGGTTGTCACTCTCATAAATAACCAACATGTGCATGAATGTAACTGAATAAAGCACTAAAAAATACAGGACTGACAACTGTATTCTGCTGCTTTGTGAATGTGGCCATTGTGTTTTTTCAGCCTAGTCTCTTTAAGAGCATTATACCACGGGTCTGTTGAATGCTTGATTCTGATTGGTTCACGGATGTTCTAAGGTGTGCAATAATTTTTCAAGGGAATGTACGGCTATAAAGTAGTTCCAGGTCTTGACCGCATAACTGTTCCATATCACTTTTTTCAGTTATTTCAGATAACATGCTACCAAAACAAAATAACCAAATAAACAAAGTCATTGGTTAAAATAAATTGGTTAAGAACGTCTAACAATGTCTAAAATATCCAAAATTTATTTACATTTCGGTTAAAAAGTGCCCTCGCGCTCCCTCGTCTCCCCCGTCTCCCCCGCACTTACATATGCTCACACGCACACTGAGACTGGAGTCGCAACCGAAAAATAGAGCCACACCCTTCCGACTTGATCAATACAACAATTTCTATTATCCGAAATAACTTTTAATGTTTCAAATACATTTCGCCCTAATCAGCCTCACATAGCTGTAGCGGAAAACACCGCGCTAACCCCTCCTTCACTTACTCTCTCTCTCTCTCTCTCTCTCTCTCTCTCACACACACACACACACACACACACACACAGAGAGAGAGAGAGAGAGAGAAAGAAAGAGATCAGCTTCAGACGGAAACCAGCCAATTCCAGACCCAGGGGAATGTGATGTTATGTGGGGATCTAAATGCAAGGACAGGTTCAGAACCGGACATTATAGATACCCACGGGAATAACCACATACTGAAAGCCAACACACATCTAACCCCCACCACTACAACACGGAACAATCCGGACAGTACAGTCAACAAAAACAGTAAGGAGTTAGCTTGTCTCTGTTGAGGCCTGGGTCTGTATATGCTTAGTGGTAGGATCCAGTGGGATCTTTAGGTCCATTCACATACTGCTCAGCTCTTGGGGCTAGTGTACTCGACTATGCCATTACAGACATGGACCCCTCCTACATACGTGCATTCACTGTCATACCACAGTCGACCACTGTCAAATTAATGTGTTTCTAAAAAAACTCCAACACCATAGAACAGACCAAGGGCCCAGCAACCTGTTCAAACTAAATTCAACATACAAATGGTCCCCAAAATATGAGTTTGAATTCCTTAGTGCAATTAGCACCAAAGAAATGTCCAACCTAATCAACAGATTTCAAACAACACAGTTTATGGCTAACAAGATCGACGTAAATTCTGCAGTACAACAAATAAATTACTTTTATCAAAGGTGCTAAATCAAAGCAAATTTACTCCGTACAAACAAGAAAACTAAACTTAAAACTGGGGATGAAATTTGGTTCGATCAAGAATGTAAAATTAAAAGAAAACTACTCAGACAGATCTCTAACCAAAAACACACAAATCTGAAACCAGACAAAACTATTGTGAAGCACTCAGGGATTATAAAAATACAATACGCCACAAAAAGCAACAACACCTAAACCACACTCAATTAATAATAATCAGTTCTGGGAAAAATGGAACAGTCTGAATAAACAACACAGTCAGGACATAGCCATACAAAATGGAGAATTATGGAAAGACTATTTTAAAAACGTATTCAAAGAAATTACTCAAGTCAATTGGAATCTACAATAAAAAATAACCAAAACCCTTTAGACTATCAGATTAGCAGAGAAGAATTGGCAGATGCACTTAAGAAACTAAAACCCAGAAAGGCATGTGGTTTAGACACCATTAGAACAGAAATGCTGAAGCACAGTCCAGCAGTACTGCAGGAGGCCTTGTTAAAACTGTTCAATCTGGTTCCACAATCTGACTATTTTCCTGACACCTGCAGTATGGGCTTAATACACCCATTATATAAGAGTGGAGACAAAATTCTGGGGGAAGACTTTCTGCTGTATCCTGAATGCCTGGATACAGGCCCTCCTTACCAAGCACAATGTCTTGAGTAAGAGTCAGATTGGATTCCTACCAAACCACCGCACCACCGACCACATTCACACGCTACACACAATAGTCAACCAGCACGTTCATCAAAAAAGCAAAGGCAAAATTTATGCATGCTTTGTTGATTTAAAAAAAGCATTCGATTCCATTTGGCATGATGGTCTATATTATAAAATTCTACAATCCGGCATTGGGGGTAAAACGTACGACACTATCAAATCTATGTATTCAGACAACAGGTGCGCAGTTAAAATTGGCAATAAAAGAACAGAATTTTTCACTCAAGGGCGAGGAGTGAGATAGGGCTGCAGTTTGAGTCCAACTCTGTTCAACTTTTACATTAATGAGTTAGCAGTGCTACTGGAACAATCTGCAACACCCGGTCTTACTCTAAATCATTCTGAAGTTAAATTTCTTCTCTATGCAGATGTTCTGGTGCTGCTGTCAGCTACTGCACATGGGCTACAGCAGCACCTGGACCTGCTGGAAAACTACTGTGAGAACTGGACCCTGACAGTCAATCTGAAAAAACTAAAATTATGATTTTACAGAAAACAAGCCAGATTACAGGACACCAGATACACATTCACTCTGGGGAATACTTTAATAGAGCACAACCGACACTACGACTACCTCAGTCTAAAAATTAGTGCTTCAAGGGGTTTTGGTCTGGCAGTGAATGCACTAAAAGAGAAAGCTAGAAGAGCATTCTATGCTATTAAGGGCAAATTTACCCAAGTAGACATTTCTGTAACAATCTGGTGTAAGATCTTTGATAGTATTATAATCCCTATTGCTCTGTACGGAAGTGAGGTTTGGGGTCCACTCTGTCTGGCAGATTACTCGAGATGGGACAAACACCTCATAGAATCCCTGCATGCAGAATTCTGTAGAAACATTCTAAGAGTTCAGAGAAGAGCACCTACTAATGCATGCTGGGCCCAACTAGGCAGATACCCCCCTTATAATACATATTGAAAAATTATCCCTCAAATTTTGGACACACCTAAATTCAAGTTCCCCTAACACACTGCAACATGAAGCCCTTAAAACCCAAGAGCTGAAGCCTAAAACAAGTCCCCTTTGTCAACTGGCTCTGAAACTCACAAACCCACTAACAACTAACAAACACCAGTTTCAGACCAGCACTGCTGAACAAAACCAGATCAGAATAAACCAAATCATAAAAGAAAGCAAAAATTCATATTTGGAGCATTGGGAAAATGAAAGTAAAAACCAAAGCAAACTGGAATGTTATCAGACCCTAAACAGAACATATAATCTAGCAGAATATCTGCACACTGTAAGAGATCCAAAACAGAGACGGATCCTCACCAAATACAGACTCAGTGATCACAGTCTGGCCATAGAAAAAGGCAGACACAGAAAACATGGCTTCCAAAGGAAGAACGAGTCTGTGACACGGGTGAGGTCGAGACAGAGACACACTTTCTCCTTCACTGTGATCAATTTACAGAGGTGAGAGAGAAATACCTCCTCAAACTCTCAAACCTCATGCCACGGTTTTCCAGTTTGGCAGAAACTGATCAGATGCTGGTGTGACTGGGGGAGGACAATCATGCATCAGTTGCAGCTAAATTCATTGAGCTGCACACCCTCAGAAACCAATTACTGCCTTAATGTACTTCATTCACAGTACTTTTAATCTCTTATGTTCATAATGTCCTGTTAAATGCATATTTTATTTTATATTGTATAGTGTATATTGTTATTATAGTTTTTTATTTTATTTTATTCATTACCTGACACCTTATTTTAATTCTATCTTATCATTATTATTTGTCTTGTCATTATCTGTTTTGTGTATTAATGCTTTGGCAATATTGTATGTATACACAATCATGCCAATACTTTTAAATTGAAAAAAAAAAAAACATTTGAGAGAGAGAGAGAGCGAGAGAGAGAGCGAGAGAGAGAGAGCGAGAGAGAGAGAGCGAGCGAGCGAGCGAGCGAGAGAGAGAGAGAGAGAGAGAGAGAGAGAGAGAGAGAGGCAGCGCAAGCCTAACATGATGTTTTCGAATTAGCAAGGAAGGCTCGGACTGTATTAATGCTAGATACACTTAATCAGTACAACAATTTCTATATTATCTGAGATATCTGTGGGAAAACCCCTCGAGGACACACATTATACGCATAACGCACACACTTAAGGCCCAAACATACTTGTGAGAGAAAAACATTGTCATGTCAGCGCACTCCTGCATCTAAGTGGGGATGAAAAAAGTTGTAAAGGTTTATAACGGGAAAATGCCAATTTTGAATCAATGTTAACTCCGACAAGAGCTGCTACAAAAAACAGATAATCCCAGAAATTATCTCTCTCATTTTCTGAGTATCTCTCGTTCGATCCCTCAAATGCATACTCTCACACACATACAAACACACTAACTTATTACTCCAGTAAGTCCTCGAGTAACTGTGTCTACCTCTCATTTCATTTTGGATTACTATTGGTTAGGTGTAGGTTAAAGTTTTAGGTTAGGGAGGAACGTTATACTCATTAAAACCTCCATTCACCTTATAATCTTGTCTGAAAATGACACTTTGTCAACTCAATTTGGCTCCCCCCGCTGGACCTTTCACTGAGACACTGGAGAAGGTTATAACTGCAAGCATTTCTCCAAAAAGGGGTGGAAGCTCCAAACAGGCATTAAAGATATATAGAGCCTCATACCTAATCCATTCCCTAACCTTTACAGTGAGTGGAAGTGACGCCCCCTTTTTGGAGTAACCCCACCCCATTTGGATGTCTCCAGCCTGCAGCTATACCTACTTAGGAAACTGCAGCCAGACGTGAAATAAGGCACATTTTGCAAAAAATTTGGCACTGTCACGTAATGTTCCTAAGACTGTGTTCTTATGTTCCACAGAAGAATTTCATATGGGTTTGGAACAATATACGGGTGATTAAATAATGACAGAATTTTCATTTAATGCCAGCAGTAGAAAGAGCCAAACAGAACCCATTTATCAATAGGTCTGACTCTGAGACTATTGAATTTGGCAGCAGTGAGAGGTCAGCAGCTCTGGCCTGCTGTTTACCTCAGATCCTCTTCTCAGGTTCCCTGGGATTTGTGTTCTCCTTTGGAAAATGATGTTTATCATTTCTCTTGTTCTCCTCTCAGTACTTTTAGACTCCTCCATTCACAGACAAAGATTGCTGGAATGACAATCTAAAGGTTCTTAAGCTACCATTTAACATGTAAATATACAAACCTCAAAAGTGTAAACGTGATCGACACCAGCAGTCATAAACAGCAGAGTTAGTCACTTTATGCGAGCGACATCATTCCCCTGAATAGCTGGCTATGTTTTAATAATTTATGTCAAGGGAAGAGAAAGCAAATATTGTTGCAGAAAAACTAGAGGCTTTAGTCTAGAGCTGGTTTGTGTTTCTGCTGGGTTCAGAGGGAAAAGCATTACAGAAGATCCTGAAGCCTTTGTACAAATATGTCCACAACCTCATCCTTCTCTCTCACATGCACTCACACCTACATGCTAACTTGATAAAAGCTGAAAAATTCCCATGTTTTGAGCATTCTTTTGTCCCTGTTAATCCTCGTAATTCCTATTCCATCACAAGCCTGAAATATGACTAGATTTGAGATATAATAGAGAATAACATCTTAAATTATGGTGTGTTCATCATACAACGTGATTTCCTTCAGGATTTGGCATGTGTATTTTGGTTGCATTAAGTATCACAATGAGTCACAATGTACTGCCATTGTATCGAATTTAGCCAATGGGGCATTCCTTTTATTATTTCCTTTTGTGTTTCCCAGAAGAAAGAATGTCATATGGATTTGGAATGTTTTAATTAATTAATTAATGCCATTGCTAAATTATATCCAATATAATGTGTTAAAATGAACACCTTTCTGGTTTAATGTGGAGTACTTGAGCCTTACTGATGGGTATGTGAGAAAAACAAACAAGGTTGGGAAACACTGGCCTATATGATCAAACAAAGAGAAGCTGAGCTGAGAGACCACTGCTACTGCTGTTGTGTTTTGCAATCGATCCTTCCGGCATGCTCAAGTCCTCCCACGGGCTGCAATGAGCCAGCATGGGCAGCCAGCATGATTAGCATCATGGGACAGAGCATATGGCATGTCCACCCACAGCAAGCTGGGGGAAAAAAGAAGGTGGAGTCTAATAACATTTCTAATTGGTAACAACATTTTGACTGCGCTTGTGTAGTTAGTGTGAATGCATGGGATTCTGGGAGGAGAGGGGCTGGAAGGTTGCACTTTATAAATAAACAATGAGCTGTTCTTCAAGAACCCCCCCACCCCAACACACCATGCTTTAATGGAAAAATGAAAAAGTGCATTGCTCAAGTTGACCCATGTGGAAGAAATGGAAAGGTTTGCCATACCCCACCCCCCAGATTGCTTTATTAAACCAGCACTTACCCCCATTAACTAGACTGGACCAGCATGGAAAATCATCCCTTTCTATGCAGGTCTTTTTATCTGCTGATTTGATTCATGAGATTTCTTTGGACTAATAAAAATATGCTCATGGTGCTACTTTTTTTTGGACCCAATACAGTTAAAGAATACTTTAAAAATACTGCATAGTTTTTGGTACTGGGAGGAAACGTTGTGATTTTGTCAACACTTTCAAAACAAAAGACATTTATTTTTTAAAAGAAATAACTATTTAAAATTAACTTTCTGTATAACCTTTGGACTTTCTGGATGTTATACACCTTTTAAATATATATATATTTTTTTTTTACACATCTAAGAATCATATTTGATCGGATAAATATTTAAAATGATCTCAAATTTAGCCCCTAGCCCCAAACTGTGCTCTAGCATTCCGACCTGCTTCTGCATATTTCCCACAAATTACATTAAATACTTTCCTCTCAAACGGGGTTTGTGCATACAAACACACCCACACGATTATTATTTTTTTTTTTTTACAGTTTTGAACACGTAAGTTAACATATAATAAATATGTTTACTAACATTATTTAATATGATAGGGTACAATGGGCCAAATGCCCCCAATGGTAAAAGACCTATTGCATATAATTTTCTACTAAAAGAGTAGATGGCAGAAAGAACTATTATGGCACCTTCCCAAAGCCCTGTAATATTGCAACTAATTATTTGACATCTGTGGGAAGGAATGGACTTGCAAAAACTTGGATGTGCAAAGTCTGCCCATTTTTATTGCTGAAAAAAGGCAATAGAGATTAATTTATAAAACCATCTCAAATTGTATATCTACAGTATTCACTGTTGGTTTTCTACAAGCAGAATAAATCAGAAATTGTTGATATTACAAAATGCCAAACTGAGACATACTTGGCCAATGTTTGTCAAGTTTTTAAACTTTTTTTGTTTAGTTTAATTTTTACATTTTAAAAAATGATTTACAAAAATAGTTTTTGTTAAGGGGGGTCTTTAATGCCGTTGTACATTAATCAAGAATGTATGCATTTTTAATGGTTTCAATACTGGTCAAAAAATGCCCGAAGGACAAAAGGAGGGTGCAGTACACTGGTAGTGCAAACAGTGCTTTTTCTGCCCATAATGTGCCAGTCATGCAGTTTGTCATTGAAAAGGGATATTAAAAGAACTAGTGACAATAGAGCTAAAGGGACTATATTACTTTACAGCCATTTCTTTCTATTCTAATGGGCTGATAACATTAATGCACAAAATTAAGCCTATATCACTCCGGACATTTACCTTAAAAGTTTCAGTTGAACGAATGTCAACAATAACTCTTCTTTTTAAAATGTTATGCAACATTTTCATTTTAAATTTTAATAGTCCGATTTTTACAAAAGTTCAAGCAGTTGTAGCTCAACTTTGTCCAGCATGTTTATACATTAATAGGGCTCATCATTGTGCACATGCTCCAAAATATAGAGGTGATGCACAACATGTACAGTCATGTGAAAAAATTATCACACCCCATGAAATATTTTGTTCTTTAAGAAATATGGACATTTCAATATTTTATCATCTTTCAAGCAATATCTATAGATAAAGGTGATGTAATTGAACCAAAAACAATTATATTTTAACCATCATATAATTTATTTAACAAACAAAATGTACAAAGATGCCAATTCCTTCTGAGGAAAAAGTTAGGACACCCTCTGCCCTAATAGCTGGTATTGCCCCCTTTGGCTGAAATAACCTCAAGATGACGTTTTCCCCACTCCCCATTCCAGAACTCTCCATTTCTTTCTTTTGAGCCATTCCTTGGTGTATTTACTGGAATGTTTTGGGTCATTGTCATGTTGAATAGTCCACATCCGTCAGCTTCAATTTTCAGACAGATGGTCTTACATTTTCCTCAAGCTCCCTCTGATACAATGAAGAATTCATAGTGGATTCTATGATAGTGAGTTGACCAAGACCTGCTGCAGCAAAGCAGCCCCAAACCATGACTTTTCCACCCCCATGCTTTACAGTTGATATGACGTTCTTGTGCTCAAATGCCGTCTTTGGTTTGCGCCACACGTCTTCTATTACTGTGCCCAAACAATTCAACTTTGGATTCATCTGTCTAAAGCACATTGTTCAAGAAGTCCTGGTCTTTTTCTAGGTGTTCTCTTTCAAACTTTAGTCTTGCCCTGATGTTTTATTATTTTTTTGACAGCAAGGGTTTCCTCCTTGCACACCTCCCATACAAATCAAACTTGTATAGTCTCTTTCTTACGGTAGATGCATGTACTTTCACATCAACCGTGGCAAGAGCTACCTGTAGGTCCCGAGATGACATTTAAGGATTGTTGGAGAAATCTTTAAGCATCTTGCAGTCTGCTCTTGGGCTGAACTTGCAAGGACGGTCTGACCTGGGCACGTTGGCAGTTGTTTTAAATGTTCTCCACTTGCAAATTATTTTCCAGACAGTGGAATGGCTGATTTCAAATTGTTTGGAGATTTTTCCCAGACACTTATGCATCTACAACCTTCTTTCTGAAGGCCTCAGAGCTCTTTTGGTCTCACCATGGTGATTTCACTCACTTAAACAATCAAGAGCAATCCAAACTAAATGTCTGAGGTTTAAATAAGAAAGGCTACTCCACAATCCTCTCTAATGTTGTTCTAATCTTTTGCACATGCTGTGGTGCACCTAATTCATTTTTATGTATTTTAAGTAGTAAATAAATGTGGGGGTGCCCTATCTTTTTCCTCACCAAAAATGGCATTTCTATTAAGTACATTTTAGAAATAATAAAAAATAAAACTTTTTTCATTTCTTCAGTTTTATTAGTTTATTTATATTACCTCCATCTTTCAATATTGTTAAAATGAAGATCTAATGTCCATATGTTGAAAAAGACAAAAGGTTTTCATGGGGTGTCCTATCATTTTCACATTACTGTATTTAACAGTTCCTCAACTGATGTCTTTCCTTTAAATATAATTTATACATTCTCATTTATAGGCTTACTTGTACAGACAGATGATGACTCTCCCTTGAGTATGCAAAAACCAACTGTGGCTAGATTATAGTCATGCATGTAACCTTACAGACTCATTTCAGGAAAAGGTCATGGACATAACACAGATGGGGGTTCTGTTACCACCTATGCATTTTTCTGTTTATTTCAAGGCTTTTTAAAATTAAATTGTGTAGTGCCATTATTTCTGTTGCAAAAACAAGAATAATAATAATTATAAGAGATTCTATACAGGTCTGTTGAAACCAGCATTTAATACTCTTTTTGAAGCACATTATCTTGATTTCCAAATGTATGCAGTCCAGTTCACTTGGGGGAGATCTGAGTGCACCGAAAGGCTCACCTGCATGCCTACAATCACAAAGAGGAAGTTGAAAGATTTTCAGCATGTTCATGACAATCAGTGTTGCACAGTGACCATAAACACCTTTGGTCGTCTGTGTCACATACTAAAACAGGAAGCATATCTATGCAATTATTCAACTGACAGGGGTGTAGACACCAATCATCTTGAACATGCTTTAGAAGTGCTTGACTGCAGGGAGTAACGTAACAAGAATCCAGAATTCTTTCAGATGCAACAGTCTGTTAGATCTCATGAAAGTCTGTAAACCCCCTATAAAGAGATCTTTGAAGACCAAAATCAATTCCAAAGGAATTGAACCTGTATTGAGTTTTTGTATTGATCTTTTCAAACCTACTGTGAATCGATACAAATATTAATACATAATTGTAAACAGAAAACAACAAGATACTCTGGCCTCTAAGGAATGGAAGTAACACAACAAACCCTAATCAGAGTCCCCAGTCAATGTTGTGCAGTTCCTTAGCCCAAAAATGTAAGGTGCAGTGGAGGTGAAATGTAAAACAATAAAATAAAAAACACTCATCTTTGCCATTGCTCTTTTTTTTATAATAATAATGATAATAATAATAATCCCAGTCTACTATTAATACAACTGTAAGTAGTTTAATAGCAATTTAAAAAGGAATCTTTACCACATAATAAAACAGAACCAGACACCAGATACCCTAAAGGCAGGAAGAGGGGAGTGAAAGTTAAAACTGACTCCATTTACAATCGATCATTATCTTCTCTAGGTCAGCACCCTCTGCAATTATCCAAAATCTGTTTGTAATTTTAAAAACTCTGGGTCCCGCCTCCACTTTCTCAACGAAAGATTCCCTTATCTTGCGTTACACGGGGACAGATGGGTTTTTAATGCTTACGTTGGAAGAGATCAGTGCTTCAGAGTCATAGAGGCTTGCATTGCATGATGAAAAAGAGACAAAGTGCCATACATTTCTTTTTAATTGTGATGTTAATAAATCTGATTTTGAAAAGCAAATTATAATGCAAGACATTTTTTTTTTTTTTATGAATTAAAGGGACAGTTCAACCAAAAATGAAACTTCTATCATCATTTACCTCACGTTGTTCCAAACCCATATGACTTTCTTCGGTGGAACACAAAAGGAGATGTTAGGCACAATGTTCACCATTCACTTTCATTGCATCTTTATTCCATACAATTAAAGTGAATGGTGACTGAGGCTAACAATCTTCCTAACAACCCTTTTGTGCTCCAGAGAAGAAATACACAGTGTATTTATTATTCGCAATGGCTTACAACAAAAAGTGCAACACTTGTGTAAACACATGAAGACATAAACGCGCTTGTCGTACGCTCCCATTGCACAAAGGTGCCTGAAGTTATTCCTGTCAGGCTACACAGCGTCATATGGTTAGGATTAGAGATGGGGGCAGGTTTAGGGTATCTGCTGCCTGCCAGGAACAAATCCAGGCACCTTTGTACAATGGGGGTCTCATGCACTCATGAACGCTATGGAAGGAGAACTATAGAGGAAGTCAAAAATATTCACTGCAAAAACAGTTACATTTCAGGTTGTTTCTTACCAAAACCATATTCATTTAGAAGAATATGACCCACTAGTCATATGGACTGCATTTATGACACTTTTTTTTAAAATCCCTATCCACTGCCACTGAATTGAAATCAGCAAAGGAACATCTTTTTAAAATTTCTCCTTTTGTGTTCAACACAACGAAGAAAATCATACAAGTTTGGAAACACCTAAGAGTGAGTAAATGACAGAATTTTCGTTTTTGGGTGAACTATTTCTTTAACTCACCTATAGCCTTAGATTTGTAAGCAAATCCTTTAAACAATATTGGAGATAAACCAGAGATGCCCATCTGACAGCAGTTGAAGGTTAACTGGTGACATAGGGTTTAGTGGAAGATTGCCCATACAATCCATAGAAGTCAGGGTGCCTGTGACTCTGTGAGGCATCGATCCAGTCATGCATGGAGAGCCCCTGGAGGGGCTGGGACATTGCAGGTGTGGAGGGGAGGGGGTGGGAGTAATCCTGTGTCCATGGGAAAGATCCAGAGCGTGGGTAAGGAGCATGGCCACGATGGTTTGATATGGAGGGTACGCTAGAGCAGTAGCAATTGTCCATCGTGCACATAAGAATCTTACGGCCACCGTATTGTGGCAGCATGGCCTGCTGGGACGAGCTAGAGTTGGGATATTCGGCAGTAGTAAAAACAGATCTGGAATGATGAACCGACTGTGTACCACTGCTACTACTGAGGCCTACAATGTGCTGGGTGGAGCTACAGGGAGCCATGGGTGGCTGGGAGGAGGGCCCATCTGTGGAGTTGGAGCCTTGACCCAGGAAGGGCTGTTTACTCATGGGGCCAGATGAGGAGTCTAGCAGGCTGGTGCAGCTTTCTGGGAAGGCCTTGGAGTGTTTGCGTTTCTCACCCCCGTAGTTATTCACACTGGAGGGGTGGACAGAAATGCTCTGAAGGAAGTGTGCAGAAGTATTGAATGGTACTGGGAACAAGGACAGACAAAGAGTTGTGTTTGTGAAAAGAAATACATTAAGTTAAATAGAAAAGTCAGTGGTTCTCAACTGGTTTTGCTACAGGACCCAGATTTGACTACCAAAATTGTTCTTCATACAAATGTGATCAGATTGTCCTTAAAACAAACAATTTCATCAAATTTATTGCTCTTTTTTCTTTAATATTTTTAAGAGTGAGGGCTATGTTGGCATCTGTTTAATTTTACTAGCTTCTAACAAGTGAGATACATTTGTGTAAAAATACTAGAGTTTATGTGGACACTTGGCCTTTGACATCAATAACAAATGATTATGGAAGTGCTTTCTCCTCCCTTTTATAATTTGATAACCCTATTTATTTGTAATCCTAACTATGCACTGTATGCTTGATAGCATTTTATTATTTGCATTTAGCATTGTTTTACTCCTGCTGTCTGTTAATATATTTACATGTACTTAAAGTTTGATTTTAGTTAATGATTTGATTTAGAATAACATTAAGTCATCTTTCTTTTTAAGTCATAAAAACACAGTCCATTTTTTATATATATATATTAGTCAGACTAACAGACCTAAATAACGCAACTGTAGCTTGGCTTAATCCTGCATGTACACCTGTTAATCTGACGACAGCTGGCTTCGCCGTTGTGTGCATGCATGCTCTGACGTGTATTTAACCCGGTGTATCTGTCGTCCTTCCTTCAAAATATTTGATAGTCCATTGCGTCACGTATACTTGGACAGACAGATGAAGACTGTAGCTCGACAAAAAAAATATCCTTATTTAGCTCAATTAAATGAGACCAAATCAGACCAGACATGTGACTCACTTTTTGGGTGGCAACCAACCAGTTGAGAACTACTGAGCTAAGTCTTGCCTTACCTTCTAGTAATTTTCTCAAGTTCTTTTCCTTTTTTGAGACTTCAGAGAGGAATATTTTGGAATTAAGATGACCCACTTTATAAGGAGGCAGAACGCTGCCTGTGCAAGTTTGTGATCTGTAAAAACACCATTTGAGATTGTGTTTATAAATGTGGCTTAGTATTATACTGACTTACACAAAATATAAACTTGGCTGATTAATGACTTACCTATCCATGAGTATTTTCACTGGTTTTGTGCTCTATAAAGTGAAACAAAATAGAAAAAAATATGAATCTTCCTGCAGTCTACAAGCTGCATGACTGCCTCTTTGTCTGTAAACATGGAAAAATTTGGAAGTGTAGATTTGACTGCTGATAAGAGCCACACACAGAGGGGAACCATTTCTCACAGGTATGTTCACATTCACACTGGACATTTATGAGTTTACGTGGGTGAGTGCAGGGAGATTTATAGCAAAAGTTAGGGAGTGAGAGAGATGACTAAAAAAATCAGAGTTTTACTGGAAAAAATATCAGCTGTGTTTTTTCATGTAAAGAAAGGATATTGTTTTAGGTACATTTTGATGTATACTATTTGAATAAAAATGGCCTGCTGTGTTGGGGAAAATTACTTTCTAAAGCGGAATATGAATGCATGCTATGAACCGAAACAATACAAAAATGGGTCTGAAAAGTCAGAGACTGCTTAGATAATCTGTTTCAAAATCTAATGTAAACCTGGAAGTACAGTTGTAGGATTTTGAGAGCAGAAAAAAAGAAACCGTGTGAAGTAAAATGTTTAAGATTCTGCACTATTTCTTAGTCACTGATCAAATGTTAGCAAATTTGTGACACTGAACATGTTGAATTGTTTGTACAAAGGTTCCAACACTCTTTTCAAGGTACAATTTTCCAGGACATTTGATGTCTCACATGGTTGTAAAACAACAAGCGGTCATTAAAATAGTGGTTATTGGGGAAAAAATGTTTTTCAAATTAAGTGCTTTTCAACAAAATCCTCACAACAAACTCTGAAACAACAGTAGAGATATTTTTGTCATATTATGTGCTGCACATGCAATGTTGGAACGAAACATTTTTGCCATCTTAATACTTTTACATGCAACAAAAGCCTTGACAGTGACACAATCAAACAGTTTTATTATACCAAAATATTTTCCAAGACATTTAGGTATTTCTTTCATTTTCCATGACTGGGAAACAGCACTGCAAAACATGCTGGAATTACATAGATCATCACGTTTTGTCGAATCCATCCCAGATTGACAGCATGCTGTCAAAAAAGGGACGTGCAAAATACAAAGAAAAATGTACTACTAAAATGTTATGCTGAAAATATAATTTGTAATAAAGATAACTGTATTAATTTTTAAAAATGTGCATTTAGGAGTGTACGTGTGTAAGCACAGTGGGATTTATAGCAAAAATGAGATAGTGACAAAGGAAATATTGTGGAGCAAATCTACCTCACCTTCATGAAATTAATATCCTCTGCCTTGTCAAACACAACTTGGACAGAGCTGAGCAGTTTCTTGGCCTCCTGGCAGCGTTCATTGAGCTGTAGGGTTTGGGTGGAATTCTCTTGGCAGTACTTGGAGTGTGCTTTATCCAGCACTTCCAGAGTTCTCCCCAGATCATCTTCTAAGAGCTGGTGCATTTTGTGATACTGCACACGCACCTCCTCCTTCAGGTGCCGTACCTTATCCTGCACAACATACAAACACATGTGCACACTGAATTTGTATAACTAACCTCTCCCTGATTGTGAACACGACAAAATACTTTAATTCTATCCTGTGTCCTCTGAAGAAATACTAAATATTAACAATGCACATGTGATAGTGGATAAGTGTTTGTAGTTCTGGCCACTGAACTATGATATGTCTAATCCTGGAGAATGATTTAAAAAAAAAAAAAAGATCTCCCCTTGACAGTATTTTTTTTTATGCATTTATTTTTAAAGGAATACTTCACCCAAAAATGAAAATTCCGTATTTTCTTTTTACTCACCATTATAATTTGTTTAGAGAACTTTACACAAAAGGAGAATCTTCACACAGCTCTTTCCGTTATGATAATTCATAGTAACCATGCATGTCAATTCAAAAATAAAAAAAAATAAAAAAACATAGAAATACAGTTGAAGTCAGAGGTTTACATACACTCATTTTTAACCACTTCACAGATTTAATATTAGCAAACTATAGTTTTGGTAAGTCGTTTAGGACTGTGCATGACAAAAGCCTTTTTCCCAACAACTATTTACAGACAGATTGTTTCACTTTTAATTGACTAAATCACAATTCCAGTGGGTCAGATGTTTACATACACTAAATTAACTGTGCCTTTATGTAGCTTGGAACATTCCAAAAGATTATGTCAAGCCTTAAGACAACTAGCTTCTGATAGGAGGTGTACTGAATTGGAGATATACCCTTGGATGTATTTTATGGCCTACCTTCAAACTCAGTGCCTCTTTGCTTGACATCATGGGAAAATCAAAAGAAATCAGCAAAGACCTCAGAACAATAATGTGTGGACCTCCACATGCCTGGTTCACACTTGGGAGCAATTTCCAAATGCCTTAAAGTCCCACGTTCATCTGTACAAACAATAGTACGCAATATAAACACCATGGGACCATGGAGCCATCATACCACTCAGGAGGAAATGCATTCGGTCACAGTTTGCAAGTGCACATGGGGACAAAGATCTTACATTATGGAGAAATGTAATAACTGTTTGGCCATAATGACCATCGTTATGTTTGGAGGTAAAAGGGTGAGGCTTGCAAGATGAAGAACACCAACCCAACAGTGAAGTACGGGGGTGGCAGCATCATGTTGTGGGGGTGTTTTGCTGCAGGAGAGACTGGTGCACTTCACAAAATAGTTGGCATCATGGTTATGAGGATATATTGACGCAACATCTCAAGACATCTGCCAGGAAGTTAAAGATTGGTCATAAATGGGTCTTCCAAATGGACAATGACCCCAAGCATACCTCCAAAGTTGTGGCAAAATGGTCTAAGGACAACAAAGTCAAGGTATTGGAGTGGCCATCACAAAGCCCTAACCTCAGTCTGATAGAAAATTTGTAGTCAGAACTGAAACAGCATGTGCGAGCAAGGAGTCCTAAAAATGTGACACTGTTACACCAGTTCTGTCTGGAGGAATGGGCCAAAATTACAGCAACTTGCAGTGAGAAGCTTGTGGAAGGCTACACAAAATGTTTGACCCAAGTTAAACAAATAATAACAAAGTGTATTTAAACTTCTGACCCAATGAGAATGCGATGAAAGAAATAAAAGCTGAAATAAATTATCCTCTTCTGACATTTTACATTCTTTTTTCTCTCCACTTTTCTCCCCAATTTGGAATGCCCAATTCCCAGTGTGCTCTTAAGTCGTCGTGGTGGCATATTGACTCGCCTCAATCTGGGAGGCGGAGGACGAATCTCAGTTGCCTCAACATCTGAGACCAACAACCCTTGCATCTTATCATGTGGCTTGAGTGCATTACCGCGGAGACATAGCGTGTGTGGAGGCTTCATGCAATTCTCTGCGTCATCCACACACACACACACACACACACACACACACACACACACACACACACACACACACACACACACACAACTCACCACGCACCCCACGAGAACGAACCACATTATAGCGACCACGAGGCGGTTATCCCATGTGACTCTACCCTCCCTAGCAACCGGGCCAATTTGGTTGCTTGGGAGACCAAGCTGGAGTCACTCAGCATGCCCTGGATTCAAAACAGCGGTAGTCAGTGTCTTTACTCGCTAAGCTACCCAGGTCCCCCGACATTTCACATTCTTAAAAATAAAGTAGTGATCCTAACTGACCTAAGACAGGGAATGTTTTCTATGACTACATGTCCGGAATTGTGAAAAACTGAGTTTAAATGTATTTGGCTAAGGTGCATGTAAACTTCTGACTTCAACTGTACCACAAAAATAGTTCATATGACAAACACACTGCTATTTAAATTGTAATATTTTAAATCTTCACCTCCACTGTTGCTTTCAAGCATAATTTTCCATTCTGCATATACAAACTGTCATGTCAAATGCAGTTATGACATATGCAAGAAACAATTGTGTTTAGAATCAATGATATCAAACCTGGAGCACTATGTCTAAAGCCATCTACTTAATCTGACCTTAACATGAATGAGAGTTCAGAGCTTCAGCAGTGATTATCAGAGAAAAGCAACTAAACTTTTGGTGTGTTCCTCACACAACATTATCTCATGACTTCAGAAGACCAGTATATTGCATAGAAACTACATTAATAGTAAGTTCCAGTCCTCGAATTTGATTGGACAAGAAAAGTTCCATGAGTACGGATGTCTCACACCATCAGCACTCGGGACGCTTCACTGTTTGTATCACTCCGCTTGTGTTTGTGGCAATCAAAACTATATAAGAGAGAAGCGCAGTTAAGAGCAGCTAGATATCTTATTTGTGTATTTTCATTTATCCGTGACATTAAAGATTTTAGCCTGCAGGTGGCAACAAAATAAATGTTTTATGTGTTATGAGCTAGTCAAGTTTGACGTGTAGAGTCAGTGCATGTCAATAAACGAGCGGTTTCTTTTAATTCATCGTCATTTTCTCTCAATCCATGATCAGTTGGACTACTACTCCTACTAGAAATATAGTTTAACAGCTTCAGCATAAAGGCTCATCACAGCAGAGACACACAACTGACTGAGCAATTGCACATTCGCTTACCTGATACTATTGGTATTTCCCAACATGGACACCTGATACATGGTGTCCATGTTGGGAAATGTAAACATTCAACATCGGGGAGGATGTTTTCGATTTAGTAACGCAGACTTGTGTGCATCTTTTGAACAAGCAATGGTAGATCCTGATCCGTGGTGTAAGAAATTAGTTCCATGCTAATGTGTGTTTTTTGTGACAGTCCTTAGTTTTTCCAAATTATTTCATTTTATTTACTTGTTCGTTGAACTGTTGTATAAAAGCAAAAGTGCTGTATAGCCCTAAATCAGCACAGTTGTGATTACATGCAGACAAATAAAAGCCATGCTGATGATTGAGCCATACAGCATTCTTGCTCATGTGATATTGCTTTATTATAGTACAAGAAATGCACAGATGTATCAGCCAATCAACGGCATTGGCCGATAAAAGCAGTTATCTGTGCATTTAGACATCGGCTGATTGTTTAAAAACAGTCGATCTTCAAGGATGATTATTTCCCGGCAAGTAAAGAGGGCGGAAAAACACGTCAAACAATTAGAATAAAATTTGTGCTGTGTCAAAGAAAATGTATCTTTTAACTGGGTCACAATAACAGCAAAGTTGGGAATTTTGAAGCTTTGAATTTCACAAGGTAGAACTCTGTTAAAACTTTTAACAACTAATTTGATTACTAAACTTAAAGCTTGACACAGCAAGTAATATGATGAGTATGATAAAGCTAAAGCAGAGACTGCTTCAGTTAAAAAGTGGCAAGTTTCCATCATTCAGATTTCAGTTAATGTGAGTTCAGAACATTCTAAAAAAAATAAGAAATCTTGCCAATTTAATGTGAAACTAACAGGAGACAGTTCAGAAATCAGTTAATGTGACTTGATTATGTGTTTTGATTAACTGTGAAACAAGCAAACATGTATTGAATAATGTTATTATTCAAATTTCGAATTTGATGAGGGTTGTGTAAATTCTATGGCAAACTATCCCTTTAAAAAACTAAAATAAAAACTAAATATACAGAGAAAAGTTCTTCATAGGGCTGTGCCTCAAACTCTGCCAATGCCATACCAAAAAAAGCCTCTTACATATTCATTAGGTGCAGAAGAGAGTGGGGAAGACAGGCTGACAGAAAAAGCTTGTGTGTGAATGCTTGTATGAATGTGTCCTTACCTCCACCAGTATTTTGTCAGACTCTAACTTGTACAGCTGCTCCTCAATGTCTTTCACTCGATCATCAATACGATCCTGCTGCTTCATCAACATATGCTGAAGGAAAAAAGAAGAGAATGGGAATCAAACCTTTTCTCCATAGATCTAAGATCTGTCAAGCTAAGAAAAAAAAAATAGAATGACTCGCAGTATCAAGGCCCATTTGAACTGTGAAATATTTTTGGAAAATCTGTGACATGCAAGAAGTCAAGTCTCAAAGAGCAGACATGCAAACCCAAACTAACAAAAACAATGCATTCTGCAACTACTCTGCAGTATGACTGTATGACCCCAAACACCCTGCAGGCTCTCTCAGAATCTCTATGACAACCATTTCGAGCAATCGTATTACTGCAAATGAGGAAAACAAAACATTTCAACAATGAGACTAATTCATCAGAATCTTTCTCAGATACACACACTTTTGCAGTCAGATTCGGCCTCCTATTAAGTGTCTGGAAAGGTTTTAAATTGGATTCAGAGGAAGCCACTAACCCCAACCCTCCCCATCCCCCAGCCAAATCAAAGCCTGACAGTGTGCTCAAGCTTTTTTAATCTCCTTTATACTCTTTCACATGCCTAAAAAAAGAACATTGCTACTCTCCACACAAAAGACCACAGGATGATGCTAAATAGCAAGCTAATTTAGTTTAAATAACAAACATCTATGCAATGTATGCCATATGACTGCAAAGAGAGAATGCAGCCTTCATGACAACAAAAGGCACATTGTGCATGCACAAGTGTGTGCATTAATAAAGTGTGGAAATTTGAAGCAGAGAGGGAAGGAGAAGGGACAAGGCTTAATTTTGTCCACTATTACTACATATGTTCGGAGTACCTTCCTCCAGTGTCACTGAGAGACTGGCAAGCTATCCCAGGCCCTGCCCTGCCCTGCAATGTAATGTGCAGGAGACTGCTGCAGGGTCACTGCTTTTATAGGCCACATGAGGGAAGACACATTCTTGGGGTATTCAGCTGCCAGGCCTCAGCAAACCTCTGCACGGATGCCAAGGAAACAAACACCATCTCTATGGTCAACAGATTGGCATGGAGACCATAGTGACACCAGCAGAATGGTTTCAGAAGTAAAAATCCAATAAACTTTTTCCATAAAGGAATACAATTTGTAGTGATAACATGTTCAAGATGTTCACCCAAAAATGAAAATTCTCTCATGATTTACTCACCCTCCTGGTATCCCCGATGTGTATGACTTTCTTCTGCAGAACACAAATGAAGATTTCTGGAAGAATATTTTAGCTCTTTAGGTCCATACAACTCCAGTGGTTAAATCCATGTGTTCAGACACAATGATAGGGGTTGGTGAGGAACATCAATATTTAAGTCAGTTTTTATAATAAATTATCCTACCTGCCTAGTAGTGAACAGAAGAAGGTGAAAGTGAAGGAAAAAAGACTTAAATATTTATATGTTTCTCAACCAAACCGATCATATCGCTTCAGAAGACATAGATGTAACCCCCAGCGTCGTCTGGAGTATATTATGTAGCCCTTATGTGGATTTTGGAGCTTTACAATTTTGGCACCTATTCACTTGAATTGTGTGGACCAACAGAGCTGAAATATTCTTCTAAAAATTCATACACATCTGGGATGGCATGGGGGTGAGTAAATGATGAGAGAATTTTCATTTATGGGTGAACTACACTTTAACAATAACAGCACAAAAGTGGGTTATCACTGCTCAATAAAATTAAATGTTATATCTTCCTTTGAGGATGATTTAAAATAAAAATGAAAATTGACTACTTTACTGATGATAATATTTGTTGACAAGGTTTTCTTTTGAGTTTGTCAAAGGTGCATCATCCCGATAATCAAACAGTTTTACATTAAAATGTACTTTTAAAGAAAAAGTAATGCAATATATTAATATATATGCAATATTTGGCCAGTGGGCTGGTGCGTATGGTTGTGTTGAGGTATTATGACATCTAGAATCCTGGTTGCAAATAAATCTTTACGGATGTCTTGATGGAAAGGCAAGGATGAGGGGTGTTGGAGGGAATCCAGTGTCCAGCTGCGGGGGGTGGCAAGGAGACATCCATGACCGCTGTCCCACCGCCAGGAGATGTTCTGGGATTAAATGGGGTGAAACATTGAAGATAGGTGGCTCCTGGCTGATGACCCAGCAGCTGGGCTGAAGGTATTGGTGGAGGTGCGGCAGGCAATAATGCCCAGTAGATTATTACAGCTATCTGTGCATCTGTTTTAGTTACCTTACCCACAGGTCCATACACATGGGACACCCTTACCAAATACTAGCACTATTAAAAGGAAAACAGCCCAGTGCTCCTCAGAGAGGCGGGATGGAAGATATCCCATCCCGTCCCTCTGCAATTAGACAGACAATATGGACATGACTGGAACAGCCATGGATGAGCAAAGAAGATGCAGTTGCGGGTGGATGAGGGTAACAACTTATAAAAGCCTACAGATTCATTAAGGAAGTATGAAGTGTGGCAGGAGCAGCCAGACACAACCTTGCACTGCAGCAGCCGGTCAGACAAGAAGCATACGGATCCTGGTTGAGCACCAAAGCATTACTGAATCCACTGTTGTGGAGGGGCATCAAGAAGACCAGTACAACCAGCAGGACAGGTCAAGCCAGAAAGAGACGACCTTCAATCCACAGGGAAGACATGACAATGAGAAGAAATGAGGGAGGCGGCTGCTAATCAAGTGGCTGAGATCTAATGATAAGGATGCATTGAGCAGACTAGATGAGGACCCGTTCTCCTCCTTGGAGAATGCCCTTTCTAGAAGGGTGGAGGCTAAGCTTAATATGTTTAGCAATATTGTGTACGAAGCATGCATAGGGATATTTGGTGAAACAGTATTAAGGAAGAGTGGTCCCAGGGTGATGGGTCGGAGAGAGAAGGAGATCCATCAGCTTGTGAAAGAGCGGAGGCAGCTTTGTAAGGCTTGGAGGAATGCAGAGTAGTAGAGTAAGTAGTTGAATTTGACATAGATCTGCCTAAGCTGAGTGAGGTGAGGCAGGTGGTAGAAAAAGCCAGGGCAACTTCATCCCCACGCCTGAATGGGAGACAATTCAAGCTGTATAAGAAGTGCCCCATGGTTCTCATAATGTTGTGGAGACTGTTGAGGGTTGCCTGGAAGAAGCAGTGCATACCTGTGGAGTGGCAAAGGGCAGTGACCATCTTCATACCCAAAGATCAAGGATCCACCAACATTAGTCAGTTTATGAGCATTGCTCTATTGAACGTGGAGGGAAATCTTTTCTTTTCGGTGGTAGCAAGGAGGATGTCTGTCTACCTCCTGTAGAATGGATACATAGTCCCAAGGCAGGCGTACCAGGTTTTCCTGGGTGCGTGGAAAATGTGCCAGTATCATTGGATCAGATCCAGTCTGCCAAGAGAGAAATGGCATCCACGTAGTCTGTCTGGACTTGGCAAATACCTATGGATCAGTTCCACACCAGCTTGTTAGCTATGCCCTAGAATTTTCCAAGTACCAGAGTGCATTAGGAGCTTGGTAGACAGCTACTATGGGGATTTGAAGATATGTCATGCAACACAGGACTACACAACACGATGGCAGCAACTGGAAAAAGGAATAGTGATGGGATGTTCAATCTCTCCCATCCCGTTCATGGCTGTGTTCGAGATCATCCTAATTGGTGCAAGAAAAATGGTCAGAGGAATCAGTGCACAATCTGGGGTGAGATTGCCAGCTTGGCGCAGTTATATGGAAGATGTCACAAGCATCCTCCAGACTGCTGAATGTACAAACCGGCTGGAAGAGCTATTGGCATGGGCCAGAATGAAGATTAAGAGCCTATAAAAGCACTGACTCTGGGCTTACAAGAAGGAAAAGATCAGGTTTGTTTTGTAGCTATGGGAATCAACAGATTCACTGACTGATCCTCATCAGGTCAAGTCCAAGTCCGAAAAGGCAGAATTTTGAAAGTAGAGGAGGTTGTAAACTAGGCGGATTCAAGACTGAAGCATCAAGAGATTGTTGGAAGAACACAGTCAGGAAGAACAGGCCTTGGCTGGGTGGTGGCTCCCAAACCGTGGTCAGCAGCGTCCCGAAAACAGAGGAAAGCAATGGTAGTTACAGAAGTAACTAGGATGGAAGGGTACAAGGTTAGGGGAGTCAACCAGCAGCAGCAAGGGTGCTGAACTATATGGGAGGGGACATCTGACAGTGTTAGGTTGGGCTGACCTGTGGAAGGTGCCCCAGGCCAGGCTAAGTTTTCTAATAAGATCCACCTATGATACCCTGCCAAGCCCTGGGAATTTGTCTCTGTGGTATGGCAAAGAGGAGAGTAGCACCCTCTGTGAGGCCCCAAGTGCAAACTTGCAGCACATATTGGTTGGGTGCAACACAGCCCTGGCACAAGGACGGTACAGGTGACGGCATGATCAGGTCCTGCGGAAGCTGGAAAAGATCCTAGAGGTGCACAGAGTGAAGGCAAGCAAAGGCAACCATGTTCCCCAATGGCAGGTTAAAAATGGAGGTGCCGAACAAGGCACAGCACAGAGGGAAGCCAGAACAATATCGGCACCTGGAAGTGATTGGTCAATGATGGTCGACCTTGGCCAGCAGCTAAAATTTCCAACCGAAGTTGCCATTACCTCCTTGAGGGCAGATGTAGGGTTGTAGTCAACTTTAGCTAGGAAAATAGCAATGATTTAGCTTTCTGTTCCATGGGAAGAGGGTTTTGGAGATGTAGAGTGCAGGGAAAATGGATAGTGGACTGCCACTTACCCTGTGGAGGTTGGGTGCCAAGGATTTATGTGAACATCAATGCGGCACCCTTTTAGAGACATTGGCATCATAGGAGCAGCTTCAAAAAAGTATTTGAAGGAATTGGCAGAAGAAGCGGAGAAATGGAGTTTCTGGCTATGGTTAAGGAGGAAGGACAAAAAGTGGGGGTTCAGAAGTAGGAAACGGTGCGATTATCAAACCGCAAGGGCTGTGATTTAGTTAAACAGTCTGCATGAGGTGCTCTATGCACTTACTGTATGTGCACAGCTCTGTTCTCTGTAGTGTTTTACACATTCTCAAAGCACAGATGTTAAATTTACAGCACTATAGATTGATTAATTGCACATTTGTGTCATTCCAAATATGATTGGCTGTTAAGGAGGCATTTCTCTGCAGTGCCTATTGTGAAATCTACAACAAACAGCTTCCTTAATGTTGTGTCAAAATAAAGGCTTAAGAGTTTAACCAGACCGCAAAGCAATGCTGCATGCCAGTGTATATTAGTACATGAAATTAGTACAGAAATATGATAACTTTTTAATTTTTTTAACTAATAATTATTGTATTATTATTTATAATTTCCTAATAATTTCCTAATAATAACTTATTATTGGATTCCAAAAAATAATGAAAAGTGAGCTGAGATCCTACCACAGAGTGGACAAAAATAGGAACACGAGGCAGTTTTCAAGGCAGCTGCCTTTGTAGGCAGTAGACAGCCAGGCAGTAGACTACATTTATTCCAGGTCAATTTTTGACAGATGAGTGTAGTAGTGCTCTGGTCTTACATACTGGCATTTTAACAGGGTTTGAAATTAACCCCTCTAACTCTGTCACTCTTACTAGCCACATTGGCGGGTGACATGTTTTCAGGGGTTTTCCTGCATTGACAATTCTTTGAATATTGGGCAAATCGGAGCTGCTGCCAAAGGAAATGTAATGGTATTCATGACTCTCATAACTTACAGGCGCATCTGTGCAGGGCAAATTAGTGCAGCACTCACTAGAGCACTCCAGAGAGATGATCGCCAGAGCTCTGGAACAGCACATAGCGAAACTTGCGTGATTCAATCGTACTTCACTTGATATTGCGGCGGCCAGTGGAAACCACAAAACTTATGTGACCCATTTGAATTCTACAGAGAACATTTTAGTATAAATCAATATATGGAGGAAGTCAAACCTCTCAAACTGCTAGACAGCACATACATTATAAATAGCACTGACGAGGTAAAGGAGGCAAATACATCATTGGTTTTTAAAAGACATAATCATCATCCTTAAATATATATTTTTTTTTTAATGCAGTAACACTAACTGGTAACTTGTATAGATTCATTTTAAATCTATTAGGATGCATCTATTACTTTATTTCTGTTAAGCTTCAACTGTAAATGTTGTAGTTAAAGGTTTCTAAATGTGGTTAGGCTATTAGCCTTTTCACAACGAACACTACAGTTTATTTTTTTTGGAAAGAAAAATCAACATTAACCCAACCACAGTAATGTGAAGCCACCCATGGTCTTACCCAATTGCCTTGCCATTGCAAATGTCACGGTTAAAAAAAAAAAAATGGTAAACAATGGTAAACTTTCAGATAGGCAAGTACAATTTGAAGGGGTTGAAACGTCCATGAACTATGGAAAAATCATTGACATATTTTGCTCCTGTTCTATCAGGCGTTTGCCTTAGGATATTTTATAGGTTACTTAAATCATTAGGCCTGTGTCCTGCTAAACTCATATAATTCTTGTTTAAATAAAATGCATGTATAAAACAAATGCATGCGGTTACAGTCTCCAGTAACCTTTATCTCTTCTTGTGAGGTGGGGGATTTTGGCTAGTAAAAATGCTGAGTGGCTAGTGACCTTGGAAAAATACTACCCACAGTTGCCGGTGAAGCACTATGTCAGCAGTGGTAACAGACTTAGTCACCGACTACTCACAGATAAAAGAGAACAGGAAACCGTAAATCTTCAGCTCAACAATGGCCAAAGGTTCTAGCATTACACTAGCAGGAAGTTTCAGAAAATTATGTAAATCACATTTCATAACAGCAGTCAAAAGAGGTCTTTTTAAAAGGTTATTAATGCATTAAACTGGTCGGCATATAGATTAATGTTTCTGCACATTCTACACACCCATCAGTGCGAGTGCAACCATTTCAAAAAAGCAGATGTGCAGATTTAATCTATCAACCAATCTATTTTTATTCTGAGTACGGAAGGTAACATTTAAAGAATCTACAGTCTTTATGATAAATAGAAGTGATTTAATTACAGAAATACAAAATTTGATAATATGCGTGTGGATTACTTTAAGCATTTTAAAGGTGAAGCAAATTCAAACTCGGTCTGTTTTTTTTTGTAATCTGTTTTCTGTAGGGTAGTGTGAGGGGTGTGTGTGTGAATTTCACAGCTAAATGCTGGATAGATTTGATTTATTTCTGCAGTTTGTAAGTGAATGTTCTGTGACTCAAAACAACCTACGTACATAGTGCAAAGACAAAAGGTCAGGCATTTTTACAGCTATATGTGAAATGTGTGAACTCAACACTGCTCTGAAAGCAGTGTAAAAATATGTTCTTTACATTATTCATTCATACACACACATGAAAAATATTTTTCCAATGAATGGTGTATGATTTTTTTTTAAAAAACAAATGCGAGTACAGTTTGGATTGAAAAAGGTCAGTAGACATAAACCAGACCTCTCTAACACTATGTTAAAGGGATAGTTCACCCAAAATGGAAAATTCTGTCATTATGAAATCATCCTCATGTAATTACAAAACCGTATGACTACCTTTCATCTGTGGAACACAAAATAAGATAATTTTGAAGAATATTGAATCTGCTCAATTTCCCATTCAATGATCACCTTGAGGCCTAAGTGTCTGGAACAACATGAGTAAATTATGAAAGAATGTTTATTTTTGGGTGAACTAATATATATATATATATATATATATATATATATATTTCAGTATTAAACTAAACACTGGTATGTGCAGTTTAAAGGTTCACGTGACTGAGGGTGGATTAAAACGGCATATAGCCGTTTTTTAATTGCTGACAAACTGTGGCTTCGACATGGACTTTTATCCTGAGATTATAGACTAATATATATATAAACAGGTTTGGGGAGTAACGGAATACATGTAACGGGATTACGCATTACAAAATATAAGTAACTGTACTCCACTACAGTTACAATTTAAATAATTGGTAATTAGAATAGTTACATTCAAAAAGTATTTTGATTACTGAAGAGATTACTTTGCATTTTATTGTCATTTGTTTCATTTAATATTTAGTCCTTTCAGATGGAAAACATTTATAAATATAAATGATGCGATCCAAAGTGCATTTGAACAGCAGTGAAACACTTTCTTATGAAGTGTTACATTCATACAAGCAGACAGAGAATTACGTTTAAAGTAAGTTTGAAGCAGAAGAAATAAAAATAAACCTTGTAAAGCTGACAATTTACACATTAAGCTAAAATGCTATTTCTAGCCATTTTACATGCACGTGTTACCAGGCAAGACCATATTTTATTTATCTAGAAAATTCACATTTCTGTTTTTTCTAGTTAGACATTAGGGCAAAAATCATATTCTTGATAATAATTGTTGTATTGTTTTCCTGTACAAATATCAAAAAATCCGTAAAACAAGATCATTTTGATTCATCCTGTTTTGGAAACAACACTGCACAAGATATTTAGGTTTTTCAGAGAATGTATTTTTAACTTGTCTATTTTGTCTTACTGCACTGACAGAGTTTTTATAGTCAAAACAAGTGAAAAAAATCTACCAGTGCTGAAGAAATAATCCAAATTATTTAGAATATGTTACTGACCTTTACTAATCTAACAGAATACATTATAAATGACATTTACAGCATGTGTTTTGTAATCTGTAGTGGAATACATTTCAATAGTAACCCTCCCAACCCTGTATATAAAACTATTAATAAAATATAAATATAAATATTATACAATCTTCAGGGTTCTCACACTTTTTGTTCAATACATTTTCATGACTTTTCCTTGACATTTCCAGGCATTTGTGAGTGACTACTGGATACAGAATTTAAATCATTTTGATTCAGACCGATTTGCAAATTTATCTTTAATAATTTAAACTCATTTGTGAATCGTTTAGACTTAATTCATTGAAAAGAACCAACTCAAAATAACAATTTTCCAACAAATCATATTGTGAATTAATTTTAGAGTGGAGAAGAAACTAGAAAAATATATTATACAAATTTTCAAGATTTGATTAATTTACATGACTTTTTCAGGCCTGGAAATCACAACTTTAACCTCCTGAGACCTCCTGATTTTTTGAGCTGATCCCACAAAAGCTCAATGTGGTTAAGATCCATAACACTCATTTCCTATTATCTGTAGTCCAATGTTTGGGTTTCTTTGCCCACTCTAACCATTTCTTTTTGTTTTTCTGTTTCAAAAGTGGCTTTTTCTTTGCAATTCTTCCCATAAGGCCTGCACCCGAGTCTTCTCTTTACTGTTGTACATGAAACTGAATCAGTTGAATGACCCTTTGGTGAATTAAAGTACCAGTTTCCTTCCAAAACAGCAAAGTCTGTACATTATTCTTTAAGTTTTGGCCACTAATTTCTAATTCAAATAATTTTCCTATAAATGATATTTTAAATAATACCAAGATTTTTACCAAGTAAGTCAGATTTGTTTTTGGCAAATTGTTTATTAGGTTTCCAGGTTGATTATTCATGTTTTTGAGACATTACATTTGATTTTATGTAAAGCTGCTTGGAACAATATGTATTGAGAAAAGCACAAATAAAATAAAAACTATACAAATAAAAATTATTTGATGACTTATATTAATGTTTTTTCTACTTTGGCAACAAAATCTCAACGTTCTCTCTTAGCACTGTCAGAAAAACAAGTTATAACCAGTATGGTTGTGCCGATGGACGATGACACGATGTAGAGCCACCATCGTGATGCCACGCCCCCTTTTGCGAGTCTTGCTAGTGTGACTCACTAATCCTAGTCTCTTCTATAGTTAACCTAAAAACTTTGCAGGGATTGCTCTGTAAATTAAATTGAGAATATAACTAATGCATATATGCTATTTTAAATACTGTAGTATATGCCAGAGACGTGACGTGTTAGTCTGTGAAAATACCATGTCAGGCAGGCTACACAAATATTGATCTTGACATTGTTAGCTTCTTGTCTTTTTTTTACATGTCTTACACTGTACATTTAGATTCAAATATTTTATGTTGTAGGCTACAAGAAAATAGCCTTTATTAATTAATTATTAGTAGTTGTAGCGTCTCAGAAAATCTTGCTCATTGTCACATAGCTCTTGTATACACTGAAGCGGCAGTTTAAGATAAACCCAGACCAGCGAACGTCAAATAACTTTTGTCTGGTTAACACTTTTAAAGAAAAATGTCCTTGGCCATAAATCCATAATGTCAAATCAAATGAAAGAAACAAGGTGAATATGAATAACACACATTTATTAAAACATAGAAGAACAACAAATAAAGAACTAGAAAACGGAACAACACTCAGACCGAAACTCGGCATTAACATTTCACTTATAATTAGCAGCACAATTAACTTCAGCACAGGCTACAAAATAAATTATGTTATTGAAATATTGTAAAGTGGTCATATGAACTACATAAATGAACGTTTAAAAAATAATATTCAAAATCGAATAGCTCCGCAACGGATGGCGAAAAATGCGTAAAGAAGTCTAATATCACCATAGACCATGTTTAAATTTCGATGTTTCTGGCCAGAAATACCAACATATTCACTTTATCTGGTTTTAATAAGCTGCGGATTGGAGTAACTACACTACCCGCTGTGCTGAAGACCCGCTCTGATGGAGTACTGGTAGCACATATGCTCAGATATTTCCGTGCAAATCTTGCCATGAACGGAAACCTTTTGTCGTTCGTTTTCCACCAAGTCAGCGGGTCCTCTTACCCATCAATGGCCATTTCCTGCAGGTACATGGACATTTCTGCCTCGACCTTTTGCTCATCAGTGAGTAAAATAACGGAATTATAGTTTTTAAGTGGAAAATTGTATTTATGTAAAGAGATATATATTAAAATAAATAGTGCACAACTCTTCTTAAGTGAAAGCTAAAAAAAAAAAATGCTTCACGTGTCGTGCAACCTACTGATAAAGCGCCGACGAGTCATTAGTTGGGTTGAAAAAATAACGAAATTATAATTTTTCATATAATTTTTGAAAATTATATTAAATTATATAATCCCCCCCCACCGACAATATCATCGTCCATCGCGATGTTTTACTGTCAACATCGTCAACTGCCAATTTAGGGGACATCGCCCAACCCTAATAACCAGTGCTGAAGCATTTTACCAATCAAATTAGCATAAATAATTCTGATTTAAAGTAATGGCCAGCATCGTCCAATCACCGTCAACCATGTTCAAATAAAATTATATATATTAATATTAATGAATCTATGTACGGATTACCATTGTCCCATTTCTGAAGTGAAGGGACATAGAAAAAGCTAAAAGCATAGAAAAGCTACATGATGCTTCCTTGCTCCCCATTTAGTATATGACAACCTCCAGTGTGCTGTCTGTCTGCACTGGTTTCAGAACAGTTAAAAATGTGCCTTATTTTCACCCTAATTCCTTATAAAGCCTCTGAAAGTAAAAATTTTTCTCAATGAGAAAATGCACAGGAAATATAGTCTACTGTAGTGTTATTCTGTTTTACAATGTGGCACTTTGCGATAAATCATACACCTTTTTTAAAATGGCATATAAAAAGAAACTACAGACTCTAATCTTTTGACTCAAACAGGTTTTAATGTAAAAACATAATTAGGTTTATTACCATATGTAATTTTATTGGAATTTCTCCCAAAGACAAACTCTGCTGTGATCTGCGCCATGTTGTTTTGCCACATGACTCTGTGCATCAAAAGTTTAATCCTCTACTGACAGCCCAGGGTCTTCTGAACTGAGGTCAGTTGGTTTAAATTATGCATAACGTATAGCGGAGAAAAACCACAATATAAAGTTAAAATTCCCTGATAAATCTAGGTTTGAATGTCTGTGGAAACCATGAATCTTTAAGATATTTTCTGCTTAAGATTGAAATCCCAAACTTTATTTTATACTACAGCACCCCTTTATGGTGTTTTTTCCCCAATGGTACCCAAACCACTGAAACATAAATGAATGAATAAATATGTTAACATTTTTTATTTTTGACGTTGTCGATAATCGTGTCAACCCAAATGCAAATGATAATATGCTTTTAAACTCACCTGATTTATTTGCTTGAATTAATCCGGGTGTCTGTCTTTCATGTGCTTTAAATTTGATGCGTTTCCTCCTTTCATCAGAAAATTTCCAAAGCACCGTTTACAAATAGGTTTTTGCTGATCTATGAAGTTTCCCTTTTCATCAGCCTCAAATACAAAGAATTTCCAAACATGGCTTTTCCACTTTTCTTTTCGACAACATTAAGTTGAGACTCTACAGCAGCAGCTACTTTGCTTGTCGTCATCTTTTGCTTGTTGTGAGAGTTCAAAAGTTCCCGACTCTGATTGGGTTGAGTAGATCCGGTACTCGGTACCTCCAGAATTTCTGGTATCGTAAAAAAATTAAAATTTCAGTTCCGACTTGGTACCGGAGTACCGGTATTTTTGACAACACTAGTCACATGTGCTGTGCACCACAGAATGAATGAGCCACCTCTTTGCCCTGTCATCTCCTTCACACACTCGAGTGTATAAATGGCTGTGAACTCTCAAATTAACTCTTTCTTCGTAGCAGCGCGCAGATTAACTTGCGGTCGCGGGAAGCTTGACATAACGAATCCTTCACAAACAGGCAGAACTTCAAAGATCTTTCAAAATAAAAGTCCCACTGAAATGAGAGCTCTGTTCAACTGATTGTGTGAAATTTAAGACATTACGACAGAAAAATATTACTACTGTATAAAAGTGTAATATTCACAGTAGTCGCAATAATACACATAGTAACAATAATAGAATAACAAATGTTTATATTATTAGTATTATTATCTGTAAGCAATATCACATAAGCACGTGTACTGAATATCATCATGTTGTGATTCAGCCATGGCAGTCTTTTGCCTCTGTAATCATATTTTAGTTTTCATTAATACCATAAAGCTCTTTTGTGCATTTTGTTTTTTTTTACCAAAAATTATATTATATATTTGTTGAAAAGTATTATATTTTCATTTGATTAAAGCTTTACAGTATGCATTTGATTAAACACAATTTGTTCATAACATTTAATTCAAACATTTAACATGGAATCCAGGATAATTAAAACTGAAAAAGCTTAATTTGTATACAAGACTTTATGCAGTTCTTTTAGAAAAGAAATTTTTTTATTATTTGTTGTCCAAGTATCGAGTTAGTATCTATACCAAGGTACCACGGCTGGTATCGTACCGAAGACAAAATGTTGGTATCGGAACAACCCTATAGAATTGATTCAGTACGCCGCGCTGCCGGAACCTTTAACAGGTGGCTATCACTGAACAGTGATTTCACACCACCCTTAGCCAGTCCTGGCGGCAACCCAGGATTCCCTAGTTTGGGAACCACTGATCTAAGAAACAGATCTGTTAATCTTAGCAGGAGCATGATGACCATGGGAAATGGTACTGCTCACAGCAAGAAGCAGCAAGGCACTATGTTACAGTGGAAACTGCTCCCACACAAACATGTCATGCATTTATCTTCAGCAGCTTTGTCTAGAGAAGTTGCCATCACACATGACATGGCCAGCAACGTTAGCCGATAAGGCTGTGGTTTTGCTTAATACATTGTATTCCCCTTAAGTCATACAAAAATTTCTCCAACACTATTTTTTACAGGGTTTGCTTTTGCAGTTCATTCCAAAAAAACCTTCCTAGCAAGTTTGAAATGATTACATGTATTTATGTGATCCAATGCAGAACCCACATGTTCTGCACTGGCAAGGATGAAGGATTCTAGAAAACAGTGAATAGTACCCTGTTCATAATAATTTGACTGCGATTCCAAACATCTGAAGTCATCTAACTATCCTGAATATTTCTGAGTGCCAACTTCAAGAGTCAAAGCGCTGTCCGGACATGCCTGTGTGCAGTGGTGTGATAAGAATGCCCTCAAATTATTCGTTGACACCGCAAATCCATTTACAAGTCTTTATAGAGCAAAATATGGGAGGACAATTACATGCAGAAGGACCCAGTCTGACTGAAAGCTAAAACATTCTGAAAATTCTAAAATGTGGTCTGAGCCAGGCACCCACACATAATTATTCAATGCTTGGGTCCTATATTTAATATGATACAACAGTTAGTTACAAGAGTGCTAATATTTAGTATAACAGCACTGGGATGCTGCTCTTTTTTAATCACAATGCCATCTTTGTTTGTGGCATACCAGACAGGCTGCCAGTCTGTGCATTACTCTGCGACATCCTGCTTTTGCCATGTTTGGAATTTTCATTAGCAGAGAAAATAACTGGCCATATTCTGTCTAAAAATGTAACTATATTAACTCTACACCTGGTTGTAATATGCATCTGGGCATTGTTTCTCTTAATTACACTTGCAACTAGACTAAGCATCTAAGAAATCTCTTTTATTTTAGTGACCTGTATTGCCTGTGTGTGATTCTCATTTGTGTCACTGCATAATTTTATCAGATATACTGAAGAAGTTCCATGAAGCTGTGTATGTAAATAAAAAAAAAAATCATAAAATATTGTTTGTAGATCGGCACATTTTTTTCTCGATCTGTTTTTTGAGGCATCAATACAGTGCATCCAGAAAGTATTCACGGAGCTTCACTTTTTCCACATTTTGTTATGTTACAGCCTTATTCCAAAATTGATTAATTGTTTTCCTCAATTCTACAAACAATACACCATAAGGACAATGTGAAAGAAGTTTTTTTGAAATCTTTGCAAATGTATTAAAAATAAATAAATAAAATCACAAAGTAATCATTGACATGTGAGCAAAAGCAAGCCAGAGACAAATATGTTTTTATTATTTGTGCAATTTAGAAATGTTGAAGTCCCTTCGTGCCTGTATGTTAATCTAACTCTTGCAGTACTCATTTATCATAGTCACGCAGTCTGTGTTATTCAGTTGTGTGCTGAAAGTCAAACGTTGACATCAACAACAAAAATAATGTCACTTGATGCATGTCCTTGTACTGGAAAACCATGAACAAAACTATGCAACATACAAGGAAATGCAACCCAAGATACATTAAATACAGGTTGTGTTTAATCTATGGCAAGTCGACACTTGATTTCCAATGTAAAATCTGTCCTGAAGCAAAACCAGTTGAGAAGCACTGAGTTAAAGGGACAGACAAGCGCAGTTTAGCCTCACTGCCGTGCACCTACAGTATATGTTAACTGTTAATAATCATAGGACATTACTTCAAAAACTCACACAGCTGATGTTATTTTTCATTTAGTAGTTCATTTAACATGCTATGATAACATGTAAACTAACATGCTTTAGTTATATAACATGTTATAGTTAAATGCCATTTTTTATCATGTTTATAATTTAATTTATTATTATAAATCTGTTAGCTTTCTTATTTTTTCTATTTATTTCATTTTCAAAAGGGAGACTTTTTTCCCCCACATAATTCAATAAAATAAATGGTTTCAAGTTTCAATTATAATAAAGTGTTTGCTAAAAAATAAATAAATAACCCTTCTGTTTTCACGGATAATAGTAATTGTGTAATATCGTATACCGTGATATTTTCTGAGACGGTTATCATACTGTGAAAATCTCATACCGTTGCAACCCTAGCTGTAACATAACAAAATGTGGAAAAAGTGAAGCACTGTGAATACTTTCTGGATGCAACGTATATTATCATTAGCTGACATTTAAATTATAATTCTAATTTGTGTGCTTTCCAATTCACTGTCAGATGGCCTTATGGTTAATGTAGTCTGGTGTAATAGCTTTGGGTGACCACAAGGTCAGGTATACACAATAGGTCACCCAGTGACAGCTAGAGTAAATAATCTATGTACTTTGATAATGATTTGGGCTGAATTTAACGAAAAACTATGCGATTTGTGCTCCAGGCGCTGCAGAATTTTGAGTAGCCTTTGGACTCATAGCTGGGCCCTGCTGACAGACGCTGAGCAGCAGTGTACGTACATTCATAAATTATTGTTTCTAATTTTGGAGCACGGCATGTCATCCACCAGTCACGTCCAGTGTGCAACCCCCTTTAAGTACAGTGCCGCTCGCACTTTACCAAAGTTGTGTTGAGACATATGAAGAGACAAAAACTACTGTGCAATGATTAGCCCTATTTATATCTGAAAAAACTTCTGATTATCAATGCATAAAAAAGGCAGTGAGCCCAAGCCAAACATTTTTAAATTTAACTAAAATTTTCCAATTGGATATTTCCTTTTAAAGCCAAACTTAAGATGAGCTGAGTGTTTGCACTAAGAGCCCAATGTGGTCACATGGGTTTTAACAAATTTCGACCACTTCTGAATGGTTGAAGAGTACAAAATTAAAAACTTTTTGAACACCGTAAACACCTGTCTTTACCATCTTCCTGTTTCAAATGGATTGCCTCTGAGACACACCTCCTGAGACTCAATCGAACCCACTTCCTGTCAGCAATAAAAAAAAATAAAAAAAAGGTGGAAGTGATGAAGAGATAAAATGGTAATCTTCCATATGATCTATGATGTCATTCCTGCTAACAGGAGGCAGATTATAGGGGACGGAGGAGAGAGAGGGAATTGAGGTCACACCCTTCCTGTGTCTGCCTGGAAGCCATGTCCTATTCCTGAACAAGCACCCAGAGAGGAAAGAGGGGCAGGCTGTTTTACCGTGGGATGACTTGAGTCACACTCTCTAAATTTATGCACTTGCGAAAGAAAGAACAGAGGGATGTGTGTGTCTTTCAACAGCAGCTGTGTGTAGAGCATGCCCTGCATCCATACCCTCCCTCCCTTTATCCCCCATCCTTTTAAAGACCCTTGGCTGCCTTAGGAGCCATGACACATTGGCCATCTAAAAAGCATTCCTCCACGCATCCAGAAATTGTCCCTGCCAAGCCCAGCAGCAGCTCACCTCACAAAAGCTCATTATTCTTTGGGAGGCAGCTGAAGGAAAGGCATGTATTTTCACTCCTACACTGAAGAATGTCCCAACTTATTTTCTTATTAACATATCTATTTCAGATTAGATGAAAGGTAAAAGTATTAAAGAGATTGAATAAGTGCCTTTGGGGATCAAAGCGCATAATTGTTGGAAATGAGAATGGCTAGATGTCCTTTCTTAAAAAGTGAAAAAGGTGTTTTTATATGTTCAGGTCCTTTCATCATGACATTTAAAAGGAATTTAGAAACCTTAATTTTAAAGTACTTAACAAGTTATGCATAAAATATCTCTCTTCATTTGGTTGACACTGAAAAACTTTATAAGATGTTAACAGTCTCATCCAAGCAAACAGTACTCCTTGGTGAAGTGCTTTTCGGCAAAGCATGTTTTAATGATTGGCTGATTATTCCCTTCTACTGTTTGGCAATCTCAGAGGAAAGAAGAAAATATGTGTAGGTGGAGTTTTCCACACAGTGCACATTTCAAATCAAGCACTCTGTCAAGGACCCTATCTAAAGCCACAAACCTCTATACTTATTCACTGTACTGACTTTATTTTGAACAGTCCTTTTTTAATGTTTTAAAATTTGAATGAGTTTTTGGGACAAAAAGTACTTAAACATTGTTAATTCTAGGATGATAACTGATGGCATCTCTAAGCCCTTTGTAAAGTTATTGAGCTTCATCTTTTCAGCAAAGAGAGTGTAAGTTAAGGGTTGCCTTAACATTACAAAATAAGGGTACTTAACCTTATAGAAGTTATAAATGCAATATTTCTATACTCATCACTGGCGGGCGGCTTTGTGGCTATTAGTCACCAATAATTTTACCAGTAAAACAGAAATCCTGATATTTCGCACTGGGAGGAGTGTTGACAGTCTCATTATACTGGAGTTAACATCTGGCATGTCATTGAGACTCAGGATATGACAGAACTATATAGGAATGGTAGCAAAACACTTGCGTCACAACACAACCAATGTTTCAAGAGGAAGTGATTTCAAAAGGAAGTTAACGCTTTACCCCCTCTTTATACTATAGGTTGTCATGAGAAAGGAATTGCTTTAATAGGGAAACTGATCAAATTTGACTATAAACTTTCTATTTCTTCTTACTAAGGTTTTTGTTGAGATTAATAGCCTCAACTCGTAAGGTTAAAAATAAATGTTTAGAGAGAACATGCTACACTTTTTTTATTACTGTAAATTTGTGTACATTTTACTGTGTTATACTATGAAAAGCATGTCGAGCCAACTGTACTTACGCTTACAAAAATGAATCGTTACTGTTTCTAGAGTCTTGTCTCAATCAATTAATATGGGATTTCCTTCAAATAGTGTAACAAGTTTTCACAAGCTTAGACCAGCTTAAACCAGTTAAGACCAGCCAACCATCTTAAAGAGGCGGTCATATAGGCTTTAATTTTTTCCGAAAACAGACTGGGATATAATGTCACACAGGAGGGTTTCTGGTTGAAGTACCAGTACTGTAAATAATACATCATATATAACAAACAATATTATATTTAAAATGTTAAACTGTATACTGACAACTCAAGTTCTTGCGACAATAAAACACACAGCTTAAAAATATGTATTTGTGTTGAGCCAAGAGTTCAGCGTGAGACATTTTGGTCATAGTTTGCCAAACATGAACTCTTGTATGCAGCGGAGAACGGCATTTCTTTGCATGAGCTTGTGTTTCCGGTCTCCCGCATTCAGATGCGTTTGAAAGTGGGTGAATTAGAGGTGGACCGATATATCAGTTTTACAGATTAATCGGTGCCTTTTTGGAACCAGCGGTTATAGACAAACATCTTTGCTGAGTTTATTTCTTTTTCATTCCTCCGTGGTCAGCGCTTAGTTCTACAGTATAACAGCGGCCTCTAGAAGTTAAATAAAAACAATAATTTGAGAATATGCTGTATCAATTTTCAGCAATGACAAAATTCATCCATCAAGTCTCTGTCATTGCAAAATTATACCCCGGTGCTTTTCAGGCTTGTTTATGATTAAAAGTCCTGCTTTATGCACCAAATCTTTTTCTGGTTATAATTGGGATTTTTAATTAACAAACTGCATCTATTACTTTTTTTTCTTCTCCATGGTGCGTTCACATACAACGCGAAAAAATATTTTGCCTAGTATTGCTCGCTGGCTTAAATTTGTGTTTAAATCTGTTTACACTCGCGTTTCTCTTCCGGAAAAGGACAGGAGGAGGGGCTTCTACGACAATTTATCTTACCGCCATCAACCATGGCCAATAACACAACGATTGCTGCTCTGTATCTGTTGTGGAAGTCCCAGATTCGTTGACGTTGTGTCATACCTGATTGTCCGGGTACCCACACAACCATTTTCTCACCCATTTTCCTGATTTCTTCTGCTACTACGTAAGTGACATCCGGAGAATCTCAATGCTGATAGGCTTTCGCGACAATGAGTCATGCGAAATTCTCGCTCAAGTTGAAAAATTTCAACTCAAGCGAATGAAGCGATTTCACGTTTTCGCTTCGCGCCATTCGCTTTTGACTTTGTATGTAATCGTGCCGCATGAAACACTCTATTCGCGTTGTATGTGAACGCACCATTAGTTATCGTTATCTGCGTTTGATTTTTAAAAGCAATCTCACTTTATTATGAATTTGGACTAGTCCAATTCATAGGCTCGTTGACAAATTCACAGGAGCTATAGCTGATGTGTGACTTTCATTCATTTAGCTAACGGAGTAACGTTTAAGGGAAAAAGAGGCTTGTGAGCTAAATATGAAAAGACATTTTTACTTTTGTAACAGGTGATGTACTTGTGATGTGAACTGTGATGTTATGTAGAGAATAATTATTAAATTGATAGTTTGCCCAAAAATGAAAATTCTCTAATTTTCCTCACCCTCATGCCATCCCAGATGTGTGACTTAATTTCTTCTGCTGAACACAAACATTTTAGAAGAATATTTCAGCTAGTATGTCCTCACAATGGAAGTGAATGGTGGCCAGAACTTTAAAGCTTCAAAAAACACAAAGTCAGCTTAAATGTAACCCATTAAACTCAGTGGTTCAATCCATGTAATATGATGAAGTAGGTGTTTAAAAATAGTATATAATAATAAGTGTGAGTGAGAAACGGAGCAACATTTAAGTCCTTTATGACTATAAATCTCCACTTTCACTTGGGTGGATTACTTTTATGATTTTTGGTGATTCAAAATGGTGGTCACCATTCACTTGCAACATAGCTGAAATATTCTTCTAAAAATCATAATTTGTATTCAGCAGAAGAAGAAAAGTCATACACATCTGGAATGGCATGAGGGTGAGTACATGATGAGAAAACGGTATTTATTTCATAAGATATACAAAGCAAAATGGCCAAACGGGTGGGGGGTGCATTTCCGAGGGGGGGTATGCATTTAAGAGGGATGGATACAAGTGGGCTCAGTCCATAATGTTGCCAGTCTAGTTACATGATTTGGACCAATGCACTCACCCTGATCTCATTGCGTCGTACTTCCACGTCGCAAACTGCATTGCCGTGGTTGGTCGCACATCTGGAGAAGTAACAATATTGGCAGACAGCCACCTGTTCCACATCGCAATGATAGAGTCTGTATTCATCATGGTGTAGACAGCTCCACGCCCTGACCTCCTCAACCGCCACTAGTAAATGGCCAGGAGCGGGACAGGGCTGCTGAAGATGTGTCTGAACATGAGACTGGCAACAGGGTGCATTACACCGAAGACACACTTTCTGTGCTTGTAGAGGAGGTCCTCGCCTACACAGAATGCAATGCAGTACGGCTGGAGATTTTTCGACGTTCAGCGCGTTATACTTCTCCACGATGTTGTTCAACTTGATGTTTTTCTCCAGATTTGGTTTCTGGTTGTATGCGTGGTTGCACTCCGGACAGCGCACATTGGCCACGTCTTTCGCCCAGGCCTCACTGATGCATTCTCGGCAGAAGTTGTGTTTACAAGGCAGCTGCACGGGCTCCACGAACACATGCAAACATATAGGGCAAATGAGTTCCTCCTCAAAGCAGTTTCGCCAGTTCTCGGCCATCTCAACCAGTTGATCCGACATCCCGTTTTGAGTTAATCAGCTTTGGAGCACGTGGAAGGCAAACATAAAGTTCTAGCACCGACCTAATAAAGTGTCAATCATACTTGTGACTTCTTCATGTATATCCAAGTGTTAGGAGAGTTGATAAAGACCATTCAAGTCACAGCTGTCAATCAGCCCCAAACATACCAAGGGAGCGTCTCTGCTCCTGGCGAAATTGTCAGCAATAAAATACCGCAGCCAAGTGAGAGAGAAAAACTGTAATCTGGCTTCGCAATACGATTGCGTGAAATAGTGTGCGCGTTTTTGCCGTTGTATATGTGGGGTTTTAGAAGAAGAGATCCTGGTAGATTGGCCTTTCTAATAACGAAAAATCTTTACGAGACAAAATATCTACGGGACCGTTCACACCGAAAAAGTCTGTGCGTCCGCCTACGCTGTAGAAAAACGTCTTTGCTTTTTAGACGCCTTTGTCAAGTTAAAAAGAACGTCAACTTTTAGAAACGCGTCTCGAGACACCTGCGTTCCGTTCAGTTCTTTGCGCTGCGTATGGTTTGATCGTTTTTTAACGCAAGGACGCTTTCAGATTATTCGCACTAACTACTTCAAGCAATGGAAATGTCCTTTCACAAGCATACGGGCAAAGCAGCTATAGTCATATACTAAAGCAGTCGATCACGTTTTTGATTTGTGCCCAGGGCACATGACATCTGCCCTGCTGGAATTACAATAAAGCTTCTCTGAATATTACGCACGCTACGCTGGAATAATGAAGTTGACCTGAGACTATGTGGTGTGTTGCTCTTTTAACACTGTAACAAACTGTAAGGAATGCATCCGGTAGAGCTGGAAACTACATGTATCTATTGTCGTGACACAACTGTAAATTAACATAAAATTCACGCTCAAATATGTATGCCAGCATGCGTTTGAAGCATTAAAACTCAAAGACTAGAGATTTAATCGTGCTTAAAATCTAATCTCTCGTTATCGGTGTTGGTTAAATATTAAAGAAATGATCCAAAATGATCTCCTTCTCCGTGTTTCGCCTGCTGTTTACCTGGCCGCACTCACCAGAAATGCGTTGCGTTCATTTTTAGTGGCTAATGTCGTGTATTTTATTTTGAGGAAGCTAACTCGCTTAAAATATTCATGTACTAAAGCCAGGAAGCTTTCTTGCTCTTAAAGGAGACGATATCGTTTAGCCCTTGTTATCGCTCGTCAACCCATCTGGTTTGACTGTTTAACGCGAATTAAAAACGACGTATCTGTTTACCTTTCTTCTCATTTGTATGCCCTTTTTTTAGAGCTGACTCACGGAAAGCAAAAATATCCAATCAATTCAGCGACCCACGAATATCACGTCCTTTCAAATGTTTGTCCTTTTTGAAAACAGATGCTTCCGCGCCGTATTCCAATCTGCGTCTGTTATTGTGTATGATTTGTTTTAATCCCCCTTTCAAGCAAATCCTAGATGCGAGGAATGCAGGCACAGGACTGCAACTCAGGATACAGTTCACATATACTCCCCGTCCTTAGTCACGTGGATATCACCGCCTTGATACATGGAAGTGGGAGGGGTTAACTGATGGGGGCGGGCTGTCTTAAAGGGGAACACCTCTCTTGTTCATCTGTGCCTCTTGACGTTGTTGGGTTGTACAGACTGTGACCGGTTTATGTGGAAAATCTGTTATATAAATCTAAGTATTTTAACTAAAAGGCTTTTTATTGATATACTAAATACGAAAGCAAATTATGTTAATTAGACCTCGGAATGATAGAAGACATTTTAAACTAGAACAGCGATGTCAATTCAAGTCAACCTTTATTTATAGAGCACATCTACTACAAATAAAAGTTGACACAAAGTGCTTTATAGAACAAACAAATAAATGACTAATGACAGAGTGATATAAAAACACATTGATTTAAAGTTAAATATAAAGTATAATAAAAAAAAAATCATGTATTTATCCATTTCAAACTATTCAATGATCTATTCAAAAGCTACAGAGTAAAAATTTGTTTTTAAAGAAGATTTAAAAATGGCAAGTGATGAAGCTGAACTCATATGGAAAGGGAGACTATTCTACATAGGACCTATCACAGAAAAGGCACAGACACCCTTAGATCTATAGAGACAATGACAACCCTCAATAAAAGTTGATGAGAAGACCTGAGAGCTCTGGTGGGGGAGTAAGGGAGGAGAATATGGCATCATTTTATATCACCCGAACTTGAATTTGAAAAAGCTTCCTGAAAAAAGACTGGGTGTAATTTGATGTCATAAAAAATATTTGCTGTTAATGTTAAATATTTGAAAATATTTTGTGTGAATTCACCTAAAAAAAATAATCATACAAACACTCATAAAAAGCTTTCCTTTATAGGTTTGCTCACTTTCTCAAAGGATTATAAATTAGAGTGACCCTAAAACTTTAAATCAAAATCACCTCAAACATCCATCCTAGCACTTGCAGTTGCATCACTTCCTCATGTTCAAACACATCATAAAATGCTTTCCTTTAAAGGTTTGCTATTAATAAAATTAAAGGCAAAATCACCCCAAAAATCTAATTTTGTCCAGGCATGTGGATCAGAACCTCATATTCAAAAACTCATAAAAAGTTTTAATTTTTGAAGGGTTTCTTGTTCAAACATACCATGCATATTAACATATGCAATTTCAACTCATTTAATGTATTGGCATCATACACAGAATGACTTCTTACATTTTACGTTTATATGGTATTGAGAGTAACTTACATTTTAAAATGATCTATCTAAATGAAAATCCAGATGCAAAAAGTGACAGATCAGAGAGATAAGGAAAGAGAGTTGGTAACACGAGGAAAAATCAAAACGATGCAGCGGTATGTCCTTGTTTTAAAATGATTACACTTTTATAAATTATTTTCTAATTTTAGATAACAGCTATGTGCATCTTAAAGAACAACAGCACTTTCACTGCTGCACACCGATTCACACACCTAATAAAATAAAAATCCTTTAAGTGTTAACTATAATGAACTACTGTGAACTAGACAATATTTTACAAATGGTGCCCCATGAAAATTATGATGATTTAAGCTCTCATTGTATGTGGTGCAGTTATCATCAGTACTGTATCTATGTTTTCCAAAATCAATGTGTTTACTAATTTGCAAGTTCAAGTACATCCTGACTAACAGCAAATCTTTTCTGGATGATTTGGAAGCAACAGCCATGGTCACCATATCAAAGGAAATGTCTAACGGTTGCCAAAAGATGTCACAATTTCAGTTTGGAAAGCTGATTTAAGTAACTTCAAGGTGGATGCTGTTGCCAATGCTTTTGTGTTTACATAGCATCAACAGACTGTTTAAATTGTAAGTGGCATAAAAAAATCTAAGTAACAAACTGTATCTTCTGTATTTACAGAAAGCACCAGTCAAGAGTATCAGGAGAAGACAATCCAAATTCGAGGGGCCAATCTGGAACAAGTCAAGCCAATCAGAAATAAATGCTCCTAAAAGACTATCCAGACCACCAAACATGCATACACTGGAACAAATCCTTCACCAGGATTACTGGTTTACCAGTGATACCATCGACCTGGCCAGCTACCTCATGGCAAAGGACAATATGAATGAACATAAATGGGTTTCAGTCAGTTCTGCCCTTTAGTGCTATTGAACATGGAGGGATTGTGGGAACTCCACAAAAAAAGTTTTGTTCAGATATTGAACATTTGGCAAAGCCACTGGATCACAGTCAGCAATGGTGTATGACAGCAAACATGCCCCTCTTGACCCAAGAACCCTACAGACACTGTCCTGGCTGGTAAGGCCACAGTCAGACCATTTTGATGTTCTGCAACCAGCATTTGCATATGCTGTATGCAAGGGTCATCCACCAGAGCTATGCATATTTAATGAAAGCAGGCTAAGGGCACAACTGTATACATCATTAACAAAAAACTGCATCATATTTAGAATGAAGACCCGATAGAGTGAAGCTGAAGAAAACGTGACCAAAACTGCAATAAAAGTGTACTGTGTTTGCAGAAGAGCTCATTACAATGAGCTCATGGTCCAGTGCTCTAAATGCCAAGAGTGGTATCTTCCTACATGTGTAGAAATACCCAGAAGTGTGATTGGTAACGATCAGGTCTGGCAATGTTTCAAATGCCTGTGAAGATGTATTGGATACTACATGAGGTAGCTCAGAGTGCAATAATGCAGCAGAAAGCATGTTATTTTAGTATTATTTGAAATTTGTCCAGATATGTAAACATGTCACTGCGATATTTAAACTTTAAACTGATAAAGTTCATTTGAAATATTATACGATTTATTTGTGTTTTACAGCCTAGACTAAAATATGGTAAATGTGTGAAATCTAGATCACGTTTTATTTGTTCTTACAAAAGGAAAACACTATTTTTTTTCTAAGACATAGCAACATTATACAAATTATTTGATTTTGCATGAATAAATATGAAAAAAGTGCTAGGATGTACTTTAAATTTTGGGATGATTTTGCCTTTAATTTTCTCAAAACTGTGCAGTTTTAATTGACCTATAGGATTTACAATTCAAAGTTTGTTACAAGGTACATATGAATGACAATGAGAGATCCTTGGCAGAAAAGTAAAATGTGTGATATGTAAATGTAATGTTATGTTAATTCAGTAAACTTTGGTTATAAATGATTTACCTGCCCTATTCAAGAGTCTTCTAAACCAGTCACGTTTCACATAGGCTAAAGCAAACATATTAATAAACACCAACACGTCACAAACACTTAATAAATGCTTTTTCATCAATATAGTCAATATAGCAAGACTCTTTCTGTTCTTTCCGAAAAGTACCGTTATTATTGCAATATGTGCATACTAGGATTTAAATTGCAGCTGGCTTGACCGCACTTGGCAAATGTCCATGGTCATTGTGTGTTTATTCACGCAGTGTTAATAACATGCAGTGAGACAGAGGAGATGTCCTGCTCTGTTTCTGTAGAGATGATAAAATGCAAGAAACAGAATTTCATAGTCTTCCTTCATGAGAAATAAAGGCTTGTGAGTTAATCAGAGAGCCTTAAAATAATGTGTGAAAGTGAAAAATATAGCACGAATGTGAGTGTGATTTTGCGTATATAGAACAGTTCAATGAACAAGTACATTTAAAAATAATTCGGCTAGGTCTCAAAAATGCATTTGTGCATGGAACTACTTTCTTACACGGCGGATCAGAATCTGTTGTTGCTGTTTCAAACCAAATGATGCGTCAGAGACTCCGTTAGTAAATAAAAAATGTCACTTCAGAAATAGTATCATGGTTTGTGCTGTTTCTAACAAGTTATTGGATAAACAAGGATGTGTGTGTGAGTGAGAGAGAGAGAGAGACGGAGCGTGTGGGATCACCTGTTGCCACTCCCAAGCAGAGATGCTGTCAGCTTTCTGAAGATCAGCTTTCTCAGTGGAAAAATAGCATCCAAGCTTCGTGATAGCTGGTAGCAATCTTCCCCATTTTAAACAGTTTGTCCACTCCAATGTGGAAAGTCTGATGAGAGGCAAGTTAATTAATGTAATTAATCGGTCTGTTGTGTCTCTCAGCTGTGATGAGCCGTAATGCTGAAGTTGTTAGTTTAAAGCTATTTTATAGCTTTAGAAGTGCAGTGTTAATACGAGTGATCACGGAGTGCTGTATGTAACACTGGCTGACACGGATGCACTTCACGTCACCTAACTGGCTCATATTACACAAAAAAAATTATCTTTTGCCACCAACTGCTGGATAACATATATAATGTCAAAAACATACTTGTTAAAATGACAAACAGTAGCTCTTAACATATCTGCAGTGCTCTTACACTTAGTTTTGAACGCCACGACACAAGCAGAGCGATACACACAGTGGAATGCTGATGGTGTTAGACCATTTTACATGCATGTTACCAGGTGCGATCATATTTTTTTATCAAGAAAATTCTCAGATATTTATTTCTTTTTTTTCAAGTTATACCTTTGATCTTAGGGCAAAAATCCTTTAAAAATATCTAAATATTTGATTCATCTTGTTTTAGAAACAACACTGCATAAGATATTTAGGTTTTTCAGAGTATGTATTTTTAACACGAGTTTGTCAAAACAAGTGAAAAAAATCTACCAGTGCTGAAGAAGTAATCCAAAGTATTTAGAATACGCTACTGATCTTGAGTAATCTAACAGAATGTTACAAATTTCAGCATGTATTCTGTAATCTGTAGTGGAATACATTTCAAAAGTAACCCTCCCAACCCTGTGTACAATGAGTTACAATAGTCTAACCTTGATGTAATGAATGAGTGGATCACAATTTCCAAGCCTTTATGGGAAAGACATTTTTTATTTTAGCAATAGATCTAAAAAAAAAAAAGCAGCTCAAAAGAAAAAGCTACCATTAACAACAGTACTGATCTTCTTATTGAAAAGCCAAATGCACTCAAAGACTCCTTACATGATCATGAAATGATTTTTCAATCTTTGCGATTGTCCAAGAGAAAGATGGAATACATTGACGCTCGTTTGCTCTTCCTTGCATTCCTGGATATCATCCTTGAATTTTGCCACCTGAATTATTCAACCGTATACAACAACCTGAATTTAACGACCTGAAATCCACCACTTGAATAATAAAAACCGGATTTTTAGGTGAATGCACAAAATATTTTCAAATATTTAAACAGCAAAAATGTTCAATAACATCACGTTACGTTCTATATAAAAATGACAATATCTTTGAAGCAACTTACGGCACTCAAACACATCTTGTATACACTCACTGAGAAATAAAATTGTGAATCGTCAGCTTACTAGTAACACTATTTTTAGATATGCTATGAAGCAAATCAGTTACCTGAGAAAATGGTCAATTATAAGCCGTGTCCCAAATGGCGCAACATGTACTCCGCCATATAGACCCAAAAGCAAATCAGCAGCATGTGTGTGAGCTCAAGTTCTTACTTGCTTGCTTAACACACAAAGGTGTGAACATAGAAGTCATAAAGGCAAGCAGCTAAAATTTACTTGCATAGGTTGACCTCAGGGGACAAAATAGTGATTGAAAAATGCTTGATTTGATCCCTGATTTACTGTAACTACACAAGGACATTTCTGTTACTTAATAAAATTCAGACGGAGAAACAAAAAAGTGGGCCAAACCAACTAATGTTGGCATTTTGAGTACTCCAACAGTACAGGCTTTATTGCTTATTGGGAGCAGTAATTAAATTAGAAATTAACTAATTATTTGCAAAGAAAATGAACATGGCAATATTTGCCATAAGGGAAATCCTACAAACATGTATATTTTTCAGGTTTTGTAGTAAAAAAACAAAAACAAAACACAAATACACCAAATTATGTAAATAACTTAAATGCACGTAAGAGTAACAAAACCACAGGCAGTGTAATGATTCTTCAAAATATAAAAAAATGTCATTACACTAATTCAAATCTTTTAAAAAGCACTAATAGAGGTTCTTTTTTACACTTTGCCCTTCATTATGGAGCACATAACCAAAAATAACAAATGCACATTCTGTGAATATAGACTGCTCTTCAGGAATCAGTTAGTTTGCTTCCCTACAAAGAGGCCTGGAATGCAATCGCATTCTTAAATCACAACTTAAAGTCTTAAGTAAATGAAGTCCAATACATGTGAAATGGTTAACAAAATCAAACTAAAATATCATGCAACAGTTTCCTGCTTCTCATCTTTATGGTCCATTAGACATGGTTTAGAAAACACCAGTACTGTACATGCTTTGGCATTGTGTAGGTGAACTGACTGACCACCTGTTGTTTGTCAAATTGAACAGACCTTACCATAGATCATCAACTTACAATAGGCACTACTGAATTTCATACTCTGCCAAAACAGCAATTTTTCGATACAAATTATTCACAAAGGCTTATTCCTTAGTGTGCTTTCCTTCACATTAGAAGCAGGATTAAGAAGAACAAATGTTCTCAAACATTTTTGTCCATTCTGTGGTGAATGAAGGCACCGGTGCTGGTACATTATCTCGTGCTGCTAAATTAAAATAAAGAATATGCCCTTACGGTCTTTGGAAAAAATGGCAGACACCAGAAAAACATCAACCTGACATGTTTTTGAAAATATTTCTTAACTCTTTCCCCGCCAAACACGGAATTTTCCGCGTTTTATGAAAAAACGCTTCCCCGCCAAACACGGAATTTTCCGGGTTTCCGTGTTTTAGGTGTTATACGGTAAGGAAGACCCCTGCGCATGTTTTGAAAGAGTACGCAACTCTTTGATCAAAGAAACAGACTGCGATTGTCTCAAACATGAAGAAGTGGAGTATTGAGAAGCTCAAAATATCAGACATAAAAATGCCTTTTTCTCAGCTTTTTGTCTGAAATGTTGTTTTTTGACAAAACCTACCTCTGTTCAAATAAAAAAAGAACAAATGAAGATAAAATAAAATCGTTTTTTTTTGCCTAAAAGCAGAGGCTCAGATCTTTATTGTGATATATAGCATCTTCATATATTCATGGAAGAAAATATTCTGCGGGCCATTAAAGTTTAGCGAAAATCGTCAAAAACCCTGGCGGTGGCTGGCAACTTTTTTTAAAAAACGCTGGCGGGGAAAGAGTTAAAGATGAATTCACCAATTCAAAGTCAAGTAGTATAATGGACACAATACAAAACCTTAATGTTTTGGGTCTTGTGCCATCATCTAACAATGCTCTCTGGAAATAGGGGAAATGTCTAAAGGTCAGTTTCCTTCAGGCTTTCCTTCTGTTTTTATAGGCACATGACTCAGACAAGAGCCTGAAGTTTATCTTCTTTCTAGAGATGTGGATTTGTAGCCAGAGACAGCAAGGTCCCAGTCTATTGCAATGGGCTGTCAAACACTGTGTCTGGCAGGACGGAGATCTTGAGCTTCTTGTCGGGCCAGCTGTACTCCTTTGGCAGCTTAGACTGAGAAAGAAGATTAAGAGGAACTCAGCATTTTAAAACATTAAAAAGTAAAAAAATTAAAATTAAAATGTGTTAAAGTGCAGCTAACCGCAGATCAAGAATAACTTCAGACTTACTTCATGGGAGCTCAAATCCTGGATGTCAGCTAGCATTTGCTCTACAAGTTCCTCGGTAAGTAATATCTGAATTGAGAAGATGAGAACAAAGTCACACATGTAGGCAACGAATTCTAAGGAATGTAAATATAATGCGTCTCTTGTTACCTGTAGCCATGGGCCATGTGCTGCATATGGATGCTCTTCTGTGGCAAAGGCTCCTTCTACCCCAGTGGATACAAAGGTGATTGCTGTATCTCCATTAATGCTTTTATATGTGAAATGTCTGCCATGAAGTAGCCGACCTCTACAAGATAAGGAAAAATAAAAGTCATGAATAATTTACATTGATAGGTGCAATAACTGTTAAAGAAAGCGGGAACTATCAAAGAATCCCGGTTTTCACTTTCTCCCTTGGACTTCAAACAAAGGCTCCCCTGTGTGCCTTGTCTTTGTTTCTGTCCAAACTAGGAGATTACATAAAACTCAGAATCATATCCTTCCCTTTTAGTGCCAGCAACATCTTTAGTGCCAGCTTTTTGTCTTTCAATGAGCTTGGTTTATCTGTAATATTGAATAAAGTGCAAATCAGCACAGAAGTGCAGTATGTTTTTCCCTCTAGCTTCTGCAGAGCCAAATATGAACCTCTGGCCTACACAAAGTCATACCCTGCTATTGTTATAAAGTTAATTTCTATTCTGCTGACTCATGCCCAAACAGTCCGGATTTAAGAGAAATGATGTGTGAGAGCATACACGTGAGTATGCACCCCGTGCACTACCTGAGGCACAGTGGGAGTAGAGTTCCAGACTCCTGGTTGAATTTCAGGTGGACACTTTCTAGCTGTCGTGTTCGCACCAGCTCATGAGGGACAATAGCAGCTGAGCTCTCACTCTCCAGACTGTCCTTACGACTTTTTGGATGTAGTGGGGGAAGAAGGGGAAGTTGGAGAAACAGAATAAGGGGAGGGAAGAGACAATTCATGGTGAGTAGGAAAGACGACATAACAAATACATTTGAAAATATACAGTGGCCCAAAAAAGCCCCACTTAAAATGTAAGAATTAACTGCACAAAGAAAGATATGCTTATCATACTTTTGTCTATATTCTACCCATTAACACTCTTTTTCTCAGCCTTTCCCTCCTTTAGATTTAGCCAACTGATTCCAGGGTCATTTTTAATACAAGTTTTGAAGTCATTTACCCTAAAGTTCACACAGATGACCTAGTAGAGTAATCACAGGTGATGCATATTGTCTACATCTATATACAATACCATTTTATCATTTAAAACCTTAAACTTTCTTTAAAATAAACAAACACTTATTTTGATATTTTGTTATGAACACAAAGCATACAGTTTTAATTGTGGCTTAAGTGTCCAACTAGTTTTTGGGGTCAATGTAGATTTGAGTGATCATACTGCAGTTCAATTGTTGAGCAAAGCATTGTGCATACAGTACACCGATTTTCAAAGTGAAATAAAAAAAATAAAAAAAAACTGTCTCCATAGCGAAGAATATTCAGTTTCTCTCCTGGTTTGCTCTTACCTTGAGTTCTGCTGGGTCTGCAAATGTCCAACCGATTGTCTAGGGAGAAATTAGGGGCAGATTTGTACCACAGCGAAGTAAAGGAATGCATTTATCACTACTGCCAACAGACAAATCAAATGTATCTCTTTCAACAGCCACTTTTAAAAGAAACTTTCCCTTTTGTAAGAGGCCAGAAGAGGTTTCAACTCCTTTAAAATCATCTTGATATTTGAAATTCTGAAATTTCAGTGGCTACTGAAAGGACTTTTTTTTTTTTTACAATAAATGTTGGACTGATGCACCTTTTGCATAGTGGTTCCTTTCAACCAAACAAGATCTCGATAAATTGATTTAATCAAATAACAATTGATTAACAACTGACTAATGACATAAAGATGCATTATGTCGCATTAGGTAGGCTAAAAGGCACAAATATCAGCACAAAATGCTACAATTTGAAGACCAAGCATTGAAGTGCTTCTGGTGTTTAAAATGTAATCCCCAAATGATACCCAATGGCACGAAACGCATAAACAACTTAAGCCAGCTTCATTGCCTCTTAAGATCAGGGCATGTAAAATCTTAATAAATCCATCCTATTCAAGCTTTATAAATGACAGAAATTGCATTAAACAAAATAAAAAACATATGTCATTATCAGGGGAGACAGAATGACTAGAATTAGTGCATGTACAAGTGAAACAGACCTTCTAGAGAATATATGCAGCAATTTAAGTGAGCACAATCAGCCAATATGCATGAATCTGGAATTGTTTTTTTTTTCCCCTCCAAATATCTTGATAGTTTTGGTTTAGGCAACACAATAAATGCCCCGGCACTCTCACTGCAAAGTGCTTTTTCGTTTTTCACTCAGAGCTAAAAAGAAGTTTGAAACAGCTGAGCAACGGTACACTATTTGTGAACATTCAGACACTGGCTACACCGCTGGGGGAGGCATTTAGGAGGTACATTTAAACATAAGACTTCATGTAAAAAAAAATCCACTAATGTGCCATTAAAATATGTTATCAATGACTTCATTCTCATTTGGAGAAGAATTCACACAAGATCAGTAAATGAAGCGGGTTTAACTACTCAATTTCAAGTACTACTGTATATGTAAAAGATAACGTGCAATAATAGTCTGTCGTGTTCACATTTATGGTGCTAATGTGATAACAAGCTATAGTAGTTGGAGTAAGTGGAGCTCTAGATGACGTGGACCAATGGAAAAAAGAAGGTGTTGAGTCAGTATAAGTTTACCTGAAAGTTTACAGTGGCAAGCTGTTACGAACCACCAAAGCGAAATCAAAAACATCTTTGTTTTTGCCAGATTTTGTTCTAAATTATGTCACACCCATTTGTTCTTAAATTTTGTATGAAGTGTCCAGGGGCCTTAGAGTGCAGCAGACAGAGTTTCAGGCTGTATATGTGAAGCCCTGGCCTGGTTACAAAAGGACATAAAGGGGGCACCTTCCAGAGCAAGAGGGTGCAAAAAACAGGATAGCGAGATTATCCCACACAAACCATGCACCGAGATGAGCAGAACTGCACAGCATTTAATGAGATGATGGAGTTCTTAAAACAGCCCCCCCCCCCCGCGCTACTATCTAACTGCTATTATCAGGGGCCTAATAACTAAGTATCTGTTAAATTGTTACAATGTTTAAATTATTTTAAATCATTTTATTTAATCTAACAACTGGCAGTGTAATCTTAAATATAAAGGCCCGTTCACACCAAGAATGATAACTATTAGTATAACTAATATACTAATCCACAACACAACTATAGCGTTACAGAGGAACAATACATTTGGGATCACTTTCAGAGTGACTTTCCTCCAGATGTCGAACGATAAAAACATTAGACAGTCAATCAAAATCCATCGCCACTTGTTAGAACACACAAAAACAAAATGGAAACTCCTGCTCAGGAACCAGCAATGTTTCTTCAACGGTCTTCATTAGTATTAACAGAGATGAGATAATGGAAAGCTAACACAAGCAGATACCAAAAATTACCTCAGGATTTAGGGCTGCACAATTAATCGAAATAAAATCGAAACCGCGATATGACCTTGTGTGATTATTAAACTGGAAGGGCTGCGATTTAATTAAATAAATAAATATTCTGCTCTCTTCAAAGTTTATTTGCGCTGCTCTGTCCAGTCTATATTAAGTTAGAACTTTGTTGGTGTTTTCAGAGCGGTTCTGTGCTCCACAACTCCCTCTCATGCTAAGAGTACAGGAAATGATCAGAGTTCGGTTGCGTTTGCTTACGTGCGCTAAACGCTTTATTTACACTAAACTGGCGCATCCTGCGTGAAGCATTTTTTATTATTATCTGCGGTAGCAGCATCTCCGTATCCGCAAGAAACAGGTATCATAAAAATAAAGTGGAATACAAGATGGGGAATAATTCAAAAATCTTTATTAAATGATTGCTGAGCAAACAGCATAAACAGTAACACCTGTAGTGTCCAGAAACATCTCTTCATTCTCCCGTCATTTGTTTACCTCACGAGAGCGTGTCGCACTTATTACACTCCCTGTGGAAACAAATGAAAACGGAACTAATATTACCAACATCCAACAAAATGAAAAGGAAGGAAAGTACATATAATAAATTGTGGCAGCGGGGGCGTGGTCAAGCGCCCGTCCGGGAGAGAAAAGCGGTAAGGACGCTCACACCTGAGCTAAATTATGTCTAACACCTGTCTCTAATTGCAGTAGCGTGAGGAGAGCGGATAAAAGCCAGCAGCCACAGAGCATCCGGAAGCTGACAACACGGCAGAGAATACGTGTGTGTTTGTGTGTGAAGAAAATTAAATTAATTAAACTGAAAAAATAAAGCTTACCCCTTAAGCTGACGTCTGTTCCCGTCCCTTCCTTGGTCCGCTTTACATAAATCTATATTAAATATTTAGTTACTATACTATAATGCATTACTAAATTAAATATAATAAAATAATGAATAAAAATAATTAAATTAAATGGTGACAAACTAACCAAAATATTCACTTTAAATTTAATCACACCAATGGGTTATCAGTTCAACTTCAGTTTGACATTAAGCCTAATTCTTTAGGACTATCTTATATAGAATAATTTGTATAAGCCTACTAGTTTTTAAGGCCTAGAATAAAGAATAACATTTATATAAAAACTATTTTTTGTTTATTGCATTATTCAATCAACCAACATTATTTTTGACAGCAAAAACTAGGCAACAACTATAGCTTTACCAAAAGGGAAATGTAATTAACAGTGACATTGAGCAAAAAGCTTACTACAAGTTTTGACATAGCTGCTGATAAAAGTTAAATGATCAGCATCGATTGATGAGATGAAAAGAAAATTGGAGATCGGTATTGGATGTTAAAATCCTGATTGGAGCATCCCTAATATTCAAGTTGACCGTTTCAAAAACTAATGATGATTAGTGGGCTGAGACCCTGTCACAAAATGGACAAAAACAGGTACATGGTGGACGGTAACATTTGAATATGAAGAAGACTTTGTTTCACTGTTTATATATTTATTTGTTTGTGGTTGAACTGAAAATAGGTCTCAGTTTGGTTCTTTTTAAGATTTCTCAAGTGTGAAAACCTCAGCAGCCTTTTTACAGTTGAACATGTGGAAAACATTACCATCATAATCGCAGTTCAAATCGCAATCCCAATATGACTTTGTCCAAATCGTGCAGCCCTATCAGGTATCCAGTGCTAATGTCAACAACATTGTCTTGCCTCCTTTGAAGTTGTATCTGTCTGTTTTTCTTTTAGTTTATTTGTGAATCGTAGAGCAGTAGATCTACATCCGTTTACTTGACTGTGAACATAACTGTAGCGCATGCTTAGAATAAGCAGAAAGTTATCGTCCATTGGTGTGGACGCTAATATAGTTACATTACAGTGCTCATTATAGTAATCATTCTTTGTGTGAACGGGCCTTAAGAATGGTATAGAATATTGTTTTATTCTATCCCATTAGATAGTATAATCAATATTATTATCGATAATATATTATTATAGATATTATTATCTATTCAAGTGCTCATTACTGCTGGCAGATTATGGACAGGAACCAAATTGAATGAGCTAGTAACAATGTTGTAGCAATAACAGGCCAGCTGGAAAGAGTAAGCAGTCATGAGAACAAAGATTGAAGGGACAGGCTGTAATCTTTCAAAACTAAATAAATACCTGCAGGCAATTACCAACATATTGGACAGGCTAAAAGTTCTGAGCCACTCTCAAACCAATAATAAACCAACCAAAACTCATAAAATTAATTCCATTTAGCACCAAAATGTGTCAAGCCTTTTTAAAAACAATCTTTTTACAGTTTTCTAAATGGGGTGGGCAGAATGACCAAAAAAAGCTTAGATCATGTTAAGAGTATATTTATATCATCGTGACTGTATTGGCTATATCACAGTATAGTTAATTTAATTGGATATCCAATGACAAATACTTCAGTCACAGGTGCACAAATCAGTATAAAAACAGCTTCACATTACCACATAAATTAAACCTTCAAATAAAAGACTCAAAACAGTAAAACTAAAAGGTATAAAATATACATATTGCAAAACATCTAAAACAGACGATATGTTGTAAAACAGCGGACGTGTGTACACATGACCACACATCAAATTAATTCTACATTAATTTAGTATGTTGCAACGTTGCTCACACCTTAATAACATGATCTTCCTTGTCTTTAATTGTTTGAGACACACTGTGCTATATTTTCGCATTACTCTGATTCACACTCTCACATGAAATGTAGATCATGTAGAAGCAGTCCTGCCTACTGACAACCAGGCAAACATATCTACATTGGTATAAACAGTAAAGCAAAATCTCTACCGGTTGACATTTCTACTACCATACTGTATATACACGTCATACCACCATCCCATACACACTCCAGAACAGGTGGCTAAGCAAACGAAAATGTTTGCCAATTCCACCGTATTATCCTGACACAAACTCCTCAACCTCCTACTTCAAGACTTAAGGTCTTAGCAATGAGTAAACCATATCCGCTTGACCAGAACAAGCATGCTGCAGTCATAATTGCCATAGAAAAGCAGGACTTACTGTGGCCGGTCGTGACTGTGTCTCTGACTGCTGATGGGAGGCAAGACAGACTTGCTGTTAATCTCCAGTCCTTTCCTCAAGGCTTCTCTAATCTGTTCAGTGTCTGTATAAAGAACACACACTCATTAGCCAGAGACAATGACAAAGTAATCTGAACCCTAAACAATTCTGAGCCAATGCTATGGAAGTCTCTCATATCTCTAAAGCATATTGGGTTTGGTGTCTTATTTTTAAATGGGGCTGTGCTTGTCGTTAGCATACCTCACCTTTATCAGACAACCTGCGCGGCTGTGACCCAATGCAAATGCTCCTGCTGTCATCCTCGTCCTCGGGAGGGCGGCTCAAGTCATCCCAGGCACACTTGGCACTGACACCGCTCAAGTTAGAGCCGTCTGTCTCAATGCCCTTATCCACTCGTTCCTGCTTGGGATGAGCAATCAACACACGCACAAATCAGCAGGGGATCAGCATGGCTGGACATATGTCTGTCTCAGCACAGAGAGAGGGCAGAGGATGAACAGCGGGTGGAACAGTTGAGTTTAACTACCACAGACTTAATTACATCCCACCTTTTCCCATGCTCCATCACTCCTAAAGCCTCACGGTATTGCTGTGATACAGTAGTGCTATAATAGATTACCTTAATCACCATCAATGATAATCATTTAATACTTGAATGATAGGGGTGGGAGGTATGACCATAATATTATCACAGATCAACTAATTTCACTGATGTTTAAACACAAATTTTGGAGTCAACCAGTCTAAAAAGATACCACCTTCAGAAAACAGTCAAAGAAACTGTTTATCTGTTAAAATACTAAATCTATTCCAAATCCAATGCTAAATTCTGCTGAAAAGGGGCATTTATCTATGACGTGCTCGCCTTGCATTATGATCATTGTACATTAAATATAGGGGGCCTGGGTAGCTCAGCGAGTATTGATGCCGACTTCCACCCCTGAAGTTGAGTTCAAATCCAGGGTGTGCTGAGTGACTCCAGCCAGGTCTCCTAAGCAACTAAAACTGCCCAGTTGCTAGGGAGTATAGTCACATGGGGTAACCTCCTTCTGATTGCAATTAGTGAGTGGCTTCTTTGATGCCCTTCTTGACACCAGGCCATTATACAAAAGTCTTCGCCTCACTGTGCGTGCAGATGCACTCACACCAACCTGCTGCCAAAATTGAGCAAGCTCTGCACTGGTGTTGACACGATTCCATAGCTGACTCCTCAGGAGGAGATGGTCCTGGCACTTGCTGGACACACTGGGACGTCCTGAAGCCTTCTTCGCTGCAGTTGAACCTCACTCCTTGAAGTTCTTGATGTTCTGGTAAATGGTTCTTTCAGGCGCAATATTCTTTGCAGCAATTTCCTTGCATGTGAGGCCATTTTGATGCAAAGCGATGATGGCTGCACGCCTTCCTTTAGAGGTAACCATTGCGAACAAGAACGCAATGCTTGGAAGCACTTCTTCCCTCCTTTTATAGAAATCAGTCTGCTCTTATAATCCAATCAGAATGATAGAGTGATTTCACCTGACTAGTACTTGTTCACACTTTCCCAAGTGCTGCTGATATGATTAGTGAAATTATGTTGGCTGGTCATTTTGTGCCAGGACCAAAAAACTGTGAAATTTGGTTTTTGTGATAAAGGTACTTTTTTTGGCCAATTAAGCTTTTTTAAATTATTTAAAATGCATCTGATCACTCTGCACAATAATCTATAAACAATGTGAGTCAACACCACAACAACTGAAGCAGAAAAATTTGCAACACACAAGCACATTTATGTCACTGCCAATACTTTTGGCCATGACTGTAGGGTTGGGAATCTTTAGGCACCTCACGATTCGATGAGTCACGACCCGATTTCAAAAAGATTACTGATACATCTACATTTGTTTCTTATTGATTATTCTGCTGTGCAAAGGCAAAACACAGTAATTTCACATTTTCACCAAAATTGGGGTTCTTGCACTGTAAATTGCCCTGTGTTAGACCGGTCTCGCATAACTGTAACCAGGTTGAGAAAATTGCATTAACTACAAAATCCACACTCAAATCAAGTAACCGTTTTGTTGGTGTACAGTGTATTTAAAGCCTTGAAATGGCAGCATTGTCATCATAAAAAGTGATTAACACTGACCTCTTCACACAAGAAAATAAATATTGGTTTTCAAAACACAAAACTATTAAATAAATTAATTCAACTGATTATGATACAAGCTTATTTCTTACATCTGTCTCTGGCATGTGCATAAGCATCATCGATCCAGAATCATTGGAGAAATAATCGCTGTGCATTGGAATATTTATTTTTCCTCCCACCCCTACTTCAATCGGGTCACTCGCACCTAAATGTGTGCCTAAATATTTTTTCGCACACAGCAATTTCCAGTCGCAAATGCGACAGTATCTAACAGGCTACAATGTTAACAAGTTTAACACCATGCAAACTACAGAAAGCCTTACTTGTAAGTGTGGATCAATGTCAAATATGGTTTCCCCTCTTCTCATGTCAGTGATTAACCATGGACCCCCAGCACTGCAAACAAAAGCAGCAAAAGGAAACAAACCACATTTCAGTCAGTTAATGAAAAACTAGAACACCACAAAGCATCTCAGAGCTAATTAATGCTTCTGACCCAATTAGCATAGAGTAACAGCATTCACATTCATACACTGCTCTCTTATCTACAGCGCCCACAAGAGCTCAGCAAAAGTTAAACATCATTAAGTAACATGATACACATGTTCTTAAAATTGCTTTTGGTGAACTGTACACAGACATACAATGTTACAAACACCCACAAAAGCTTTTTGTCAAGAGCGACCATATGAATAAAGTAACACATCAAGGACATTCATCTTGTTTCTCAACTGGTTAAATCTGTCCTGCAGTTTTTTTAAAGCGGTATTCCCACCAGTTAAGCATGAGTGTGTCCTTGGCCTGTCTCGTGGCTGGCAGTGGGATTACTCACATGTGCACTCCTCTCAGCAGGTCCAGAATGCCTTGACCGTTCCACTGCTGTGCAGCTTGCAACTCCTCTGTACAAATGCCCACAATCTGGAGAGTACAGAGGAAAATAAATAATTTACACTGATCAACAAGTACATGTGTGCAAATGATGACCAGTAACATCACAAACAGTATTTGATTATTTAAAATGTACAGATAAAGTCAGATTAACCTAAATGGCTATATGAACATAATAACATGATCAGATCTCAAGGGCTAAATATGAAAGGTTAACTAAATTATTTAGAAGGACTAAACCAGGGGTTTTCAAAGTCTTGGGGAGTAAGTCCCCCCTCTGAAAAAATCCACATGGATGCACTCTCACATGATATGCATTTAATGTTCATTTATATTCACAATACATTTTTATTGTATTTATGTCTTTTGATTTTAACTTGGTGAAATATTCATCAATCTCTGCACCTGACATGCTCTGGCGTCCCCATGGGAAGGCGTGATTCCCAGTTTGAAAACCATGGGGCTTAACAATAATGCTTTTTCTGTATTACTTGCTCTGCTTACTTCTTCACTGACCCCCACATATACCAGTTTATAATCATGAAAATGTTTTGCACAATCTGCCATCAGTTTCCAGTAAAAGATGTTAAGCTGTCAGTCTTTTTGTCAGGAACCAGAAATTACCATAAGCAAGTCATAACAAATGTTGACAGCACATTGCCAGTATGCTAGCTAAGCAGGTGGCCAACCTATTGGCTTTTGCTAGAAACAGAAGTTACATGATGCAAAATGTTACGGATTTGTTTTTGCTGTTTTCAACATTCAAGCTGATACTTCCAAAACACTTGGAACTGTGGAAGCCTAGTTGTTTGAAGCTCCTACCATTTAAAAAACAACAACTTGTCTTAGTCAGTCATTTTACATCCACAGCTATAATCGAACTACAGCAGGGTTTTGCGCAGTTGAGCAACAGTCTTCAGCTGTCTGTCCAAGTATACATGACACAGCACATTGCATTATCAAGGTGTGACTTTGCAAAAACTGGACAGATATGATGAGTAAGGGCTGAGTATTGATACAGATTTCCAGTTTCGATTCGATTCAGTTTTTGATACGATTAAATTAAGTTTGATTCATATTTCAGTTATGTCCCTTTTGCATACATTTGAACTTCTCTCCTAGGGGTCCTATACAGTACACCTTCTAACGATGTATATTACGAAAATATACATTTTACTAATTATATTTTATTAGTTTTTAATTCATTTTGGTCATATTGTATCTTTTAAAAATGAACAAATCCATGTATTCAATCAATAAATGATAATATATTGCATATATAATTTTCTGCAACATGTTTAATAACATAATTTGTACTATTTATAAGTATTTACATTGATTTGTTGAATACGTGTTAAAAATCGGTGTTGTCTCTTTAAGAAAGATGGCATTCCTGTAAATGTGCGCATGTTAACAAGAGAGCCTTGAATGGCTTTATCTCATCTGTCCTACATGTGATTAGAATTAAACGTTTCTTTTTTTGTTATTTTGAATCAAGAACTGACTATAGCGAACAGAAAGTGTATTAAAAGAGACATTATTAAAATGACAAATGGGTTACGTGGATTTCATCTTTGGACACGCACACATTTGGAATAAATTTGACTCTCAACATGCAGTGAAAGGATCTCGCTGCTGAATACTCCACCACTGTACTACACAATTACTCGTAAGTGAAATCTAAAAATTTTCCAGCCAGTTGCCAATGTACATTTTAGTCACATAGGGACTTTCTTGTTGCTTGTCTTGACTTTCGGTTGCTAATCAAGTGATTCTCTCATTACTGTGGAGTGTTGCACAGAGTGTAAAAGATTGATCTTGGTATTTAAGAATCTATATCATTCAAACAATGCATTGGAAAAACACTGTTTTTACCCACCCATTCGATGAGTCGACTTTAGCATTTACATTTTAAAAAGACAAATGATTGTTTTAGTCTGACTGAAATCGAACTTTCAAAGTGCATGTAAACATGAGTGACACCAGTAAAACAAGAGCATTTACATCATTTGATTCAGCAACACTCAGAAACACATCAGAAACTTGAGGACATACAACCAGTCACTTGGCAAGGTTTAACAAACCAAAAAAAAATATTTTGTAAGATGCAGTAAGAAGGCAACACTGAAACAAGGGGGCGAGAGGTAGTTGTCAAATAGCTCAAATCTCTCTTATATTTGTCAGGGCCACCGAGTCATCCTTACCGTTGAGCCCTGATGAAGATATCAGTCTATTTTAAAAAACCTTATTAAAATTGTTGGTGTGATCTGCTCACCTGAAGGAAGCTGACATGACCAAAGGGAGTCTGCATTGACTGCATCTGTGGGTCCTCCGTGAGTAGCATATGTTGGATTCTGGACTCGCTGTTGTCCAATGGGCTGTGCCATGAAATGTGGTCACCGCTGCAGAATGTGTTTTCTGTTACGGAGAAAATTATTCATCTGAATGCTCTGTAAACTTTTAAGTCACCCTAAATAGTAAAATTGTTTAGTTAAACCTCAATTTCAGTCTGTTGTTTATTTCTGATAAAAGAAGTTAGACACAAAATGTTAACCACTTTTGATCCACAAATTTTGAAATAGAGCTTAAGTATGTGTAAAAGAGTACAGCTACAGCCCCGCTCACCTTGCTTGACAAAACAGATCTTAGTTACCATTGACAGGGTTGGGAGGGTTACTTTTGAAATGTATTCCACTACAGATTACAAAACACATGCTGTAAAATTTCATTTGTAACATATTCCATCAGATTACTCAAGATCAGTAAGCATATTCTAAATAATTTGGATTATTTCTTCAGCACTGGTAGATTTTTTTCACTTGTTTGGACTATAAATACTCTGTCAGTGCAGTAAGACAAAATACACAAGTTAAAAATACATTCTCTGAAAAACCTAAATATCTTATGCAGTGTTGTTTCTAAAACAAGATAAATTAAATAGAATTTTAGATATTTTTACAGGAAAACAATACAAAAATGATTATCAAGAACATGATTTTTGCCCTAATATCAAAAGTCTTACTAGAAAAGAAAAAAAAAAAAAAGAATTATGATCCTACGTGAATTCTCTTGATTAAAAAAATAATATGATCGTCCTTGGTGACGTGCATGTAAAATGGTTAGAAATAGCATTTTAGCTTAGCGTAAAGCTGGCAATTTACACAAGGTTTGTTTATTCTGCTCCAAACTTACTTCTCTGTCTGCTCGTATGAATGTAACACATCATAAGAAAGTGTTTCACCGCTGTTCAAATGCACTTTGGATCGCATCATTTATATTTATAAATGTTTTCCATCTGAAAGGACTAAATATTAAATGAAACAAATGACAATAAAATGCAAAGTAATCTCTTCAGTACTACCAATGATTTCAATTGTAACTGTAGTGGAATACGGTTACTAATATTTTGTATTTTAAATAAGTAATCCCATTACAGGCATTCAGTTACTCCCCAAACCTGCCAATTGATTTTATGGATAAATGAGCAAAGAATTTCTAGTAAATGTTATAAGAAAGAAAAATACTAAAAAACATTTGCATGCGTTTTGCAAATTATTTTGTTATTTTTTTGTGATTACCTCTAGGTATTGCAAAACCACCAGTTTATTTTACTTGGTATAACCACGACGGCCATCTTTGTGTCATGGCATTTTGGTTATACAGCAGTTTATGGAAACCTCAATATCTCGGCTCCGGATGGTCCTAGCTCCTTGGAACAAAAACTGATCTCTACAGCACATTACAAGGTACATGAGGAACAAAATATTTATATATGTGCATTCTTGCTCTTTAGACTTAGAACTTAAGTCCTAATACAATGCTCCACTTTTAGGGCCAATTTATTATGGGAAAGGTTGGAGTCTTAATTTTTTTTAGGGGGTACATATGCAAGTATAGTGTGCATGCAGAACATTTCAGGTTTGAGATTTCTCAAATTTTTTTAAAATTCCCCTCACTTTTGGGTTGAACATCTCTGGACCAGAAAAGAACCTGAAATTTTCACAGGAAAAAAAGTCCTCAATAGTAGCTGTAGTTCTGAGTTTGAGATTACACTGGTTACAGAGCTACAGTGATGGAAAAAAAGTAAAGCAACAGTGAAGCATGATTCATCACAGGGTTCTTCAAAAAGTTCATAAAGCGTTTAGTTTTAAGTAAGCTTAATGAACAGGACGTGGAGTTTAAAAACCAGCACTCAAACCTGAAATGTTCTGCATGCACACTATACTTACCTAGCACACTATTGGGGCTTTTCCACTGCACGGTACAACTCGTCTCTTTTTGGGGTGTTCCACTGTAAATAGTACCTGGTACCCAATACTGTTTTTAGTACCACCTCGGTCGAGAAACACACTTGCGTCTGTCTGCCGCAAAAATACTGAAATCGTTCAAAAGACAGCGGGCTGTCCGCCGAAGACAATTTTTGCGAAGGCAAGCAGAAATCATCTCTCTGCTTGCAGTGCGTGTGCGTCAATCCCGCTTTTCGTCAAGGTAAGTGTATACGCACACGCACGCACGAAAGTAAACCCTTTCCGCTCATTTTGAAAGTGACGCGTGTGAGACTGACGACCACATTATACGTCATCAATAGCGGTTCACTTCCACGGTTTGGTTCGATTGCGTTCATATCAGCAGCGAACCGTACTGGAGTTCACATGAACCGTACCCCAGACCACCTTTTTAAGCGGACCCGAGTACGGTTCGCGGGTGCGCACCCGAGTTCGGAAGACAGCGTTCACATCATCCAAACGAACCGAACTCTGACGTCATTCGAACCGGGGTGCGCACCAAAAGTGCTAGTGTGAAAGCCCCCTAAGGATCTAGGACCATCCAGAGCAGAGATATTGCTGTTTCAGCTTTATAACCAAAATTTGCCATGTGCCATGACACAAAGATGGCAAGGAGAGACTAGGTCAGTCAAGAGCAGAGAGCCAATCATTACAGTGGGCGTTTATTGTCAAGTCTTAAAGATGGAGCACCAAAACAAAGCATTTCTGACAGAGGGTCAGAATAAGGATGGAAAATTATCATGTTTTACAAACATATATTCAGGGTCCAAAATGAACACTTGCCAAGCATCAAATGCAGGTAAATTTTCTGTTTGGCCAGTGAATTTCACACTGTCACAGGCCACTCTGGTGGGTGGTTTTTGCTTTCTATCAATTTATGTCTGCTTTTAAAATACATTTAAACATGTTCTAGTTTGTCCCCAAGGGTTATTTCTTTCATTATTGATGTTTCACTTGCCCCATCAAAAATCCACAAACGTTCTCTTCTTAATAGAGCTGCGTATCGCTGATTTTCTTCATGATAAGATACACGCAGTGAACATGACACATATATTATGATTCGCTTCAATGTAATCTAGCTGCAGCAAATGCCCGCAAGTGACAAGTGTCCCCGTGCCAGAGCGTGCATCAGCCGGGAGAAGATTCAATCTTCTCCGGTCAATTCACGCAACTCATAGGCGCGCCGCTGACCACACAGAGAAATTTCTGAATTTATTTTCATAAACCACTTTCTTATTATTTGAATTTAATAAAGGATGCTTTAAAGATATAACGCTGGGGTGTTTCGTTTTGAAATGGATTGCGGCACAATAATCGTTTTATCTCGATTATCTTGTTTTAATCGCCCAGCCCTATTGCATTATAATATAATCAAAACCAAAATGATTTTCATGATGTTCGGTTTAGTTAAGGGTTCTTGAACGTGCATTATTCTGGTGATGTGGTCTGAAAACTTGACTAAAATACTCAGACAGTGTTTTCTGTATTACTATTAAGTGGCACAACAACACAGCTACTAAATCTACAGTGCAATACGAGACAAAGCACTAGCAGTAGACTGATTCCCAATGAAATGAGCTGGTTCTTTTGAATCTAAAGCACGAGACATAACAAGCGACGTAGTAATCTGATTCACAAACAAATGACTCGTTTGAGACAATTCTTTTTAGTTAACCAACAACTGTTGTCCGATTCCCAAACACACGACTCTTTAAGGCGGCTCTTTTTAGAGAATCAGAAAGACTTATGAATCCTTTGGAGCTGACTGAATTAACTGACTCACTCCAAGTAAGCCAAGAATTGCTACAGTACTGCATGTACTTTATGGTCATGGGAGTTACTTACTGGTTGTTCATATGACGAGTACTTTAAAATACAAATGTAGTTTTTCGTAAAATGTGAATAATCTTAAAAATTATTCTAAATGGACTATCTGGCAATTAAACATTTCATACATAATAAAACACAATTCTTTAAAAATGCAGTTCACTTTTAAACCTACGTGCATTATTGTTTATTTGTCTCATATGGGCTAAAATGTTCATTTCTAACCCTGTATATATTATTGTTTTCGGTGCAAACAAACTTAACTAATAGTAGAAGTAATCCTCATGGAACATATAAGCATATCATAAAAAGCAGGAAAAAATTTAAGTCCAAACAAGCCTGAAATTGATAAAACCGATACAGTCTAGCTTAGTGTAGGTACAGTACCAGACTGAAAGACATATCGAGCCAAGCCTTGCATGAGTTCAGCTGGCCAGGTGGGGGGCGCGGTCTCTCCTACTTCCCTCTTCAAACGAAATGTGAGCTCAAACCCAAAACCACTCGGGCCCTCCTGACCTGTGAATCTATAAAAATGCAAATGCAGCAGCCATCAACCTACATCAACAGATCTCTTAATCTACTTAATAGGCAAATGCAATTACAGGACTTTGTGCAACTCTAAACATAACATACAGAGCAAGACTAGGAGCTATAAAACACGTTGTCATGCCATGAAACAGTTCATTTGCTTACTCATGAGCTCTGTTGTCCCCATACAAGTCACTGAGACCAAGGCTGACGTAGTGCCAATGTTCAGGTATGTCTTGGCCAGGACACCCCACGTTTCTGTACATACTAATGTAGTCCAGAGGATCTGGGCCCCCTAACCTAAACAAATTGTAAAGAAGAGACATTGAGTGGATAAAAGCCAGTTGATAAACTGTGTAAATTTGTTATTTGCATATTAGTAATATTTATGGTCCGGGTATCGTTCGTTCATTTGTTTTTGCTTTCATATATAAAAACGAAAAAACGAGAAAACAACTCCTTTTTTCGTTTTTTTGAAAAACGAAAAAACTAAATTATGACTTGATTTTTGGTTTTCCCGTTCTTGCACGGAAATCAGAAAAACGACTTGATATTCCGATTTTCCCCTGTGGGTGAGGCTAAATCTGATTGGCAGGATATGCATTCATTGTTTTTCAAATTAAGAGTTTTCCAAACACTGTATTTGTTAGCCTGTAAAATTAATAGTCTATATGCATGCTATTTGTCACCCAATTATTTGGCTTCACTGACTGAAAAAATCTATTGAAATAGCCTAAATGTAAACATGTTCACGCATTGAAGTTGTCACGGTGGTTATCAGACAAAAGGCTGAATGGAGAGAAGGCCCTTCTTATAGTTTATATTGCATTCCATCGCAATATAGGTTACTTTTGCCGTCCCTATACTCCTGCTCACTACAGTTTTGAGGATGCCTTTCAAGACAGTCATTGGCAAACACCTACAGTAGTCAACCAAAATGCCTATTATCGCCGCAGAAAAAATAAACCAGTCGCATTTCAAGTCATTCGCGAAATGACCGCCAGGTGGCGCAAATGGATATTGTGCAAAACAGCAGCAATTGCCGCATTTTGAAATGTAAGTGGGGTTAATGTCAATTAACAGTAAAGATGAAATACTACAACTATGGTAAACAGAATAAAACATTTTTAGCCCAGAAAAATAGAAAAAATAGAGACAAGAACAATATATAGCCTATATATTTCATATTGTAGGCCTATCTTGACGTCGGTTGGCGACATAAGCCTATTCCCGGGCGGGGAGCAGCGATAACAAAAAAAAAATCAAATAAACAAACAAAAATAAATTAGGTGCAATTAAGCTGATATTTTTTTACTATTCTATTGAGGAATGAAACGAATGAAGAGCGCTTCTCGCTCATGTGAGCGAACACACACTGGAGAAACGAATGTTTGGGCATTTCTCAGTGAGTACACTCATGGCCGAGTGGTAGAACTTACGTTACGATGATGACACGGGTTCAAATCCCAAGCAAACACAGCAATTTTTATATTAGCCTATTAATGCATTTAATACCATATTATTAATGCAGAGATTTTTCTAGTTCTAAAACTGTTACAGCATATAGTTTTTTGCTCATATAATAAAATTACCATATACTTCCATTTTACACTAAGGAACAAATATTATCCAACAGAATGACTTTACATTTGCATAATAATTTCAAAAGCAGTTCTATATTAAAAAAGCTACTTCACCAATAGACTATATCAAATATATAAAAATAAGTAACAACTGTTACACTTTTGAATCATGAATTAATAATCTCATAGGCCTACAAATATCCACATTTGTCATCTGAAATGTAGGGTAGCTTTCACTAAGATGTTATTGAAATTATATTTCCAATATGCATGGAAACACTTACAGAAATTTTAGCTTGTTACATGCATTTATTTTGATTAAGTAAATCGTTGAAACATCAGATAATCAATAAAACATGAACAATTTTTAGGCTGAATCTTTTTGTTGTGTTTATTAGACACATCAACGCATTTTTGAAAGGTGTGCCACTGTAGTTCACTGCCTCATCAAAAGAACAGAAATGTCAGGCCTCTGTTCTGTGAAGTGCTGTTCCACACTGGCTCTGTCCTCTACTGATGTGATGGGATTACTGCCAAACATGGACAACCTGGTCAGAGTTGACCCAACTTCTTGATGATACATATCTGCTGCAACAGAGGCATTTGGCAGAAACACTTCATCAATCTTGGCTCTGCATCCACCCTCAGCCAGGCGATTTGGTACTCCACTGCCTGAAATTTTGACCATCATTAAGTTTTGTTTTGTAGAAAGCCTTTCTAAAAATTTAATTTCGTTTTGTATCATTTGTATCTTATTTTTAATCAATGTTTTATCAACCAATTGCCTGGAGTTAATAAATAAGAAGCAAATATAGCAGACAATATAATCAGGACATGGAGGCGCTGGCAAGATTGCATTGCTCGTGAACTGGAGCTCATCTTATAAATGAACCGAAACTCGCGTTTAAGCTGCCTCACAGACACCAGAAATATATAGAAAGCTTAAAAATGTCTAATTTTAAACGAAATAATTCAAAACGAAAAGAAACCGACTAGCCTACTCTCTGCTTATGTCTAATCCGAAATGTGCATTTCTCTATGCTGCGTTAACTACTGCGGACAATATTGCAGCCGACACATACACTAACAATTAAAATGTCTCCTTGCTATATTTGAAACATTCATAATCATTACTTTTGCGGTTCCTTGTGACAGCTTTTGCGTTATTGGCAGCGTCACCCTCTGGTTACACGGCGTCACCACCGAATCGCACCGAAAACATCGGGATTTTTTTAGACAATTATCGCACGACCTATTCGATATTCTATAATTAAATCAACAAATCGAATATTCGAAAATCGTGACTCATCCCTACTGCTTTATTAATGTATTCAGTGTAAAACCCGGACACCCCCACACAAATGTGGCTTTTTGTTAATGACTGTCCTACTACAGGATTTAACAGAGAGTAACAGCTCACTACCAGTTACAAAAGACACTGTAACAGTCTGTCACATGCAATTCTAGTTGCATTTTTCATCAATTAATTTCTTAAATTATCCATTGACTATGTTCTGGCCAGCCATCTAGTGTCAAAAATATTTTTTGGCCCGATGCCAACCTTACTTGTCGACCCCTGGAATAAAGGAATCAACTCCCTCATTAGAGACTTGCCGCCACCTAATGGCGGTGTTAGTTTCATATAGTTAAAAAGTAGACGTTTCATTTTTTTTCCAATAATTTCATATTTCTACATACAATTTTTACATTTAAAACATTAATCTCTTAACATAATTTATGCAATTATAATTTGCTGTGTATGTGTAAATCCACATGACACAGGCTAAACAGCCTGGGTCAATCTCAATCTCAATCCAAAAATGTATTATATTGATACCGACTTCCTTTTATTTGGTCATAGTAACCATACACCAAACACAGTGTCTTTGCAGTCTGATTGAATTTGTTGACTAAATTTAAGAATCTGACATAAGAGGACAGATGACAATCCTGCATTATATTGTATTATAATGACGATGTAATATAGCACTAAACTTTGACTATAGCCTGCATGTGGCATATTACTAGGAACCTCAAAGCATATTTATGTGTATGTGCATACAGGCCATAAATAACAAATAGACATTATAAAAAATATATTATTCATAAGAATTTAAGTTAATAAAAACATCTAAAACAAAGAATAAATGTATTATTTAAATTTGTATAATGACAACTGTCAGTGCGTGAACAGGCTTTTAGGCTTGAATTTAGGCTATTTCAATAGATTTTTTCAGTCAGTGAAGCCAAATAATTGGGTGACAAATAACATGCATATAGACTATTAATTTTACAGGCTAACAAATACAAATTTGAAAAACAATGAATGCATATCCTGCCAATCAGATTTAGCCCCACCCACAGGGGAAAATCGGAATATCAAGTCTTTTTTCTGATTTCCGTGCAAGAAGGGGAAAACCAAAAATCAAGTCATAATTTAAACGAAAAAAGGAGTTGTTTTCTCGTTTTTATATATGAAAGCAAAAACAAATGAACGAACGATACCCGGATCATTTATGCTCTATGAAACATGGTTTACAATAGTGTGTAACGGTGATGAGGCCATTGACCCTTTATATTCTTATCACTTTTCAGTGTAAAGTTAAGACTGTTTTTAAGGCATAATTCAGTTTTAATTTGATGCTTTCTGCTGTCAGGCTTTAATGTATACATATTAAGCGACCACAACCAGCTTGAAGATAATATACTTACCAATACTTCACAATGGCTGTGACCTGCAGCGGGTTCGCCTGATCGGGGTACAGTCGCCTGCATTCCCCGTAAATAGCCTGCAATCCCGGGGGAAAGAGCGACGCGAGGCCGAGGTGCGCTGCTGATCCGCTGCTAGGCCGCATCTCATCCATCCCCACACGGTCACACACCGAACAGAGTGAAAACGTAAATTAGGTCTTCTCCTTAAACTTCCGATTGAAAATGGCGAGTAAACCACTAATATCTGGTGGGGAGGTGGGGGGTCATTTGTTATAGTTTTCCCCTCAATGTAGACTGTTGCAGTTTTTCTCAGATTTGACGTCCAGCAAAGGGGATATGGCTGAACTTTGAGTGACATTTGATTCAGCCAATCAGAACAGCAGTTTCAAACAGATAACATGAGAGTCGCGCTGTGTTTGGATGAGTCATTAAATGTGTTAGCTGTTGACCCATGTGGAGGTAGAGCTCGATCGATGGTCTGCACTGCGGAGGCGAACAAATCTAACGTGACACAATAAAATGAGCTGTTTTATTTTTGCAAACCTTATTTCTTTACAAGCACGATGTTCGTCACATTTTCTTAGGTCATTTTTATTTATTTATTCAAGTTATCTATTTATTTATCTCTGCTGTATCTCTTTTCTGCCTTCCTGTTTTCGAATATTTTCCTTATTCATTTTTTATTACTTTGTATTTTTAGTTTTACGTGTGTTGCTGTTTTCCATCTCTCAGATGTTTTACTAACATATTATCACTTTTCTTTGCGAACTTTTAGAATTTTAGTTTTGGGGCATTTCTATTTTTTCAATATTTGTTTAGTTTTACTTTACTTTAAAGTCATATACACCGAAATTAATTTATGTTAGCCATGCCAGTGCTTATCAATGTATTTTTCCAAAACCATTTGAGCCGTGCATACCTAACAGTTGTTTGTAGAGCTTTATTTTATTTTATTTTAGGTGCAAGTTTAGTGCCACCTGTTGGACAGACTGTTGCTTACACCTTCGCTTGCATGTCTCCTGGCTGGTCTAGCAGCCTCTACCCGAATTACCTGGTTCTTGGCCTTATTATTAATTATTTCAACAAGACTTTTTTTTTTTTTCAGCTAAAATAATCTTAAAATAAGATTTTTTTTATTGTATTTGCAAATTATAATTGTTAATGAGCTGAATCATGGCTGCTATAAAAACAGAATGACTTGAAAACCTTATTTCTCCTGTTTGAATGTTGCTGTTGTTGACCTCTCAGTGGAACATCCTTTTTTAGTACTTTGTTTAGATCAGATCTTGGCCTTCATTTGGTCTAAGAGAAGACAAAACAGTCAAAATTCCTGAGAAATAATGTAATTAATTACAGTAGCCAATTACACACCAAGAGACGGACCCCATCACATCGTCTTAAAGTCTTCTCATCATTGATGTTAAAAACACTGTTTTATGGCCTTTTTGACAACAAAACTCTTGTATTTGTGCTTTTGAACTATATTTCCCTGTGTCTAACAACTTTTATGCGTACGTTTATATTCTTTAAGCAATATAGGCCCAAATTAAATCAATATTTATGTATTTGTGTAAAGATAAATCTGGAATTTTAAAACAGTTTTAGTTTTACATATAGACTTTCTGCATCCTAACAGTAATGTAGTTAGTAATGGTCTATCTCTCCATTTTATACGTAAAGCTAAGGGAAATTAGAATCATTTCCGAAATTCACAACCTTAACTTCAGAAGTTCTTAAACTCAGTTAGAATGGAGCTTGTCAGGATGGATTATTACTGCTCAGTCTATAAGGCTTGTTTACGGCAATAATGACTGATAAGACGTAGCCATGTCTTGAACACTTTGTTGATGTTACTTGGTGCTTGGATACCAAAAGTCTTATAACATTTGCTGTAGGTAAAAATTTTCATGAAAAGAGTAACTATTTTATTTTCCATTTTCGTAATGAAGCTAAATATAGTGTGACTTGAGTAATTGATAAAACATACAGTATAGCACAGACACTTTATTGTGTAATCAGACAAAGCAGCAGAAAACACATTATTTATGTCTTCTATAGTCTGTGAGAGTAACCTGTGTGTGCATTGTTTCAGTGTTCATTTATGATGCTGATGTAATTTTTGGGGAAAATTTCTTAAAATCTTTAATTGTTTAAAGACAGTAAAATGCCTAGTTGGACTCATCCTTGCAATGAGATTTTGAACATAGGTCAGCTAAAATAATATCAGCTCAAGTACACAGTGACTTTTTACTGGTACGCCCATGAAATATGTTTTATTTGTTATTTAATATATATAGTGATATTTTAATTGTATTTAAAAATTGTGGTCTAATTTTCTTCTGTTCAGATAACTTCTACATTGGTACTCCTCATGGGATTTCTCTTGATTTATTCAATTTGTGCAGTTAGATGCACAATGAACATGGTCCATCCAATCTCATATCAGCCCAGTTATTCCATGTTTACAGTGGCTCCTCACTGGTGCCCTCACTGGAAGAGCCATGGCATCTTGTCTTCTGTTTACAGCCATACACAGGGGCCACTGACCATTTTCATGCATGATATCAAGAGCTATCAAGATACAGTTGACCCTACAGTGTTCCATCATTTCTATGAAACCAAACCAAAATGTCCCTTTTAATCCTTTTTATTATTACAAGCAACAAAGTGTGCTTCCTCTGCCCAGACCTGTTGCTCCAAAACAAGCTCCAAGAGTCAATCACCGTGAGGTGCTTAGTGAAGCATGGCCAGAAGGGTTCATGTTGAGAGGTGAGCTACGCTGGGGGAAACTTGAAAGAGTGTTTGGTGCTAACCAGGAGCTTCCATTTTTTGTGAAAGATGATCTGAGGCGGGTGTATGGTACCTACCCCACCACAGCTGTGAGAATCAGTTATCATAATGAGGATTTTTAGTGCGAGGAAACCCTCATGTGGGTGAGCAGGAATACATAGTGAAGAAGAAGCTGGTGCGAAAGGAGATGAGTCTTCCAGAGGGGGATAGTGTGAAACAGTAGAGAAGAAAAAGAAGAAAGGAAAGAAAGTGTCTAATAGTGTCAATGATTTGTTATATTGGCTCTGTTTATCTCTGTCTGTACCTGTTTATTGGGATGAAAAAATAAACGTTTGAATGTTTACATATGTTGAGTGTAAATACAATAAATCTAATTTTAGTGTGGTAAATAACATTGAAAATAAAGATAAGTAAATAAATAAAGGTGTTAAGATCCAAGAATTTTGATTGAAGGTTCAAAGTTTTGTGTGTGATATTTTGGGCACTCATATGTCATTCTGACCCAGACTCAGTATTTTGGGAGATGGGGCAGACATAAATTTGGGGGATACTGACCAGTATCATGATTGGCAGGCAAATTATTTTAAGGGGATTGATGTCAAATGGAGTGCCTAATTTTCAGTGTGGTGTGCGGACATGGGGAGGGTGACTGCTTTTGAGGTAGGGACAAGCAGAAGTCTGGGAGTTCGGAATTTGTTTGATAGGAAATGGGGCAGCTACTTAGTGTTTTGTGGAGACTCTCGAGGAGGGGTGGTGGAAAGAGTAGTTTAGTTTTAAATATACACGATTATTATATTTTCTTTTGTGTGTGTGTGTGTGTATTCTTATTGTGATCACTGGGGTGTTCATTGGGGAGGGGGTAATAGTGGGGGGTAAATGTTAAATGAGATTCAATGTATATTTGTTGTGTTTTTTCTTGTGATAGGTCTATGAATCAATACAACATGTTAATTGAAAAAAGAAAAATTCCAAACAGATTACAAAAATCCTTTCCTTTATTGAGTAAATCAAGAATTTAAAATTTGTTACATCACGATGGCAAATGGGACATTAATGATTGTGTATTATATAATGTTTATATATATATATATATATATATATATATATATATATATATATATATATATATATACACACACACACACACACACACACACTCACTGGTGGCCAAAAGTTTGGAATAATGTACAGATTTTGCTCTCATGGAAAGATATTGGTACTTTTATTCACCAAAGTGGCATTCAACTGATCACAATGTATAGTCAGGACATTAATTATGTAAAAAATTACTATTAAAAAAAAACTTAAACTACTTCAAAGAGATCTCATCAAAAAATCCTCCATGTGCAGCAATGACAGCTTTGCAGATTCTTGGCATTCTAGCTCTCAGTTTGTCCAGACACTCCGGTGACATTTCACCCCACACATCCTGTAGCACTTGCCATAGATGTGACTGTCTTGTCGGGCACTTCTCACACCTTACAGTCTAGCTGATCCAACAAAAGCTCACTGGTGTTATGATCCATAACACTCTTTTCCTATTATCTGTTGTCCAATGTCTGTGTTTCTTTGCCCACTGTAACCTTTTCTTTTTGTTTTTCTGTTTCAAAGGTGGCTTTTCTTTGCAATTCTTCCCATAAGGCCTGCACCCGAGTCTTCTCTTTATTGTTGTACATTAAACTGGTGTTGAGCAGGTAGAATTCAATGAAGCTGTCAACTGAGGACATGTGAGAGGCGTCTATTTCTCAAACTAGACACTCTGATGTACTTATCCTGTTGTTTAGTTGCACATCTGGCCTTCCACATCTCTTTCTGTCCTTGTTAGAGCCAGTTGTCATTTGTCTTTGAAGACTGTAGTGTACATCTTTGTATGAAATCAATCTTGTTTTTTTTTTTAAGTTTCAAGCATTGTAGCCTTCATTCCTCAAAACAAAGGTTGACTGATGAGTTTCTAGAGAAAGCTGTTTCTTTTTGCCATTTTTTACTTAATATTAACCTTAAGACATGCCAGTCTATTGCATACTGTGGCAACACTAAAACAAACACAAACACAATGTTAAGCTTCATTTAATGAACCAAATAGCTTTTAGCAGTGTTTGATATAATGGCAAGAGATTTTCTTGCACCAAATTGGCAATTTAGCATGATTACTCAAAAAAAAAAGGCATAGGCATGATGGCTGCTGGAAATATATATTTCGCAGTATATAACTTTTTAATATCTGTGAAAACGGTACATGAACATACATGTTATATATTTGTTTTTCATACATTGCCATATAACAGATTTCCAAATGAGACGTTACTTGTTAGAAGTTAAAAGTAGGTGACAAACCTTTTTTATTCCCCATTTCATGTGTTTTATGCAACATTATATGGCAAAATCAAAGCTTCTCAACATATTTGATCAATTTAAAATAGTGATAGAATGGCTTTATGTGTACATTTTCCATATGTTTTAATGGTAAATTTGTTTTGCCGATAAAGAACACAATGCCAGGAGAACTGAGCCCATAGATGAACTCTGTATACCCAACATCTATGGAATTCAGTTCTCAGCGCATAGTGCTCAAGAAAACCCATGGCAAAGAAATACGTTTGTACAGTTGTGTAAAACAACAAGAAAAAAAAACAGTCATACATTAAAGAAATGCTGCAGTGTGTGGATTATTTTTATATTGTTATTTTGAAGTTGATACTTTTCATATTCCAGAACTAGTACAACAGTGGTAAAAAGATAAACTTGGAAATTGAAACCTAGAAATACATTTACACAGCGAACAACAGAAGCTCAAACTCTCCTCCAATAGTTTGACCATTTAAAAATTTAAGATGCCCTCTTTTAATATGTTTTTGTTGTTTTTCATTCGAACCTGACATATTCAGATTATAAAATCCCAAGGTGTATTTTAGTGAAGGTCAAAAGGATTGTGACGTAATTTATCTCACATGATTTGTCTCAATGTTTTCTCCATAAAATATTTGTTTAATGTTTGATCATTACTGAACTGCTGAGAAAAGCAATGAACTTCATGTCCTTAACTGAGTAACTGCCACACCTGAGGACATTCAGGAAACACTCACTTGCCGTTTAACGACACTGAACCAGTCAAACTGCTCTGATGGGTGCACAGTTGGAAACCCCCTCTGAAGTACCAAATAATATCTATTATTTCTTCCTTTGTTCTGATATAAAGAATTACACGTGCCATGTTTTTAATTGATACAAAAACTACATTTGTATAAGTTAACAACTCTGGCATACATCTCATGATGACACAATAATGATGAAAACATTTGAATAGATCCAGTAAAAATGAATATTTTACTCACCCAACATCTGTTATAATTTTGCAAGTTCAGATAATGATTGTCTATATATTTCTCCAAACATACATGACATACTGAACATTCCATATTTATCAGATAAGGACAAAAGCATGCTTATCCCAGCTTGTCATGATCCACCTCAAATCTCTTGTCCGTACTCAATGACATCATATTATGGATCGAGCTGTTGTTTCAGAATCCTTATTTGCTCTTAAAGTCTCCAGTACAAGTGCGATATGACGTGTTCTTGTGACTTCTGAATGAATGACCTCTGAATTCTCTCAGCTTAAATACCTATCTCCCTCTCTCTCTCTCTTTCTATCTCCTTCTTACACTCACTCACTCACTCCCTCATGCTCTTTCAGTACCGTAAGCCTGCAATCACTTCCCAGTAAGAAGGAAGCAGTGGGAGGGAGTCTCCTGCCCCCTCATTATGAATCAATACAAAGCTCTTCTCAGGAAAAACATCTCACTGGTTCAGCCCTCAGTTCCCATAAAACAAAAAAGGAAAAAGAGGAGATGGAGCGAAAAAATGGCTCATCGGAGTAGGAACCAGGAATTCCCCTTATTGCAAAAGAGTAGTTTCATGTGGAGAGCAGTGACTTCGCAGGGCCCGACAGAAACTACACTGGCATTGAGAATTTGTCGAGTTTCCATAAAGGAAATGGAAATCTCACATGTGGAACCTCTATTTCCAAAGTCATGTTTACATGTACTAAAGCCTAAGACGAAAATAGTGAAAAAGTTTTCAAATAGACTTTTCTGCTGACTGATACATGTATATTGCATCATAATGAGGTGTGGTGTTAAAACCATGAATACAGTTCTTCCACTCCCCACACTACTTCCATCTATCGCTTACTGTAAAATGAAGTCATTGAACATTCTCACCCTGCTTACTGAAACAGCTAGTTTCACTGATGGCTCAATGTATAAACTGCGTGTTTTTGGAGATATGATTTGAGTTGTTGTTCTTTTGTGTGTGTGTGTGTGTGTGTGCGTGTGTGTGTGTGTGTGTGTGTGCGTGTGTGTGCGTGTGTGTGAGCGTGTATTTATCACTTTGTGGGGACCAAATGTCCCCATAAGGATAGTAAAACCTGGAATTTTTGACCTTGTGGGGACATTTTGTCGGTCCCCAAACAGCTTATAAATCATACTAAATTATGTTTTTTGAAAATGTAAAAATGCAGAAAGTTTTCTGTGAGGGTTAGGTTTAGGTTTAGGGTTAGGTTTAGGGGATAGAATATAAAGTTTGTACAGTATAAAAACCATTATGTCTATGGAAAGTCCCCATAAAACATGGAAACCAAACTGTGTGTGTGTGTGTGTGTGTGTGTGTGTGTGTGTGTGTGTGTGTGTGTGTGTGTGTGTGTGTGTGTGTGTGTGTGTGTGTGTGTGTGTGTGTGTGTAAAGGAAACATCAGATCAGCTATTAATGTTATAATGGAAATAATTTATTTAGGGTGAAATTAGAGTCGTCTTATGAGAACTATTAGCATATTTCTACATTACTTCTGATATAAATAATATAGCAGGAATACTTTTAGTTCACTGCAAATGGTGATAATTCCATGATGTTATGCACTGAAAAAAGCTAACCTTAAAAGTGTGAATCATATGAAAACATCTAAATTAATCGGTTTTATTCAAGTGAAAAATATTATTTAACATCACTGAAACAAGCTAAATAAATTAGGTTACATCAACAAAACTAATTTGTACCTGTACCAAAGAAAAACTCTTATGTGTCTTATGATAACTTTTTGTATATTACTACATTATTCTCCAAATATGAGCAACATAACAAGAGTAATTTTACCTAAGTCCAAATTATGACTATTCTATGATAACAGATTCATGTATTATTTTATTTCTTCAAAGAAAACCAGTACACGCCAGGCTGGACAGAGAATCAATTCAATGGAAGTTGAAACAAAATAAAATCCCCATCTTTTGAAAGTTGACACATTCAGTCACACTCTACATAAATCTCTAAATTGCTATTTTATGTAATTCCTTAAAGACTTTTTGTTCTTGAAAACAAATATAATGTAACACGTACTAAGAAGGCGCTGAGAGCGAGGGGAGGATAGGGTCAAACCATCCATGTGCAATGACTTAAAAGCTGACGGCAACAATAAGGGAATCTACTTTCAGAGCAAATCCATCTGCTGGTGGGATAAGTTGCAACTGACATTTTGCACAGACTTCAGAAACAGACCTGGCTTTCATGCTGCTGTTTGAACACAGGGGAAATTGGCTGCAAAGGTCACTGAGCCCATTTCCTCTCCCCCTTGCACACAGATTCAGACCTTTACAGCACCCACTGCTTTTTACCTGCACTGTATTTTAATAGTAACAATTCTAAAATGCTCTGTGTGTTTGTGTTCTCCTGCGTTACCCAAGGTGAATGCTGAGTGTGTTTTCCTCCGCTATGCAGAACTGTCTGGTATGATGGTGCCTTCCCAAAAACTGATGTCTCAGTTGAGACGAACAGTATGACTAAGAAAAAAAGTGATGATTGCTGAAATCAGCAGAAGTGGACCTTCTGGTTTCACAGAAGTTAATGTGAACTTCTTTTTTAGCTTAGTATTGGTCAGTTAATTAAGGAACTTAGTATAAACAGTCTCTTTCATAATCAGATGTTCAAATGAATTACAATCACCACAGTGCCATTCTTAGAAAAGATCATTTTAATCACAATGTTAAGCTTGCTTATTTGGTTTACCATGTTCATGTTTTACCTTACTGGTTATTGTTACGTATTTAGTCAATATGTTATTATTTTTTACGCTTATTTTATTTGTGACTCTTTGTGAGGACATTTCCAGAGTCTTTCTAGCAAGTTAGTCCACTGTGGCCATCTTTGGAACTCTCTCGGGAGGCAAATTTCCGGTCATGCCAGTGTACCTCCTACCTACTTGAATGGGGAAAGGTCAGAAAGGAAGACCCGCCTTACAGTTAAAAGAGACGATCTCCTTTATATACAGACATCACCTGTTAATCAACTCTAGAACACGCATTAGCTATACAAGCCGTGAAAATTCCGGGTTTTTTAACGTAATATGAGGTAAAGAATCACAATCTATGGCATCAGTATTGTCATATTTTATTGCTGATTGGAAATATGTTCTTTGATCGTAATCGTGACCAACCGTTTTTGAGATTTTGGCCTTTCTCCATTCATGTAGATAGGAGCTGCGCTGACATGACTGGCAATAGCCTCCCGAGAATGTTCCAAATATGGCTGACAGTGTACTGACTTGCTAGATATACTTTGGCTGTGGCGTTTGCATTGTGGCTTAATTTGGTTGTGTCCTGGTTTAATTTAATTTTGCTTTGTCTTTTCTGTTATGTTGTGGATCAATTTAGCTGTGTTTCCAGCCTTTATTTGCTTTTATAGTTTTGTTGTGTTGTGCACCTCTGGGTCACCATACTACTATTAATATGCTTTTAATGTTTTAGCCATTAAAACAAACACATAAGAATAAACTCATTGAAAATGTTTAGCTAAAAACCATCCAAGAAAGGACAATTTCACGAAAAGTTCACTCCAGTCCTTTAGATGGCTGTAGTCAGTGGAGAACGATTCAGACACATTTCATGCAAACAACACAGTGTCACACACAGCAGGAAGAGGAGCTTATCTGTGTGCAGATTACACTGCAGTTCACAGTCGTTTGCAAACTAAAAATGCGGTCGTGACAGGTGTGAAAGCCGTTCAATGTGCCAGAAGTGAGCCGCTATTGTTTTTAGACCCTCGGTCTGTGAACTGCCATACTGCCAAAACAAACAGTCGAAAAGGGAGGCAACTGTCTTTAAAAAATACATTGAAATAATTAAAAAAGCAACTATTAGTTCCATGAAGTAACTTTGAAGGAGACTTGATTTACATCGTATTTAATGAGTCTTGAAAAACGAGAATCTGTCATTCCTTCCCACAGTTTTCTCATTGGATCTAATGATCATCCTAGCAGAAAAATTTCCCTAATTTTATCAAGAGTACCCCCAAACAGAAGCACGATCATATGAACATATCATGATGTGACAGGCTTTGCACACAGTGCAGGTGGTACTTTTGTCTGCATCAAAATGCCATGACTAGAGGAGGTAGCTAATGCTGTCCTCAGGGTGCCAAGTATCTTGGTGTAGGACATGCTTTATAAATGTGTCATTGATAGCTTAACAGATCATCTTAAGGCGTGGACAGAGGACATGCTTTTCAAGTACAAATATGTGATCTAGAACGTTTATTACTTAGGTACACATTATATCATTATCAAGATTCATTATATTGTAGTATAAGGTCAGTGTGCTATGTCTAGTACATCAAAGTAGACAATAATGGTTCTTGTTTGTCTGGCTTGCAGGTCACATTGTGAGCATTGTGGTGCTGCTTGGGCATATTATCCAGCTCTACCTGCATGCTTTGTGTGCCCTCTTATGTGTCATCAAATTGTCAGGTGAAAATGCCATATTGATTGGTTCTTGAAAACAATGCGTCAACCTTATTTGCTATATTGCTTCCAGGCTTTAAATCTGTTTAAACAGGGTAGAGGTGATCAATTTTGTTTGATGAGCGGCATTGTTTATAAATGTTTATTTTGTTGACAGAGATTAGGTTAGAGGAGAAGCTCAGTATGGGTATGATGGTGCGCTCTTCCTGGATTCTCCAGCGTTTAATTGTTTCGTGACTTCACTAACCAAAAGGTTGCACATACCACAAAACTTACAGTGTCCACAACAAGTATTCACACACTTGAGGTACTCTAAAACATGTATGTTTTTTAAATGGCATTATATTCAAAATATCAACCAAGTGGCAACAAATGATTCAGTTTTCTTTGCTAATTTTTCTGTAATTTGTGCCGGTAGCACCAGCTATGCAAAAATTACAACTTTCACTAGTTACAGAGTAAATTGGCACTAAGTTACAATTAATGCACTGTTAAATATTTGAGAGTTGTACAATTAAATTCAGATGAAATGTTTAACCCTCCTTTTTTACTTCCGGTCACATTTGACCCGTATTGAAACCATTCAAATTGCATAAATGTGTTATTAGTGTACAATGCAACTAAACCATAAGTGTTTAATGATTGAAAAAAGGGTTATTTGGCATACTAATGCCAAAGTGTAACATAATTGATAATAATAATAACAAATTACAAAAGTTTAAAAACTTTTAATACATACTAATATATATATATATATATATATATATATATATATATATATATATATATATATATATATATATATATACAGATCAGCCACAACATTAAAACCATGTGCAGGTCTTTTTTTATTGGGTAGGTCCCCCTCAAGCCACCAAAACAGCGCCACCTGCAACTCAGAATAGCATTCTGAGATTTTATTCTTCTCACCACAATTGTACAGAGTGGTTATCTGAGTTAATGTAGACTTTGTCAGTTCTAACCAGTCTGGCCATTCTCTGTTGACCTCTCTCATCAACAGGGCATTTCCATCCACAGAACTGCCGCTCACTGGATGTTTTTTGTTTTTGGCACCATTCAGACTCAATTCTAGAGACTGTTGTGCATGAAAATCCCAGGAGATCAGCAGTTACAGAAATACTCAAACCAGCCCATCTGGCACCAACAATCACGCCATGGTCCAAATTATTGAGATCACATTTTTTCCCTGATGGTTGATATGAAAATTAACTGAAGATCCTGACCCATATCTGTTTGATGAACTGCACTGCTGCCACACCATTGGCTGATAAGATAATCGCATGAATGATTGTTAATGCCAGACGGGCTGGTTTGAGTATTTCTGTAACTGAAAGTGTCTAAATATGTTTTTCCCCTAAGTTTTGGACATTATATCTAATTGTTGGATCATTTTAAAACAGGTAAGCTGCTTTATGTGAAATGTTTTTATTGAAAAGTGTGCTTGTGCTTTATTCCTTTAAAATAGATCATACAAAAGCCTAGTGTCACTTGTTTGAAGTTGCCACTTGGTTTGATAATGTTTCATGTAATAATGACATTTATACATTTTCGGTGTGATTTAAAGTGATACTTCACCCAAAAATGTCAATTATCTCATAATTTATTCACCCTCATGCCTAGTGGTTAAATCCATGTCTTCACACCTATTGTATTGCTCCTGAAGATATGAGTTTAACCACTGGAGTCTTATAGATTACTTCTATGTTTCCTTTATGTGATTTTTGTAGCTACAAATGTCTGGTCACCATTCACTTGCATAGTGATGACCTACAGAGCTGAACTATTCTTCTAAAAATCATTTTTTGTGTTCTGCAGAAGACAAAGTCATACACATATGGGAGTGCATGAGGGTAAATGTAAATGGTGATATAATTTGTATTATTGGGTGAACTATCCCAAAACATTTGGGGCTACTGTATGTTGATACAGTGGTTGTAATGCAATTATCTTATTGGAATTTGTTTTGCATGGTTTGTACAGTCACAATTAGTTTTTCTATATTTGTGCATATCAGTCTTGATTATGACTCTGTCTTTCACGATTCGTTTTTTGTGTGATCAACCTACAGGTCAGATAATTGTGAGTTCCTCATGTGCACTCAATGTGTGTGGCTGTGGCTGTTCTCTGCACACTTGCTCCCTCTTCTGGCACGTGTGGTTTCTGTGCCTCTGGAATGGCTGCTCAACCTCTCCTTTGTTTCCACGATGATCACAGGGACCGAGGTTACTGTCTTTCTCTTTGTTAACGTCTTTGTGGCGTATAGACTGGCAAGAGCTGCTTATAGAGAGATAATGTGCATAGAGGTAACATAAACATATACTGACACATTTACATCCCTGCACACGATCATGAAACATACATCCTCTTAAGTTCTGTGTTTCTGTTGTTCCTTTAGGTGACTGAGTTTTACAGACTGATGACGGTCAGAGTGTCTCTCTGGCATGGCTTTGCCGTGCCTGTATTGTATCTTCTGGTTTGTGCTGTTCGGAGTGCAACTTGTTATCAATGTTGGCACTATTACTGCCATCATTGACGGTCCGGATATCGTTCGTTCATTTGTTTTTGCTTTCATATATAAAAACGAAAAAACGAGAAAACAACTCCTTTTTTCGTTTTTTCGTTTTTTCTGAAAAACGAAAAAACTAAATTATGACTTGATTTTTGGTTTTCCCGTTCTTGCACGGAAATCAGAAAAACGACTTGATATTCCGATTTTCCCCTGTGGGTGGGGCTAAACCTGATTGGCAGGATATGCATTCATTGTTTTTCAAATTAAGAGTTTTCCAAGCACTGTATTTGTTAGCCTGTAAAATTAATAGTCTATGTGCATGCTATTTGTCACCCAATTATTTGGCTTCACTGACTGAAAAAATCTATTGAAATAGCCTAAATGTAAACATGTTCACGCATTGAAGTTGTCACGGTGGTTATCAGACAAAAGGCTGAATGGAGAGAAGGCCCTTCTTATAGTTTATATTGCATTCCATCGCAATATAGGTTACTTTTGCCGTCCCTATACTCCTGCTCACTACAGTTTTGAGAACGCCTTTCAAGACAGTCATTGGCAAACACCTACAGTAGTCAACCAAAATGCCTATTATCGCCGCAGAAAAAATAAACCAGTCGCATTTCAAGTCATTCGCGAAATGACCGCCAGGTGGCGCAAATGGATATTGTGCAAAACAGCAGCAATTGCCGCATTTTTAAATGTAAGTGGGGTTAATGTCAATTAACAGTAAAGATGAAATACTACAACTATGGTAAACAGAATAAAACATTTTTAGCCCAGAAAAATAGAAAAAAATAGAGACAAGAACAATATATAGCCTATATATTTCATATTGTAGGCCTATCTTGACGTCGGTTGGCGACATAAGCCTATTCCCGGGCCGGGAGCAGCGCGATAACAAAAAAAAATCAAATAAACAAACAAAAATAAATTAGGTGCAATTAAGCTGATATTTTTTACTATTCTATTGAGGAATTAAACGAATGAAGAGCTTCTCGCTCATGTGAGCTAACACACACTGGAGAAACGAATGTTTGGGCATTTCTCAGTGAGTACACTCATGGCCGAGTGGTAGAACTTACGTTACGATGATGACACGGGTTCAAATCCCGAGCAAACACAGCAATTTTTATATTAGCCTATTAATGCATTTAATACCATATTATTAATGCAGAGATTTGTCTAGTTCTAAAACTGTTACAGCATAGTTTTTGCTCATATAATAAAATTACCATATACTTCCATTTTACACTAAGGAACAAATATTATCCAACAGAATGACTTTACATTTGCATAATAATTTCAAAAGCAGTTCTATATTAAAAAAGCTACTTCACCAATAGACTATATCAAATATATAAAAATAAGTAACAACTGTTACACTTTTGAATCATGAATTAATAATCTCATAGGCCTACAAATATCCACATTTGTCATCTGAAATGTAGGGTAGCTTTCACTAAGATGTAAATGAAATTATATTTCAGTATGCATGGAAACACTTACAGAAATTTTAGCTTGTTACATGCATTTATTTTGATTAAGTAAATCGTTGAAACATCAGATAATCAATAAAACATGAACAATTTTTAGGCAAATCTTTTTGTTGTGTTTATTAGACACATCAACGCATTTTTGAAAGGTGTGCCATTGTAGTTCACTGCCTCATCAAAAAGAACAGAAATGTCAGGCCACTGTTCTGTGAAGTGCTGTTCCACACTGGCTCTGTCCTCTACTGATGTGATGGGATTACTGCCAAACATGGACAACCTGGTCAGAGTTGACCCAACTTCTTGATGATACATATCTGCTGCAACAGAGGCATTTGGCAGAAACACTTCATCAATCTTTTTTAGACAATAATCGCATCGACCTATTCGATATTCCATAATTAAATCAACAAATCGAATATTCGAAAATCGTGACTCATCCCTACTGCTTTATTAATGTATTCAGTGTAAAACCCGGACACCCCCACACAAATGTGGCTTTTTGTTAATGACTGTCCTACTACAGGATTTAACACAGAGTAACAGCTCACTACCAGTTACAAAAGACACTGTAACAGTCTGTCACATGCAATTCTAGTTGCATTTTTCATCAATTAATTTCTTAAATTATCCATTGACTATGTTCTGGCCAGCCATCTAGTGTCAAAAATATATTTTGGCCCGATGCCAACCTTACTTGTCGACCCCTGGAATAAAGGAATCAACTCCCTCATTAGAGACTTGCAGCCACCTAATGGCGGTGTTAGTTTCATATAGTTAAAAAGTAGACGTTTCATTTTTTTCCAATAATTTCATATTTCTACATACAATTTTTTACATTTAAAACATTAATCTCTTAACATAATTTATGCAATTATAATTTGCTGTGTATGTGTAAATCCACATGACACAGGCTAAACAGCCTGGGTCAATCTCAATCCAAAATCTCAATCCAAAAATGTATTATATTGATACCGACTTCCTTTTATTTGGTCATAGTAACCATACACCAAACACAGTGTCTTTGCATTCTGATTGAATTTGTTGACTAAATTTAAGAATCTGACATAAGAGGACAGATGACAATCCTGCATTATATTGTATTATAATGACGATGTAATATAGCACTAAACTTTGACTATAGCCTGCATGTGGCATATTACTAGGAACCTCAAAGCATATTTATGTGTATGTGCATACAGGCCATAAATAACAAATAGACATTATAGAAAATATATTATTCATAAGAATTTAAGTTCATAAAAACATCTAAAACAAAGAATAAATGTATTATTTAAATTTGTATAATGACAACTGTCAGTGCGTGAACAGGCTTTTAGGCTTGAATTTAGGCTATTTCAATAGATTTTTTCAGTCAGTGAAGCCAAATAATTGGGTGACAAATAGCATGCATATAGACTATTAATTTTACAGGCTAACAAATACAGTGTTTGGAAAACTCTTAATTTGAAAAACAATGAATGCATATCCTGCCAATCTGGTTTAGCCCCACCCACAGGGGAAAATCGGAATATCAAGTCGTTTTTCTGATTTCCGTGCAAGAACGGGAAAACCAAAAATCAAGTCATAATTTAGTTTTTTCGTTTTTCAAAAAAAACGAAAAAAGGAGTTGTTTTCTCGTTTTTTCGTTTTTATATATGAAAGCAAAAACAAATGAACGAACGATACCCGGACCGTTTAGGTTAGGTTTTGGTTCACTTGAGTGTGTAAGTGAAATGGCGCAACATAGCTGCTTTGCTGTTGCAATGACACCTGTCTTGTTTTTTTTTTTTTTTTGGTGGTTTCACACAAGAATGTAGTGTATAGAATGTAGACAATTTCATAGTCACTGTGTAGTGTAAAGAGAGCTATCACTTCTTAAATATGTGCAAGGAAGAGAAGACCAATCACAATTCAGTATTCAAACAGAGGTAAGAAATAATAGAACATTCTAAGTTTTATGATTGTGAAGGGGAGATTTTCATAATTTTTAAGAAATTTCAGTGTAAAATGTTAAAAAATATATGCATAGCTTTAGGCTGAAATGTTACACAAACCAAGTCTTAATGGAGTATATTGAGCAGTTTGGCTTAAATTAGGGTTTGGGGCTCTGGGTAGAAGTGTAATTGGGGCCAGGGGTTTAAAAAACCCTAACCAGAATGTTTTTGGAATATCAGTACAGGGTGCCTTGCAAGCTCTTTTATTGAAGCGATAGTTCACAAAAAAAATTTAAAATTCTCTCTTCATTTACTTACTCTCATGTCATTCCAGATGTGTATGACTTTCTTCTGCAGAACACAAGATTTTCAAAATAATATTTCAGCTCTGTTGGTCCATTCAATGCAACTGAATGGTGGCGAGAACTTTTAATCTCCAAAAAACAAATGAAGGCAGCATAAAAGTAATCAATATGACTCCAGTGGATTAATCCATGTCTTGAATCCATGTTAAAATGTAATTCCTTTTTCACTGTACATTTTGCCTTTGCAGTCTCTAGGCACAATCATGATTTCAAGCTCGAGAGTGCTAGATAGCACTAGGAAGTGTAATTGAGCTTGAAATCATTATCGCCAAGGAGATTGCAGATTTATAATTTTGTCTGTTCTCACCCAAAACTGATTGGATCACTTCAGAAGACATGGATTAAACCACTGGTGTACTTTTGGAGCTTCAAAGTATTTGGTCACAATTCACTTGCATTGTGAGGACCTACAGAGCTGAGATATTCTTCTAAAAATCTTAATTTGTGGTCTGCAGAAGAAAGTCAGTCATACACATATGGGCTGGCATGAGGGTGAGTAAATTATGAGAAATTTCAATTTTTGGGTGAACTATACCTTTAACACATTGTTTGTGCATGTTTTTTTACAGTGCTGTGCTAGTCCATACTCCCTGCTTGGTTTAACGTTCATGGTATCATATGCAGCTCTGGGACTCCTAAATCTCTGTAAGTTCTGCCTCAGAGGATTTAACGCTTTGCAGATCCACAATGTCATGCACAGGTAAGAGAAGGGAGTCTTAGTTTACTGTGCACTTAACATGTTTATTTATGTATATGTGCATATGTTGTAGAGGTGTGACAGAGGGGGTGACTGCTGTTACTGGCCCTGCAGACTGGGTTGTTGGACATGACAGCTCTACAGCACTGCTTCCTGCTCTTCATCATCCTTTTCATTGTCTTCACCTCTACTCTACAAAGCATGAGCGAAATCACAGAGCCTATTGTTTTATAGATTTGAGCCAATAGAAATGGGTATGTAGTTTCATTTACAACCTCTTACTTTGGTAATTCTCTCTGAACGAATGACCATTTTATTGCAACATGGGATATGTTTTATGTAGTCTGTCCATACAACCTTTTGTAGTCCAGTTTAGAGCTTCTACAGAGAGGAAAATGACCAGTGAATAGAGACTTAAATTGAGGTGTTTCTCACATCGAGCTATTGTATGGCTTTAGCAGACTTGGAATTTAATGTATGAGGCTTATGAATCACTTTTATGGTGCTTTTATGGCCCAGTCACATTTAACTTCGCTCAGTGACATTCAGTGGGGGAATTACAGTCATCATAATGGGAATCTGCATGATGCACTTCCGTTGGCAAAGAATTTCCCCTCATGGATTTCGCAGTTCAAGTTTGGTCAACAGGCGAATTCGCTGCTTTGACCAGTAGGAAGTTGCTTGGTTTGGCAGTGACCTCTATTTTTTTGTATTTTATTTATTTATTTAATCAGAGATAATACACATTAATAATGCAAAAGAAATGTAAAATGTGCCAGATTTAGCCAAATTGGCTCATTTTCATCTGTAGTCCCTAGGCAGGTTGATGTTATAATAACCAAATAAAAAACAAACAAACAAAATTGTCATTACACAAATACAAAACTATCATACCAGAATCTCTACAAATGCTCACAATTTTGATTAAACTTTTTAGAGAAAACATAACAACTTCTTATATGTTTTACTTTTAGTTACGTTGGAAGTCTATTCCATTCTTGGGTTCCTCTAAATTTTTTTTATATCTGGCCAAAGGTACTTCTTCTCAATGGGATATTACAATCACCTCTTATACCCGCTCTTGTGTACCGTCCTGTTATTTGATATATATAATCCTTAAAAACTGGTGGAGCAAAACCATTTAAAGTCTTAAAAACAAGGACTAAGTCAGCAAATTGAATCAAATGTTCCCAGCTCAAAAAAAGAATACTTAGTTAAAACACTACAGTGATGAAAACTTTTTGGATTTTTATCTAAAACCTTAAGAGCTTGCTTATAAACAGTCTAAACAGGTTTTAAAATAGACTTACAAGTTTGTGTCCATGTAGTCATACAGTATGTGATATGTGGAAGAATCATGGAATTCATAAATAACACTGCTGCCTCTTTAGTCAAACTGTTTCTGATTAATCTAAAATTGGCTAAATAAAATTTCACTGTGTTAACAGTTTTCTTCACATGTTTTTCTAGATTCTGAAAATCTATTATTATTCCTAAGTATTTAAATTAAGTTACTACCTCGAGCTTCTGACCCTTTTTTGGTAAAAAAACATACAAACTGTTTTCTTGACATTAAGATGTAAGCATGATTTAGTAAGCCATTGTGAAACCTGATCCATCGCAGAAGTCAATTTCTGTGCAGCCTGTTGCTGACTTTTTGCATGCTCATACAAAACATCATCAGCATACATTTGACAAACAACATCTGAGGGACAAACATTTGATAAATCATTTACATACATACTGAATAACAATGGACCTTATACAGATCCTTGTGGAACTCCAATATTATAATCTAAATATTCTGATGTTGTGTTTATAACTCTTACACATTGTTTTGAAATAAGATTTGAACCACATGATGGCATCAGCTTAGAAATGTAAAGCAGTATTCGCTAGTTTGATATATTGAGTCTCTATACAGACAGACTTAGTGAGAGCACTTATTGTATCCACAAAGTAATTATTAAAAGTATTTGCTATCATGCCATGATCATAGATACGTTTTCCTTCCAACTCAAGTTCTATATTTCTCACTGGCTTTTTATAATTTCCTGTTACATTTTTCAGATTTTCCCAAATAAATTTTGTATTTCCTTTTCCCTCCTCTATTATAGAAATATACAATTTTGCTTTTTCCTTTTCTAATTTCACTTAATTTATTTCTTAATTTATTGAAATTTCGCTTTTCGTATTCCAATCTAGATTTGAGAAAGTTTCAATGCATTTACGCTTTGTTTTATAAGTGACCAAATATTTTAATTTAACCAATGTAAACAATTTAGCTTTCTAGCTCTACTTTTAATATGTATTATTTTGAATAATATCCATTAAAACATTTGCATCCATTTCAGTACAATTAAAATAAATACGTTCTGTCCAGTTTATACCTTCTAGTGCCTTTCTTAGATGACTGAATTAACTTTTTGTTATTCTAAAATGACATGTTGTTCTATTTATAGCCTGATAACAAAACCTTTTCTTTGTCAATCGTCTTACTATAATTGTTAAATTATGATCAGACAGACCTGTGATCATATTGAAAGTGTTATGAACGTAGAGACGAAGGTAGATGAGGAGTGCGGATCTACGTGCAGTTCTTTAATTGAAAATAATAGGACAAACAAGACTGGAACAAATAAAACATCCACGATGGGAAAAAAAAAAAATCAACAGAGAGTACGGGACAGGGGAATGGAGTACCGACAGGATTTAAACACACGGACTATAAAAATATGCACAAACATCAACATTCAACGACCGACAGGGGAATGGAGAAACAGCAGGGTTTAAATACACAAAGGAACAAACAAGGGAATGAGGGACACCTGGGGCAACAATCAGGGAAGGAGAACCAATCATAAAAAGAAACTACAAAGGACTACAAAAACCAAACAGGAAACAGGAACTAAACTAAACTTCAACATAAAAGCACAAAAATAAAAGACAACAGTGAACATGATAGAAAGACTTGACTAAATGATCAGGTTTATTGTTAAAAATTAAGTCAATTTGTATTTCAGAGGATCTATTTATTCTTGTAGGTCCTTTTACAAGTTGTTTTATAAAATTTCTATGAATTTTATCAGACCAATTTATATTTAGATCATCAAGTAAAATAATTTATTTAGTAAAGTTGCATACTTTAAGAAACTTATGTAATTTATCATAAAATTCAATATTTGATGAAGGTTATTAATAGATAGCAATTATTATAAAAAGACATTTGTGGTGATAAGAAAATATCTATAGCTATACCTTCAGTATCAGTATCATAAGCTAACTGTATCTCCATACACCTGATACTGTCCTTAACATAAAAGATAATTCCTTCTAAAAAAAATATTATAACCAGGAACATGTAACATTGCTGATGGTGAGATGGTACTCAACCATATTTCAGACAAGCATAAAAAATCCAGATTTGAAGTTGTGACAAGATGTTTCATTTCATCACACTTTGCCATAACACTGCAAATATTTAAATGGCCACCCAACAATCTTTTTGGTTTGGCATCATTGTCCCCCAAAATCCTTGCCTGATTTACAGTTTTATAAAGTTTAAACTGACGCTGTTTCACAATCTCAGGGTTTAGGATGTGCTTGAATCCAACCTCTGTGTGGGTGACTCTTCCTATTCAGTTACACTTAATTTTAAAAATGGTCAAGGATATTGTTTTATCGAGTTTCACTCCCACAGTGTATATAATGCAGCATTAAAAGAGTATGTTTGGCTATTTTAATTTTGCAGGTGTCACATGCACTCAACTTCCGCCCATGCCTTCTTCGCCCACTGAATTTCGCCATGCAAATGTAAATGTGACCGTGCCTTATGGTGCTGCTTTGTTGTTTTTGAGCTTGACTGACCCAGTCCCTGTTCACTTTCATTACATGGAAAAGATTAGATTTTTTCTAATTCTTGATCAATTACTAATTGTGTAACAGTAGATATAATGATTTTGCTCTCTCCACAGGAGTGTCCGGAAGCATTTGTGTGGGCTATCAGTGTGTGTGTTTCTACTACTATTTCTGGTATTCATGGCCTACAAGAATGCCCAATTTTTCCACATGGATTTCTGGCTGCTGATTCTGGTCTCCAGCTGTATGCTTACATCACTTCATATTTCATCAACTCTGTAAAAAATGGTTAGCATCATTCATTTGATTAATTCATTTGTATGTCTTTTAGGTGACAGGCACTCTCCTGATCTACTGCCTGTTCATGGTGGAGGTGTGGTGCGTTGCGGCGCTGCCCCACCTGGTCTGGATGAGATTGTTTGTTATGTGAACGGAGTTTGCCAGGTTTGCAGTGGCTGTGTGTGTGGCCTACGGGGCGTAGGAGTCTCTGTGGGGTGAGTGGAGCTGGATGGGAGCGTCAGTCATTATCATCCACTCCTACTGCAATGTGTTGCTGCATGCCCAGGCTGGCTGGAAAAGCATCCTGCTCAGACAAGAGGCAGCTCACAAAATAAACTTGTTACCATATGCCTGCGCAGAGCAGCTACAGGACCACAATGATGTCTGTGCCATCTGCTTTCAGGTCACAAAGCAAGGCGCCCTGTACGTATTAGTGTTAGAATAGGCTTAATGTATAAAAACAGTGTAGTCGGTTCTACTACTCATATACTTAATCAGAGTATTTGTGGCAAAAAATAGGTCAAAAAATTGGAAATAAACACAAAGTACCTATAACTGCAGAAGCATATCCCTAAATATCCTTTTACAACAAACTTTCTTCTTGGCATCATTCATATAAAGCTAAAGTGTGTAAGTGCTACACCACCTGATGGAATTGGAAAAATAAACATTGGTTTCAAAGCGGCTTTCCAAATTCTTTCCAAAGAATCGTTGATTAAACAAACAGCTAGTCCCAGCCCCAAACACATGCCTTTGGTTGAGTCAATGTTGTTGTCGGACAGGATGGGTCTTTCAAAACAAACTAAACAATTTTATAGGGCCACAGTGTTTTCAGTTTTTATGAAAATTCACTACAAATGACTCGCTTTTAGTTGTCTTTCCATATTTTGCTGGGATAAGAGAAAATGTTTTAACACTGAAAAAGTTACACACTTTAGTTTTATGGCCTTATTTGGTTAAATCCCAAAAATGGGGCTCCCAGTGTGGCCTCATCTGTAAATTTTACAATTTGACAGATCTTCAATGTTAAAAAAAATATCTAATAGATCACATGGTGTGAAGCAAGTAATTCTTGTCCAACAAAATAAAGATTTAAAGTACAAATCTGATTTTTTCCCCCCTAGAATAGTGAAATTAATAATAAATTACTTTTTTAACCTTTTATTCTGGCTGTAGGACATGACGTGTGGTGATAACCTACTGTGGTAATTTCTTCCATGGCACCTGTTTGAGAAAGTGGCTTTATTTGCAAAAGACATGCCCAATGTGCCATGCCTCCGTCAAACCCTCCTCGACTAATCAGATGGGTGCAGCAGGTGATGCCCAGCCACAACAAGCACAGCAAACAGAGCACCACCCCCATCCATCAGAGCAACAGCCTCACCCAGAAAACTCAAGAGTCCCATCAAGAGGAAGAGCAGGGCTCACAGGGAGATCGTGTTCACTTCACAGAGAGGAACTGTGATGAGTTTGAAAGAAAATATTCAAACTCTGAGAGGAATTGTAGCAAGGGGAGTCTTCAGAATTTGCATAATGGTGCAAATGGAGATTCCCAAGGTGTGGGAAATCCCAGCTGTTCATCCCAAGAGGAAGCCAAAAGCCCTAAGAATGAGACACAAGAGCTCAGGGAAGCAGATTTAAATAAACAATCTCAGCCAGAGAGAACATACAGTAGAGAGACTGTCATGGCAACAGAACAGACTGAGCAGAAATCTTCCTCGGGAGGAAAAGGGCAAAGTGGGCACTCTGTAAGGAAGGAAGCCTTAACGAGAGGGTTGCAAATAACTGCCAGAAATGCAGAAAGAATACAGGCACATAATTGAGGACAAAGGCATGGTGAATTTTTCATATCACAGGACCTCAATAGCATTAAATTAGAGTTAACATATGATATTCATGTTGAATAAACTTTTCTTGGAATTTGTTAAAACATTATATGTCAAATAAGATACTTTGAGGATGATTGTCTAGTTCAAAGCAAAGGCATGAAGAAACAGGGCGCTAGAAAACATCCCAAACTCTGCTAGTGCTTTGTTGTAGATATTACTCATGACAAACTCATTTGGGAAATTAGCCTGATTCCATACATTCCTTGAGTGAATTTTGTGTGACTTGTTTCTAACTGTGCCTCTGACGCTCCATTATGAGCTTTGTTTGAAGATAATTTATGTGATTTTAAGTCATGATCATTCTGTCAAATCACATTTAGATTTATGGATAAATACTGACCAAATTAATTAATTAATAGACAGTCCATGAGCAGCTCTGTACGCCAGGCAAAGATCATTGTTAATGGGGAAATTCCAGTTTAGGCTGCACTTTACAAACAATAAAGGTTAAAAGGCTTATACAACCACATTGAGTGAAGTTGTTTCGCCCTGTGGTTAAAGACTTGCACAGTTTCATTTAAACTTCTTTGCAAAACAATAATTTTGAGGCAGTTCCGTGTCCAGTTTAGTATGTTGTTATCCATTGCCCTACTGATGTATGATTAAAACTTTTGAAGTTATTATTGGTTTATTTACAGATTGAATTCACATTTTGTCTGAGCTCACAAACACTTGCAGACTCCAGAAAGTTATTGACATATTACTTTGCCATTTGTACACTTATCCAAAAAGAATATTGGGGAAAAGTATCAGCTGGGCCAAAAAAGGGTGATATAATTTACTCCATTTGGACGCATTTTGGTTACGGTATTTTGTAACAAACGTTACGTTTTTAATTTGTTCTGTTTAGGTTTTGATACTGCATCAGATTTTTTTATTTCGTCTTTTTTGTAATTTAACTTATACATTTCGAATAAGTAGTTATAATTCAGCAGTGTTTCCCAGGCTTTTTTACAGTAAAATACCCCACACGCATCATCAGTAAGGCTGTATTACCCCCTTCATCGACACATCAGTTTGTATAGTCTTGGCCTGTTTGACCATGCAAAACCCATAATTCTGATCGGTTAGAAAAGTCATAGCAACTGGAGTCAGTTTGAAGGTCAGTGCCAAGTTTGGTGGATGTAGCCTGAAAGCTTTAGTCAGAAATGTTGGTCTTGTTTTGGGATTTAAAAAAAAAAACATCTCTATAGATCGAAAGTGTAATGATTATATCATTTAACATTGTCATTAGTACTGATTATTATCAATGTTAATGATCAATAATATATTTCAGGTATATGTTGTATTATTATATTTTACGTCCATTGTGTTTACTAAGGAAAAAATCTCTTAGTATCTTAGCTAATGCTATTATATAGGGTACTTAGTACATGAAATATTACGTTTTCTAATTATATTTTATCACAATTTTTTTTTTCATAATTTTGTTCACATTTAGCTTTTTAACAATGTGTTCCATGTTTTCCATCAATAAATATGATGTCTTGAAGTTGTACAAAGTATAATGTAAAACCATGATGCGTGAATATGTTAATTCTTCAGTGTCAAGGCATAGACCAGGTGTTTTCAAACTTTTCCATGCCAAGAACCCCCAAAAATGCTCATATTCTTGCGAGGGACTCCCTTCCAAAAATGTAAAGCTTTATGTTTTCATGTAAAAAGACCTGATTTTACTGTGTGAGATAAATAGTTAGTATAATATTATAAAGATAACATGTTAGCAAAAATAAATATTTGGCTTTTAGATTGTCATTCTATTACTGCCAAAATAATTTATTAAAATAGTATCTGTAAAATATTATCCCCAAAAATATTGATTTTGTATTTACACGTTGGTTATTACAGTTGAAATGAACGGCAAATAAAATAAACATGATTAATCCCATGATTACAACCAGTCTTTAAAGCAGAATTAAACACTTTTTTTTTTTTTTACTTTAATGTTTTAAATTTTCCGCAGACCCCCTAGAACCCCCTTGTGGCCACCTACGGGTCCCAGGACCCCACTTTGAAAACCCCTGAAAGCACAATAGGATAACCTAACTATGGAACTGTCACAGTAGGCTACATTGTCAACAAGCCTTTCATTTTCTAAGAATTTTTTTACAACTCGTAGGTGATCATCTGTTTTTGATTATACTTCCTGTTGACTATTTTTTATTTTAAGTCGCCATCCAGCGCGCACGGTGTCGCTCGGGTCAATATCTCGATTTAATTCGCCATTTAATCAAAACGATTGGAAGAAGCTGCTGGAAGTGGCTAACGAACAACAAGCTCACGGACATCTTGTCAGCTCTGATCGAACTGAAAGCGAAGTGTACACACATCAGCGTTTATAGTCAGCGACAGGGATCAGGGTCCGTCTTCACTCGCACATCATTTACGAACTACATTTATATTTTTACACCTTGAATATTAGCTGTGTTTTGACATTCTGACATTTTATGGTTAGTTTTTAGCTAGGTAGCTGGCTAGCTCTCAGGTTAGCTCACACATTGAGAGAGAGAGAGAGAGGGAGAAATAAGGCGCTAGTTATTCAAGAGCCATTGAACCCTTTGGGAAGATGGCGCTTAAACGAATCCAAAAGGTAAGTGGACTTACTAGCCAAGTTTACATTATCAGCATTTGAAATCCGTGTGCTGACGAACGAGTCTTCGTTATTTTTCAGTCAACTAGCGTGTTAGCCGTAGATCTCGTTATTATTTCTCATAGGTAAGACTCTTCCCAGTATAAGCGATTATTTGCTTTTATAATAAAACGACATTACAATTGACACATAACAGTAGCTCACACTCTACATTGGATCACAACAACAGTTTTGGTGGGGAAGATAATGTCAAAGCTAGCTAAAGTCACATTATATATATATAATGTGACTTTATATATATATATATATATATATTATTTTTTTTTCTAATTTGAATTATTATATTTTTTTGTATTAATAAAATATTTTATTAATACTAATAAAAGTGTTATTAATTTTGTTCAACATTATTATTATTTTTAATTGAAATATGTAAATCATAAAAACAGGCTAAAATATTATTAATATTATTTTAGTGTAAGACAAGAGCCTTAAGCATAGGTTGTACTTTGAAAGTTTCATTATTTTTTTGTTGAATTTTGATGCTAAATCCCACACCACATTAATATTTAAATGAATAATAATTGAACTTCAAATAATGCTATGGTCAGGTTAAATTTAGAGGGTTAAAATTTAAAAAAAGTGTGTATATATATATATATATATATTAGTAATTTGGGCATGTTGTGAAAACAAAGTCTAACTATAAGTAAAACCTTTCAAACATAATCTACCACACTGTCTGTGTGTTTAGAAGTTCAATGCAGTTGTGCAATGGAAAAGCACTAGAATGATTAGTGCGTTGTGGTTAGCTACCCCCCTCTCATGAAATACACTCCAGGTATCTTCCCACTCTCAGACATGTTGAAGTAAAAATAAACATTGTGCTTTTAATGGTGGGGTGTGGAGATGGATATGTCTGTGGGTTCGTTCATGTTGTGTTCCAGCCCTTCTCCCTCATGACCCCTCTGGAACTATAAATACACTGTGCTGCAAAACATTATATCTGCTGGTTTCATCTTGCTGTCACCATAGTGATAAAAGAGGCAAGAGCCATTATTGCAAGACCAGACGGCAGTTACCGAGCTTCAATATTATATATATTATTATGTGAGAAAGTGAATATACTCTGCTTGGCTTTTTCCCATAGGAATTGACTGATTTGGCACGTGATCCTCCGGCACAATGTTCTGCAGGTCCAGTGGGGGATGATGGTCAGTTTACAAACTTTACACATTAATAATATGATTTAATGTAAACTGATGCTGTACATGTAATCTCTCCCTCAGTGTTCCATTGGCAGGCAACAATCATGGGCCCTGTGAGTAAAATAAATACATTGCTGTAGAACATTGTTATTGAATGGAGTAATAAGCACTCTGAGATGTGCCGAAACAATGGTATATGTACATTGATGTTTTTCCTTTTTGTATTGTTCATGCAGAATGAAAGTCCATATCAGGGTGGTGTTTTTTTCCTAACCATACACTTCCCAACAGATTACCCCTTTAAACCACCAAAGGTGAGAATTAATCAAGCGTATTTGTCTTTTGCCTCCTGTGTGTGTGTGTCTTACAGCCTGTCTACAAAGGACGCAAGCGGCACGCCACATAAAAAAAAATAGAACCCATTATAATCAATGATGCTGTCAACACTGGAAGCGTCCGTTGCGCCAACATTAGATGGGTGTTCCATTTTGTGCTGCACGCACTGGCACTCCTGCATAAATGAAACGGTTTAGAACATTAGTGTCGACACATCCAGTGTAGACAGCCTCAAGACTTTGCAGCGCGTTGCATCAGTTGACGCGCCTGGTGTAGACAGGCTTTTACTGTAGATGTGTCAAACATTATTTTTATTACATTTTTTTTGTTAGGTTGCATTTACTACAAGAATTTACCATCCCAACATTAACAGTAATGGCAGCATCTGTCTGGATATCCTCCGGTCTCAGTGGTCACCTGCACTTACTATTTCTAAAGGTATACACACAATAGTAAAGTGAATGTTTGTGTGTAATTTTTGCACACTGAAAAAAATAATCACATGGGTTGATGTTGTATATGAGTGCTCACATTGTGCTGTGTGTGTCTTCTCTATAGTTCTCCTGTCCATCTGCTCACTGTTATGTGACCCCAATCCAGACGACCCTCTTGTGCCAGAGATTGCTCGAATTTATAAAACAGACACAGAGAAGTAAGTACAGACAAAAACGCACATCTGTCTCTTACACAACTATATTATCTAGTGTAAATTGTAATTTTTAACCATCCTCCTTTATTCATCTTTAATAGGTATTTATAATTTAGTGCATTAGTTTGCTTACCCCTTTTGTCTCATAACTAGGGGTAGGGATTTCATAAATACTATCATAAGATGTCTAAGGCATGAACCAATCCAACCAGCTCCGAGGTGAATCACAACATTATAAACTTTGTTTTGAAGCAAAAAAAAATATTTGAAAATCAAAAAGACAAAGGTACAAGATTTTGTACTTACTCACGAGGGCATGAACTATAATCCTATGAAGCAATGTAAATGATGTAATCAAATATAAAACCATGGAAATATATAAAATAATTTATTGATTTAAAAAGTATAAAAACTATATAGATTGTTTATTGTAAAATATTACGTTTTTTTTAGGCTGATGGGAGACAGACTCGTTTGCGCCAGTCATAGTGTGTCTCAGAAGTGGGCAGTCACTTCCGGGCTTGTTTTGCAGGAATTCTTACCAAGAGACTTTTCAAACTTTAATGTTGACTTGACAAAACTTTGTCTAAAAGTTTAAAACTAATTTAAGAATAATACATTTGGGGGGCTTGGGTAGCTCAGTGAGTAAAGACACTGACTACCACCCCTGGATTTGGGAGTTCGAATCCAGGGTGTGCTGAGTGACTCCAGCCAGGTCTCCTAAGCAACCAAATTGGCCTGGTTGCTAGGGAGGGTAAAGTCACATGAGGTAACCTCCTTGTGGTCACTACAATGTGGTTCGCTCTCGGTGGGGCGCGTGGTGAGTTGTGTGTGGATGCCATGGAGAATAGCGTGAAGCCTCCACACGCGCTATGTCTCCGCGGTAATGTACTCAACTAGCTATGTGATAAGATTGACTGTCTCAGACACGGAGGCAACTGAAATTCATCCTCCGCCACCCGGATTGAGGCGAGTCACAACGCCACCACGAGGACTTGGGTACATTGGGAATTGGACATTACAAATTGGGGAGATAAGGGAAGAAAAGAAAAAAGAATAATACATTTGAAGGTTACAGATAGATAGTAAAAAGAGAAAGGAAATAATGCAAGAAAGTGAGACGGAGACCATTAAAGCAAATCAAAGGCCTTGTTTACGTTTTTAATTAGACAGTTGGACTTTGTATAGTATTGATCTGTTTGAACTTTCCGTCAATATTTCTGATTGTTCACTGTGCGAAACTTTTAATTTTCATCAGTTAGAAATGTCATAGCAAGGCAAGTGTGAAGGTCTGTGCCAAGTTTGGTGGATGTAGCCTGAAAGCGTTTGGAAAAGTTAGTAAATTTTGGTTATGGTTAGGGATTTTGAAAAAATCTTAAACCATCTCAGTAGATTAACAACCTGCTTCCGGTGTAGACAGCATCATTTATTATTATGGGTTCTATTGCTTTTGTCGTGACACTCTGGTGTCTGGTGTAGACAGGGTGTAACAGTAGAATTACAATGCAAATTTTATGATCCCTTTTTATTTTGATTATAAACACTGAAATTATGAAAGAATTCTGATTCTGAAGGGGGTTACAAACTTATGCACTGAACTGTGTATCTCACTTATTTTTCATTTGTTTAATTTAAACATTTTAAAGGTAGAAAAATCTTATGTAAGTCCCTTTTTTCCCACTAGGAATGTTTTTGTGGGTATCATTTTATATGGCTTTTGGCTCTAGGACATTTTTTGTCAAGGAATCATGTTAGTTATACAGTTTAACAAAAATAAATTTAGATAAAACTAATTTAGTATCGATAATGTTTCTTCACATTTTTGGGACCGTTATTTGTGTTTCTCAGTTTGTCTAGTATTTGTCAGTGAACAAAAGTTCAGGGAAAGGTTTAAATAACAGTGCATTCAGTCATCAATTAATGCATCATCAGTTCATTTCAAAGTTTTGTCTAACACGCAGTGCTCTTAGGTATAATAAAATGGCCAAGGAATGGACAGAGAAATATGCCATGCTGTAGGTGAAGGGAAACGCTGCATTGTGAACATTAGAGGTACTGTAGAGAGAGTGAAGCACTGCCAACAATGTTGCTTCCTGTGTGGTGCAGCATGAACCTGTGGCCACAGCAGGTGTGAATCACTAATACGTGCAATTATGTCTTTGTGAGATAATAAAGAAAAAAACCTGCATTGCTCTTCAAAAGGTTCCATAGGCAAGTGAAAATTATTATTTTTACGTTCTAGGCATAGTTTTAATTTAGTTGGTTGAGTTCAACCATCAACATTTTTTTGTTGCATTGATATTTCTCAAAGCATTTTGATTCTTAGGGTTTATTTTGCTGCATTAACTCTTATTGCATGTATGGCTTTTAATCTGCCATAAAACCTTATAGCAGCGTGATATTTTAAATAGATGGGTAAAAGATTGTCATATATTGTAATGGCTGAGCATTTTTTACTTGTGTGAGTTGGTTGTAGCATTGCATGAGTAGCAGCACATGAACATGTTGACAGGAGTAGCATACGTTCTTTTTCAGATGTTTAAAAAAAAGTGCTAAACTTGCAATAAAGATGGGTTGTGACATGAAATACTGAACTTAGTAAAGGAGTAGTGACTTACTAACTGTTGCCATTAGAATGGTTTGAAACTGACAAGCTCAGACTGCATTTTGGAAGCCATTTTTTGCACGAAGGTTTCTATGAATTTCAAGATTCTCATAATTATTTTTTTCTTTTCTCTCCCACTTTGCAGATATAACAGAATAGCGCGGGAATGGACTCAGAAATATGCCATGTGATGTTGGCTGGACACATTTACAAACTGTTCTCTCATGTTTTGGACACTGTTGCAAGACCATATTTTCCCATTTGTCTCTTATGGAGGTACAACCCCAGTTTTCTGCTCAAACAGGAATGCAGGCCTGCTCTTGGCCTTTCCAGACATCATGGACTCCATCGGTCCAGTGGAAACTCCACTTTCAGCTCTGCCTCTTTGATCGCTCTACCAATAGACTCATCTCACTCCACAACACATGCCAAACCTGTTTGACCACAGTGTCTTTTCTCAGAGTCACTCAGAGAGAGAATGTCTTTAGGCCATTCTGCTTTTTTGTGGCCTTACTCCTGGAGTGCATGCAATCACAGGAGATCAGGCCAGATGTTGTACATCAGTGGGAGTTTGAGACCGATTCCTATATTCTGTTTGTAAAGATTTGCAACATTCAGATCAGCTCTCGGCCCACCGTTCACAGCTGTTGCACTGAAATACATCACACTCGATTGGCTTCAATATCTATTTAAAATCCTGCTACTTTTCCCCCTCAATAAAGATGCAAAACTTATTATACTTTGGTTCTGTTTTTCTATTTCTGTTCAATTAATAGATTGCTATACATTTATTTCTGTATTATTTATATGGATACATTAGATTGGGTTATTCACATCTCTATTATGAACATGGAAAATTCATGTTTTTTTTCACTGGCTGGCTAATGTATGTGGACTGAAATGCCATTCCCATTTGGAGTAACTGGTCTAGTACTACAAACGGCATTAAAGGCAACCCCACAGAGTGCTATGCATTTGATATTATTAGGTATGTATATGGTAGGTATTTGATTTTCAGTGGTATTTTATACCTTATTAGAGGGCATTTTTACCCCATAACCAAATAAAAATATAAGGTGTCATCCTCTGGTCAAATACTTACATTTATTAAACCAATTAGCATTTGTTCACACTTGAATAACTAGAATGAGAATGTATTTATTACCTCTTACCCTTAACATTTGATCAACATGTACTTGATGCAGTAAAATGTGTAATTAGGCCTATATAGATTCATAATGGGGGCATTTTTGCTCCCATATTCTGAATTTCGGGGGTGTTTTTGTCACTTTCGGTGACTACACTGTTCAACATCTAGCATGACAATAAATGTTTGTATTTAAAGTTGGTTAGGGAAAACATAGAGTTCAACTTATTTTTAAGTCAAAAGAAATACGGTGATTTAACAACGACAATTATATTTTATTTTTGAGTGTAAACATATGCGTATAGTTTTATACAGAGTCGTGTGGCGACGGTTCGGTCAAAATAAAAGTCCCTTAATTTAGATTTTCTAACTAAATTAAATCACATGCCTGTCTACTAAATCAAACATTTGTAATACACTATCATGCATTTATTTATTTTTTTGAAGAATTTATATAGTATATGTTTTCCACAACATACCCATAACGTAAACCCCACCGGATGTTTTTAGCATATGACAGATCAGCTGATCGCCCTTGTGATTTTGATTTCAACCGGGAAGTACGGCCGCATAAGACAAATGTAATTGGAGCGGGGTTTTAATGAGTTGTTTACGTCCTGTGATTTCACAATATATTCAATTATGACTTTATTTGTGTTAAGCTCTCCGTGATCAATAGAAATGAATGATGTGGTATTTTGCGTGCATTTATGTTCTGGAGGTTCTTGTTCATGACTGCGCATGTGCATCTGAAGTTAAGCGTGCCAGTCTGGGAGTTGAGAGCATCTCTTTAAACGGGAAATGGGAGCTGGTTAACTCCAACTCATCAGTGTCGCTCAGTGCGGAGGTACCGGGTTGCGTTCACACAGCTCTGCAGCGTCAGGGATTCATTTCGGTATGCAAATACAGCATCATCTTCATATTGTCCATGTCATTGCTATTAAAAGTTTTTGAGTGTTCCTATAAACGTGTTTTCTATTGTACGTGTCAACAGGATCCATACTTTCGGTTTAATGACCTGGCTTACAGATGGATTTCACTTGACAACTGGACTTACATTACATCATTCTCTGTTCCTGCTTATGCCAGGTAAGTCATATTTTTGTTTCATGCCCTACTGAACCTGCACTTTCATTTCTACCATACTGCTAGAGCTGGTACTGTAACGAAGGTAAAGGATGTGGTCTAGTTACAATCATGCAGAGATGGGACCAAGTCACACATGTGCAAGTCTCAAGTAAGTCTCAAGTCTTAACCTTCAAGTCTCAAGTAAGTGCCAAGTATTTTTTTCTTGGGCAAGTCAAGTCAAGTCCAAGTCAAGTCCAAGTCAAGTCACAGGCTATGTCAAGTCAAGTCCAAGTCAAGTCACAGGCTATGTCAAGTCAAGTCCAAGTCAAGTCACAGGCTATATCAAGTCAAGTCACCATATTATTGTAATTTTACCTGCAGAATCTGATCATAATAAAGTGAAAAGACAAGATATAAGTAACTGTCAGTAAATTACAATACTCATGTTCAGTAAAATACATCATGGAATCAAACAAAATTGTAACTTCATAAAATTATTTATTTTTCACTTCTGCCAACAGTGTTTGAAATTTTCAACATTGAGTCCATAAAACAAATAACAGCTTAACATCCAACAGACTCCTCTCTGAACACCTCCCTCTCGCTCTCTCAAACACAGTTACGTACATTAAACTTTGTTACATTTCTCCTCTCTCTCTCACACACTCTCTCTCTCACACACACACTCTCTCTCTCTCACACACACTCTCTCTCTCACACACACACTCTCTCTCACACACTCCCACACTCTCTCTCCCACACTCCCACACTCACTCTCGCGCTCACACACACACACTCACTCTCGCGCTCTCACACTCCCACACCCACACTCACTCACTCACTCACTCACACAGAGTATATCCATAAGCCTATTTTTGCAATGCCTGTGAGTGGGAAACGTTGAGGTACCAGCGCGCGTGAACGTCATGGCAACGTACAAAACAAAGTACCTCAAGCACTTTCAAGGACCTGTATCTATGTATGTTTATTTTCAAGAACTTTCCAGGGCCTTGAATTTTATTTTTCAGATTCACAAACTTTCAAGGATTTCAAGGACCCGTGGGAACCCTGCTATTATTACATTAGCTAACTACCAACTAACCAGATAAAATTAACAAATTGACAAGCACTTAATGGGCAGAATGGCTCTTCAAATGGCAGACTAAATTGGAGGTTGTCGCCTGGCTGTCCGCGATCTTAACGTTGCATGTCTTGCAAAGCTGTTCGCTCTTTTGCCATCTTGATAATAATTTTTGAAGCCAAAAGCTGATGTCCTCGGTAACGCTACCCTCCGGCTGACATGTTGATGTGTTATCTGATCTAAGTGGGCGTGGTGTGCGTAAGGTACGAGAGGACATGGCTGATGATAGCCTATAGTGTCGCGGATCCAGTCATGACAAAACTATTCTCAGCCTGCGCTCCAGCTGGATCAACTTTATTTTTTAAATAATTTATGTATTTTATATTCAAACTGAAAACATGATGTGATTAACACTCAAGTCATTCAAGTCTTCGTGTCTCAAGTCAAGTCAAGTCCCGAGTCTTTAACTTCCAAGTCCGAGTCAAGTCTCAAGTATTTTATTTTTTGTCAAGTCAAGTCACAAGTCATAAAAATAGCGACTCGAGTCGACTCGAGTCCAAGTCACCAAGTCACAAGTCCCCATGTCTGCAATCATGTCATTTTTAGACTGGAGTACGGATTGAAACATGGTTCGTCAGTGTAAGTATTGTGTGCTCTTTACAGAGGGAAGGGGAGAGCTGTTCTAGTATTCGAAGGAGTCGACACCGTCTCCACCATTTCTCTCAATGGAGTCACCATCGGAAAGACAGACAACATGTTTCGTAGATATGTAAATTCATTTTCATTCTTTATACCATAATAAATTCAGATAGTATTGTTTAAATGTATATGTGTTTTTTTGTGGGAAACACACAAACAACCATGTCAATAAACCTTAATATTTTGCTTTTCAGGATTTTGAAGTCACTGGATTACTCAAGGATCAAGATAATATTCTGCAGGTGTGGCTTATGTCAGCTGTGACCTACGCATCTCAGAGGAGCCATGCCCACACACAATACAGGGTGCCACCCACCTGTCCTCCTCCCGTACAGAAAGGAGAGTGTCATGTTAACTTTATCAGAAAGGTATAAACCAGATTACATTCAGAGAAAGTTTTTAAACGTGGTTTTCGATATCGCTTGCATTTTGCTGCAGCTCAGATATTTAATAAGCCATATGTTCAGCAAGTCACAAGAGCAATAGGGCTGAGGAAAAAGCAATACTTGTTACTTTCATGTAATTGATTTCCTGGTTGTGATGTACTCTTTGTCTGTGTGTTTTCAGGCACAAAGCTCATTTAGCTGGGACTGGGGTCCATCTTTCCCCACTCTGGGCATCTGGAAGGAAGTTCGTCTGGACGTTTTCAACACTTTAAGGCTTTTAAGTTTCACTACCAGTCCAAAATATGGTACACATATTTGCATATGAAGACAAATATGCAACTTCACACATAGTTTCACCTTTTTCACAGACTGTAATGACACATATGAGTCTTATTCAGCAGTGTAAACTTTTTTTATATTTTATTTTTATTTCAACATTATTCTTTGTATTATATTACCCTGATGTTAATTAAAAAACTACAATGTTTTTTTAGGGACATGGACAAGTAATCGATTTCAGCTTTAAACATTTGACAATTAAAAACACTAATCGAATATTGCAATTTGATCTTCCTTTGTGCATTTGCCTACCGTGGGCAACAATGAAATTGCTTCTCTCACCTAAATCTTGCAGTTAGTCAATGCATTGGTTGGCGCTGTGGATGCATGATGTTCACTCCGATTGCAATTAAAAAGAAAAAACAACGCTTCAGAAGACTTGAAATTAAGTGCTAATGTTTTTGTAATCTTTGTAAAGAATCTAGATGTTGCTACTTAAGATTAAGATTCAACTTTATTGTCATTGTGCAGAGTACAGGTACAGAGCCAATAAAATGCATTTTTTTCGCATATCCCAACTAAGCTGGGGTCCGAGCGCAGGGTCAGCCATGAAACAGCACCCCTGGAGCAGATAGGGTTAAGGGCCCAAAAGTGGTATCTTGGCTGTGCTGGGGCTTGAACCCCCCAATCTTTCGGTCAGTAACTCAGAGCCGCTGAGCCACCACTGGCCCTTATGCATAGTGCTAATTTTTCAAAAGAAAAACTGGTTGAAGGTTGAACTCAAATTCTAAATTTCAAATTCCCATGTGTAGGTCCCCCTCATGCCGCCAAATCAGTGCCATCCCACATTACAGAATAGCATTCTGAGATTATATTCTTCTCACCACAATTGTACAGAGGCGGTATCTGAGTTACCATAGACTTTGTCAGTTCAAACCAGTCTGGCCATTCTCCATTGACCTCTCTCATCAACAAAGCGTTTCCGTCCTCAGAACTGCCGTTTTGGCACAATTCTGAGTAAATTCTAGAGACTGTTGTTTGTAAAAATCCCAGGAGGTCAGCAGTTACAGAAATACTCAAACCAGTCCATCTGTTTCTCTAACTACCGTATGTGTTTCTCTCTCTTTCCCTTTATTCAGATTCTAACCATGCAAGCTGGCAAGTTGACGTGGAATTGTTCTTCGACGTTGTTGTTGCATCTAAGGGCACTGTCCATATATCCATACCATTATTACTTTCAGAGGCAGAATTTCAGCTCTCTCTAACACCTGGGGAGAGCAGAAAGTCCTTTGTCCTCCAGGTCAATCAGGTGAGCTTAGATGCAGGTGTTGTTTCAATGACAATGAACATTCAGTATCATTTCGACATTCATTTCATGAGATATCACATATTTTTGATGATATATGATATGCTGTGTTCACATTAAGAGTGTCAGTGTCGCTTTGTGGTGGCCTTTTGGACACGGAGAGCAGCCTTTAAATAACCTGAAGATAGCTATAATTTTGGGTGGAGAGACATTACATGCAGACCGATGGGTAAGATGTTTCTCTGTTATTCTTATTTTTTTATTATTTTGCTCTATCTTCCATCCACATAATTTGACGATTTGTGTTGGGGTTTTCTTGTACAGATTGCTTTCCGCACTGTAGAGTTGGTCCAAGAGCCTATTTCCTCCTCACCTGGCCTTAGTTTTTACTTCAGGATCAATGGAAAACCAATTTTCCTGAAGGGTTCAAACTGGATTCCTGTTCATGCCTTTCAAGACCAGGTTACCAATGACATGTGAGATAACGTAGTGCTTACGTACATTAAAATAACCCAATTCAGTGGCCAGACTGAATTATTTTAGCTTTGAAATCAGTTAAATTTAGGCCATCTCTGCATTGTTATTTCAGGATCACAATCCTTCTCCGTTCTGCACAGAAGGCAAATATGAATGTTTTAAGAGTGTGGGGTGGTGGAGTCTATGAGCAAGACCTCTTCTACAAATTATGTGACTTTTATGGAATCATGGTAAGCCTTATCGTGTGACATTTTCCATCTGCATTATGCACTGCATGCTTTCTAGGTGTAATTAATTTGAGCTTTCTTTTGTTTTTATGTCAGATTTGGCAGGACTTCATGTTCGCATGTGCGTTGTACCCTACTGAGAAGGATTTTATGCAGACAGTGAGGGAAGAAGTCACTCAGCAGGTGTGCCCACATAGTACAGTAATATAAAGTTAATCTCAAATCAACTCATACAATCCAGTTACGCTTAAAAGGACTTTGCACACCAAAGTTGATGCGATAATGAGAGATGAATCACAGTGGAATAGCCCTTTCACATTAAAAGTGATGCAAATGATTGCCATTAGCACATTCACGACTATACAATAGGTGGCGCTAATCAACAAGCAATTTTACCCCAGTAATGTAGGTGGCACAACGCACCTTTCAGCTGGTCTGCCCTGTCTTAATAGATGCAATGTAAAAAAATAAATAAAGCTGTGCTTTGTCGTGCGATTTGGTGTAAATGTTCACTCCAGGTGTAATGGCTCTTTAGGAATCCATTATCGAAAATGTGCAATTGGTGTGCAAAGTCCTTAAGGGATAGGTCACCAAGAAATGACAGTTCTGTCCAAATTTACTGTACTCAACATCCTGTTGTTCCAAACCTATATGACTTACTTTTTTCTGAGGAACACAAACGGAAATGTTGGATAGAATGTCGGCCTTGGTCACCATTCACCTTCATAGCATGGAAAAATTATGCAATGAATGTGAATGGTGACGGAGGCCGACATTCTGTCAACTCGTTTTGTTAACGTTTAGGTACGACGGTTGAAATCTCACCCCTCTGTGGTGATCTGGAGTGGAAACAATGAGAATGAAGCTGCCATTGCAACCGACTGGTTTAACATAACTGTTGCTGAGCGTCCACAGTATTTGAAAGATTATGTCAATCTCTATGTTGAAAACATCAGAGACATCATACTGCAGGTGAGACTGAGATATGCAGTATGCACACATACTTTGCTTTAATGTGCGAACAGAAATCCCTATCCCAAGTCGTGTCATTGTATACTGTGCTTTAATTCAGGAGGACATCACTCGCCCTTTTCTAGCATCCAGCCCAACCAATGGGGTTGAAACTGAGAAGGAAGGATGGGTGGCTCAGGACCCGTATGACCCCCACTATGGAGACACACACTACTACAACTATGAAAAAGATTGCTTGGACTGGACTGCATTCCCTCGGACACGTTTTGCTTCAGAGTATGGCTTCCAGTCCTGGCCATCATTTTCAACGCTTAGTAAGGTAATGCACTCAATACTTGATACAGGCCTACCTGCTTTCTGAAGGCTAAATAGTCAGGAATAGTTTGGAGCATACTCAGCACAGAGTACTAGTTAGTACTCTGGCTACAAAACTTGGTTAGTGATTAGTTTCACTAGTTTAAGATTAAAGTAGATTGAAATCTACATGGAATCAAAATGGACCCTATTTGCTTTCTTAATAGAGCGCTGTAATAGGTTCAGGATGGGCAAGGAGGCGGAGGGATCATGCTGAACAGTAAACCAAGTTTAATAAGAAACTCAACATAAAACAAATATAAACAGACACACATGCAACGTGGCCACGTGCGTCTCTCCATCACGAACCGGCGTCTCCGGCTGCTCCTTATCTTGCTCTCCCACCGATCAGCTGATTCAGTGCCAGTCGTGCTCCATCATGGCCCGGAAACTCCCTCCTCCTTGTCACAAGTGCCCACCTACTTTTTCAGCCGTCTTGTGTGTGGAAGTATTTTCCCATTCATTTTTTTCCAAAGGCATTTCATAAATACGTCATAAGATTTCTAAGCCATGAACCAAACCAACCAGCTCTGAGGTGAATCACAACATTAAAACTTTGATTTGAAGGGAAAGTGTTATAAAATTCTGACAAAATACAAAGGTACAAAACTGTGTACTTAATGTTTTTAATATAATAAGGGAATGAACAACAATATTAAAGAGTTATTCTGGTGCAGCTTTAAAGAACCAACAAGGTGCTTGGAAAAGACAAATGACTGGTGAACGTAAAACCAGCAGCAGTTTAGGAAAGAGACAATGTACGAAATGTATTCGCCAACACGTTTCGTCATATTCATATATAAATTCTTTGTGTTATTTGCCAACACGTTTCGTCATATTCATATATAAATTCTTTGTGTTACTTGCCAACATGTTTCGTCATATTCATATATAAATTCTTCGTGTTATTTGCCAACACGTTTCGTCATATTCATATATAAATTCTTTGTGTTACTTGCCAACATGTTTCGTCATATTCATATATAAATTCTTCGTGTTATTTGCCAACACGTTTCGTCATATAGTCCTGATGAAGGCCTGTGTGCTGAAACACTTAGGCAAAGTTATTTTTCATACTTTTTCTCCTTTCCACGAGTGTTGCTGATTTTAACTTTCACCAGAATGAAAGTACAATCCCATGAAGCAGTGTGACATTATGAAGTTTAATATTATGTTTGGTGGATCGTTTCCCTTCAGAATCTTGGGTATTGTAGTTCTTCCAGAATTTTCACTATTAAACATGATTATTTTTAAATCAAGTAGAAATAACACAGAGAGATGGCTTCAACAGGAAGGTCTGTATTTAAAGGTTTAAGTTATTGTTAATATTCAGTCCTCCTATTTAAAAACATTTATTGGATTTTTACTTCCAGAATGAGACCGTTGCGCTCTTAGACACATTCTTGGTCATGTTGTGAACAATTTATCAGTGCACATTATTGGAAAGGAAATTTTATTTTGTATTCGTAATCTCTGAAGCCACTTTTCTTTTCAGCAAATGCTCTTAGTTTTCAACTCCTCCCCTCCACTTGGGGGCATTTTAGTATGGAACAAAATTTAATAGCCTGTTTCACTCAAAGTAACATGGGTTTTGAATGTTTCATGTGCTGACTTTAAACCCATATACACACACATTTGTAGCCTTACAATCTGTGTCTGTGTGTGTGTGTGTGTGTGTGTGTGTGTGTTACAGGTTTCAGTGGCTTCAGACTGGGATTTCAGCAGTAATTTCTCAGCTCATCGGCAGCATCATGAAGATGGGAATCAGCAGATGCTTAAGCAAGCAGAACTACATTACATTTTACCAAACAGCACAGACCCAGTGCAGAGATACAGAGACACTATTTACATCACTCAGGTCAACATAAACACATATATTTAAAATGTCAAGTAATTCACACTGTGGAACCCATGAGTCATGGTCCAGATGCACTGACAGTGATTCAGAGATGTATACCTAATGTCACTGTACGTTTTGAACAGGTGATGCAGGCACAGTGTGTGAAGACACAAACAGAATTCTACCGCCGCAGCCAAGGTGACATCATCGAGGGCGAAGGTCATACTATGGGCACTCTTTACTGGCAACTCAATGACATCTGGCAGGGGCCCTCTTGGTCTTCTGTAGGTAAATGGATAATGTACACTGCTACAGCTGTTCATCTTTATAAGGAAGAAGGCACTCTAAAATTGATTTGAATGTTAATTTAATTGGTGATTTGAATGTACAAGGTGTACATCAAAATATACTTCTTGACTGGCAAATTTCTTTTACATTCAGAGTTTGGTGGTAAATGGAAAATGCTGCAATACTGGGCTACAGATTTTTATGCTCCTATACTCTCAGTGGGTGTCGAGGATCAGGGAAACTTGCTGATCTATGCTGTCTCTGAAAGCCACTCAGTGATGCAAAAAGTCAAAGCCAAGGTAAAATAGCATGTTTGTGTTAAGTCAAATATTTAACTGTTGTTTTTGGTTATCTCAAAACAGAGGTGATTTGTTAAAAAATATATGTCATAATAATTTGGAAATAAGACAAAGCTTTTTAGTAGACATGACAGTTTAAAGGTAAAATTTGTAACATCTGCACCATCAGTGGCACCAAAAATAATTGCAGAAATAAATATTTCAAGTAACATTTCAAATTTCGCCCATATGACATTCCTTTGACTAACAGGTTGTCCCAGCCTAAGTACATTAATGCCACTGTGATTATATCTGTCCCATGCGGGCTGCTCACACACAGTTTGGTGCTACTAGTAATGCAGAAATTACAATCTTCAGCATTAACATATATATACTGTATACACACACACACACACACACACACACACACACACAGTTTGAGTCAGAAGTTTACATACACCTTCGCCTAATACATTTAACTCAGTTTTTCACAATTCCTGACATTTAATCGTAGAAAACATTCCCTGTCTTAGGTCAGTTAGGATCACCAATTTATTTCAAACTGACAGCTAGAATGCCAAGAATCTGCAAAGCTGTCATTGTTGCATGTGTAGGATTTTTTCATGTTATTAATGTCTATACATTCTGACTATACATTGTGATCAGTTGAATGCCACTTTGGTGAATAAAAGTACCAAAATCTTTCCATAAGAGCAAAATCTGTACATTATTCCAAACTTTTGGCCGCCAGTGTGTGTTTATATATATATATATATATATATATATATATATATATATATATATATATATATATATATAAACATAAATATTTACGCTTAACAGAGTGAACTGGACAAATATTCATGGTATACTTGTACATTTAGATAAAATTGGCATATTTTAATTTCATACTAAACAGTTAATTTATGACTTTTTGGTCAATACGTGTCTTTTGAACAGGTAAAATTACACAGCTGGAGCAGATTTGATGCTGTGTGTTCTTTTGAGTCTAATTTGACTACAATAAAAGAGGGAGGGAGCACCCTTTTGTTTCAGTGTCCAATTTCTGCTCTACTGATGAAATGTGGGAACTGCACCAGACGCTCCTGCATAGTCACTTTTCATCTCAGGAATTCTGGGGGTGAAATGATCGGCCCTCGCAATCACATGTTCCTCAGTTCTCCACGACATGCCGAGGGTCTGCAGAAACCCAACATCACGGTGAGAGACAAACACACATGCTTCTGCTAATTCACCCATTTACTAATTCTTCTGATTTCTCAGGAATTTAATGAAAGACTACTTGATTTTTCAGAAATCAAACCTCTCAACAGACTGACTTTTTTCTATGGGTGTTTTACAGTTCACTGTGAAGGAATCTATAACGGTACAGAGTTTTGCCGTGACTCTGCACTGCTCCTTCCCTGCCATGTATGTTTGGCTGGATGTTGATGATGTTCCTGGTCACTTTTATACTAATGGCTTCCTGATGCTGTCTAAAAAATCCACTATTATTTTTGAATCATGGACACCCATCACTGCTGAAGAACTTGCTGCAAAACTTCATGTCACTTCTCTCAGGGATGTATACTGATTTTGTTTGCACATGCTTAACTAGTTGTCTGATTGTCAACTTCTTTCATAGATGCCCTCAGTATTTTTTTTCCTCATTATTTTTTAATACTAAAGTAATTAATCGCTTGTGAAAATTAGATAATTTAACAGGCATTTTGTTATCATCAAAACTGAATATAAATAAATAATACCAGCAAGTTCAAATATACGGTTAGGGAAAATCCACAGAGAGCAACTATTTTTACAAAACCAATTTAGTGTTCTCTAATTGGTGCACTCAGTATATTTTTCCTTATTAAAAAAGTTTTACTTCTAAAGAAATGTATTACATTTTAAAAAATATTTATAAAATCATGACCATGTGCTTGAGATTAAGACTCCAATCATATCAGTAACCTTTTAAAAGTTGGTTTATTCTACATGTGGCAGGGACGCACGCGCTCATGGGGGCTGCCATTTTAGAATCGCATGACCAGTCAAATACTACTAGCTTAATCTCAGTAACCACCCTTTTATTTGTACACTTTTATTCTTGGGTTAAATTAATCATGGCTGATTGTGTGTGGTGAATTTCTACAATAAAATCTGAAACTGAAAACTATTGATTTTGAATGATGCTGCATCCACACCACTAGGTGTGATGACACAAACAATGAGCTACTGATGCTGCAATCACATCATTTTTTTTTTATTTTTTTTTTATTTCAACAAAAAAAATATACAAAGATTTGTACATGAATATACACTTCTCAACCAATAGAAGTTAACAAACATAAGAAAATGAAAAAATAAATAAATAAATAATAGGTTATGCCAGGGGTAATATTACAATAATTTGTAATAACACAAAGCTTCATAGGTCTTTCTTGCTTTTTTGTTCTTAATTTGATCTAATGTATTACCATACTGTTTAATCTCTTTTATAAAGTGTTCAAAGCTTGGCTTAGCTTTAGTCCATTTTTTCACATGAATGTGATATTTTCCTAGTAAAATAAAAAGTTGTATAAGGAAGCACATCGTACTTTTGGAATCAACATTTTCCTGCACAAATAAAAATACTAAATCATACAGATTAATTTGTAAACATGTTTGAATAGAAACGAAATTTGAAACATCCAACCAAAACATTTTTGAATATATACAATCAAAAAAAAGATGCGTTACAGATTCTTTGGCATTACCACAAAATTCACATACGTTTTCAATATTCAAATGAAAACGTTCATGAAGTAACTCTTTGACAGGGTAAATTCTGTGTACAATTTTATATGATACCTCTCTAATTTTATTATTAATAAAAAACTTATTTGTTATAGACCATACTCTTTTCCAGTTAATATTTTCAAATTTAATAGGCCAAAACCCAATTGAACAAGGCAAATAGTTTGTTTTTAAAATATTTCTAATATATTTGTTACTGCATTTATCTATTAATATATTAATATCCCCAATAAATACTGTATCACTACAAAAACTGGTTTGACGATCAACATTTATAGGATAAATTCCAGGATTTTGTAATAGTGATACAACTCTACCAGGGATTGCATCTAAAATAATAGCGTATTCTTTTGGCCTCACAAGAAACAAAAATTTATTTAGAAATTCAGAATATGTTAAAAGTAAACCTTGTTCATTAAGCAACTGATTAACAGTAAGAATGCCATTGTCGTACCATGTCTGATTAAATATTGACTTTTTTTTTGTACAAGATATCTTTATTATTCCATATTAAATACCGATGCGGTGAAAAGTTGTGTTTGTAGATTAATTGCCAAGCCAGCAGTGCCTGCTTATGAAAGTTTGCCAGTTTAACAGGGATTTTTTCAACTGAGAAATTACATTTTAAAAGAAAATGAATGCCACCAAAAGAGTTAAATATGTAATTTGGGAAAACATTCCATATACTATCCTTATTTTTAATAAATTCGATTATCCATTTTATCTTACATTATTGAGATCTGTAAAATTTAAAACTTCAAGGCCCCCAAAGTCTCTATTATTATTTATAATATCTTTCCCTAAATAGTTTACTTTCTTCCTCCATATAAAATCATAAAGAATCTTATCTAATTCCTTGAGAACATTATTTGGAACATCTGCTGACATAGATATATAAACAGACCTTGAGATCCCTTCTGCTTTTGAAAGTAGAACGCGTCCATTTAGGGACAGATCTCTCATAAGCCACATATTGAATCTGTTTTTAATTTTCTCAATAATAGGCTCAAAATGTAACCGGCTTCTTTGTTTCAAATCTTTACACACCATTATCCCATGGTATGTGGTATTATCTTTAATTGGTATCCCACAAACTTCTTTCAGCACACAATCTTTAAGAGAGAATAAAGTGGACTTATTCTTATTCATCTTTAATCCAGAGATTCCAGAAAATGTTCCAATACATTTAACAACTTCATCCAATTCGTCACTATTTTTGACAAAAATTGTGGTATCATCCGCTAATTGGCTGAGTTTAATCTCTTTTCCAAACAATGAAATTCCTTGAAAACTTGCTTTCTTGATATGAACAGCCATGACCTGAGTAACCAATGTGAAGAGAAAAGGTGATATAGGACATCCTTGTCTTATCCCACGGCCCATATCAAATCTCTGACAGGTACCGTGAGATAACTGGACTGAACCATTATAAAGCGTACGAATTGCTTTTTGAAAGAAATTACCAAAACCAAAGAATTCAATAACTTTTAACATAAATGATTGTTCAACAGTGTCAATCGCTTTATAGAAATCAATAAATAATATAAAAGAATCATCAGGGATAAGGTGTCTATAATCAATTAAATCTAAAATGAGTCTAATATTATTTCCAATGTAGCGGCCTTTCAAAAAACCTGACTGCTCTTCATCAATTATTGTATTAAGATTTTTCTTAAGTCTTTTTGCAAAAATTAAAGAACATATTTTAGTATCATTATTTAACAAACTAATTGGTCTCCAATTTTCTAAGAATAATCTATCTTTGTTAGGCTTGGGTATAAGTGTAATTACCCCTTGTTTTAGTGATGCGGGCATTTCTCCCAAATCTACTGCTTCCTTAAAAACAGCAAGTAAAAAGGGTGCAAGGTCATTACAAAAAGGTTTATAAAACTCCCCTGTCAAGTCATCATTCCCAGGAGATTTATTTTCTTTAAGACTATTTATACAATTTGTTATTTCCTCACTATTCAATTCTTTATCACATGAATTTTTATAATCTGATGTAATCTTGTTAATACTGGTTGATAAATTACTAAGAAAACAATCTGCATCATTTAGTTGACAATTTGAACTATACAATTTACTATAAAATTGATTAACAAAACAAGAAATATCCTTGGGATTATCACTAGTAAGTCCATTTATTATTAATTTGTTTACAGAAGTTATTTCTCCATTTCTTTTTTCTAAATAAATAAACTTCAATTGGTTCAAAATGCAGCAGCCAGAGTGCTGACGAGAACCAAGAAATATGATCATATTAGCCCCATTTTATCATCGCTACATTGGCTACCTGTTAAATTTCGTATTGATTTTAAAATTCTGTTATCTACGTACAAAGCTTTGAATGGTCTAGCTCCGCAGTACTTAAGTGATCTTCTAACACGCTATATTCCAACACGTTCATTAAGATCGCAAAATTCTGGCCTATTAATAGTTCCTAGAATATCAAAATCCACAAAAGGAGGAAGATCCTTTTCATATTTGGCTCCTAAACTATGGAATAATCTCCCAAACACTGTTCGAGATGCAGACACACTCTCTCAGTTTAAGTCTAGACTAAAGACTCATCTATTTAGCCAGGCATACACCTAATTTATCCTCCAACCCACAATTAGGCTGCTTTAGTTGGGTCTGCCGGAACTAGAAACATTGAGCATGATCTCAAACTCTGCAATAAATTGAATGGCATCTACGCTTACATCTTTTTATTTGTTTCCCTGTCTCAACCTCGGGACTCCTATCCTGAGGTCACCAGAACCGGCTGGATCCAGCACCATTCCTGCTTCATGTTGGACTCCACTGCTACATGTCGCTGAATGATGATGACTAAATTCGGTCGATTGATGGACTACGATCGTGAAATGGAATGCATAGACTAACTATTGCCCACAAAAGCCTTCGTCGGCCAATTGACAGGGACACTTGCATCTATGTGAACCTCTACAATTAATCTAGATGGACTTCAAAGACTTTGGTCATTAATCTTACAGTTCAAACACAATCGATTTTTACTCACTGACACCTTAACACTTAGTTTAATGATTTTAAAACATGATTTTACCTATACATAATTAATATTTACATTACATTCATAATGTTAGCCAGAGGGAACTGGCCCCCACAGTGAGTCTGGTTTCTCCCAAGGTTATTTTTCTCCATTAATCTACATCTTATGGAGTTTTGTGTTCCTTGCCACAGTCGCCTACGGCTTGCTCACTGGGGTTATTAACTCTTTCCCCGCCAGCGTTTTAAAAAAAAAAAGTTGCCAGCCACCGCCAGGGTTTTTGACGATTTTCAGCAAAACTTTAATGGCCCGCAGAATATTTAATTCCATGAATATATGAAGATGCTATATATCAAAATAAAGATCTGAGCCTCTGCTTTTAGGCAAATAAAAAACGATTTTATTTTATCTTCATTTGTTATTTTTAATGCCATTAAGGCATTAAAGGTAGGCTTTGTCAAAAACAACATTTCGGACAAAAAGCTGAGAAAAGGCATTTCTATCTACATTTTGAGCTACATTCTCAAAACTCCACTTACGTTTAAGACGATCGCAGTCTGTTTCTTTGATCAAAGAGTTGCGTACTCTTTCAAAACATGCGTGCGGGTCTTTCTTACCGTATTCCACCTAAAACACGGATACCAGGAAAATTCCGTGTTTGGCGGAAGCTTTTTCATAAAACCCGGAAAATTCCGTGTTTGGAAGGGAAAGAGTTAATATAATTATCATTTAATTATTTTTAAACCATTAAAATCAAATTTTGTCTAAATTACACAATGATGATTAATCGACTTTATGGACGTTGCAGTTTTTGTCGTCTGTTAATGCTGATGTTCTGTGAAGCTGCTTTGAAACGATGTGTGTTGTGAAAGGCGCTATACAAATAAAATTGAATTGAATTGAATTGAATTGAATTGAATTAAACCAAAAAAATATTTAGTATTTTTTTCTCCTGCTTCCAACCATTTTTGTCTAGACCTAACAAACGCACCCCTAGCTTTCTCTTCATAAATGTCATCCAGATCATTCTGCAATGTAGCAAGCTTTAATAAGTCAGTGCTTGACATATTTTTGTTATTTTTACAAGTGAGGGATATTATTTCATTAATTATTTATACGTTATTGCAAATTTCCTTATTTCAAATTTAGTTTGTTCCCATAAATTCCCATAAGTTTGAATCAAAGAAGCTTGTTGCCAATTTTTAACAATTAAATTCTTAATTTGGTCACAAAAATCATTATGTTTCAATAGACTATTATTTAACTTCCAATATCCTCATTTAACTCTACTTGATTGAGAAATTACCACATTAATTTTAATAGATATGCCTTTGTGATCTGTTAAAACTGATGGTTCAATAGTAACAAATTCAACTCTCTCTTTTATAAGTTCTGAAATGAGCCAAAAATCAATACGCGATTGTTGAGATCTGTCCCTATTACTCCATGTATACAAAAGTGACTGTGGATTTTTATACCTCCATATGTCAATTATGTTCAGTCGTAAACAAACATTGCTTAATTCACTTGCCATATTGTCAATTCTAGGTGGTAATCGATCTTGTCTTCCATCAAACACTGTATTAAAATCATCTCCCCAAATTACTTCAGCTGAGGGGAATTTTGAATGTAAATGATTAATATGGCCTTCAATATCTAGAAAGATTAACTCATTTGTTTTTTTATTATTGGTGGCATATACATTTATAATAATTTTAGTTTGGTTTATATCAATAAGTAGCGCAATCCAGTGACCTTGTTCATCTGTTTTGTGACTTATAACCTTCCCTGAAAACCTGTCCTTTAAAATAGCGACACCTGCTGTCCTATTTGAGGCACCAAAAGAAAACCAAATGTCACAACCCCACTGATTCTTCCAAAAAAGCACATCATCTTGGCAGGTGCAATCACATCATGTTTGCATTACTGAAATGACGAAATGGCAACTCGGAGGTTCTCCTCTGAGCCATTCACATCCTGGGAACTCAAAGTTATCCATTTCTATGATGACACTCATTATGCCAAAACAGCTGTGTTGTTGATGACAATAAAATATTTATCACTACATTAGTTCATTAATTCGGCTGTTTATGTTGTTGCAAAATGTTTAACAACAAAGAAAATGGTAACTCCAGGTAACGATGGCAGAATAAAATAGCTTTTCAAACAGAAATATGAGTTCAATGCCTTAGCTGTTAAGGTTGCTGCCATATTGGATCTTTTCACATGATGTCACAACCATCAAGTCAGAGATTTCATAGAATTCCGAGATTACATCTTTTCATTATGTGTTCTGCGAAGACGTGAATACTTTTTACAAGTCAGAATCTCGACTTGTAATGAGAACGCACCAGTGCACCTTTTAAAATTGTATTCACAAATCCACATAAGAATTTTACTTTTTTCAGGTGCTATTCCTCCCCCAACATTACCAGCAAACATGAAAGCTGCCATTATTGCTATGCTATGAAAAGTGTCTGCAGAGGCACTACTCCCATAACTAGATAGGCCTAGAATAGATTAGTATGAAATATTACAGAACATTTCCCCCACCCACAGAAATTCATTTTTTTGCCGCAACTTTGAAAATTTCAGAGGTATTTTGTCTGAGGCACTTTGGGTGGTTAATGGTTAATTTGGTTCATTTCTGACCCTGATATAAACTTGATGTAACTTTTTCCTGTTAAAATAATTTTTTCTATCCCAGCTTAATATGCAGAGACGAGTATAATTAAGCCATTTGTAGGTTCATTTTCTCTGAAACTGTAAGCATTGTCTTTCTGTAGCACTTTGAAAATTGCTTTGTTTGTTTTGAACGACCCACTTTGACCCGCCCCAACAATGTTACTCAACCAATGGTGTGAGTTGGGGGTGGGATTATCTCATTGTTTGACCAACGGCAGACAGGGAGCGTATTCAGAATTTTATTTGCAAAACATTGTTTATTTTTGCCATTCCATTTGGTGGTGCAGAAGTTCAGAATTAAAGCAATAGTTCTCCCAAAAATGAAAATCTTGTCATAATTTACTTGCTCTTATGTCTTTATAACCCCAGATGACTTTCTTATGTAGAACTCAAAAGGAGATGCTTTAATGAATGTCGCATGCAGTTCATTCATTCAATACACTAGTCTGTAGATAGGATCCAAAAGTGTAATTATGTAAATTGTTCGTCACATTCAAAGTCAACTGCATGAATAGGTTCTGGTGAGAAAACAGTTGTGTAGTGACTGAAGAGGTGGGCATACTGTGAATTTATCAGGCATATATATGTGCACACATATGTAAAATGTATATGAAACTTATATTTTTTTATTAAAATAAATTATGTCTGTGTTAATCATAGTCCTTTATGAGCATACAAACTGTGTCAAGGCAAGAAATGGTTGCTTGATAAATACAGTATCTATTTAAATTAATAGGCTGGTTTGAATGTTCTTTTTTATTATTAGAAAAATTGTTCAAACTTTATATTAATTCAAACAAACAAATAAATACATACATTAAAACAACCCAGAATTGTTATCTTTTCTCAGTTAAAACTTGTTTGTTTTGGACTAGTCCCACAAAAGCCATTGCACAACATCAATGATCATTGTTTTCTTAGTATATGTAGAAATGTATTTTTCACTATATTTCTTAATAAAAATGCCAAATCATTGCTGGTTAGTAATGTTGATAAAGACAAGTAGGCTGCATTGGGAAATGTGCAAATATTGGAATTATGTCCTATCATGTCAGCGAGATCACTTGAAAGTTACTCTAAAAAGTCAGACCTGAACACGTTACTGTAGAGGTTGGAAAAGTGTAAACAAAGACCTCTTTGACACAGGAGTGACAGTAGACAGTAGTAGCAGCAGCATGTTGTTGAACCTCAGTAAAGCAGATCTCATTATCGACACTCGCGCGGGCTATGCTGAAGAAAAGGTGTATTCCACTATCACTGCAACTGATTAGAAATATTTGTTCCTTCTACGTATGGGAGTTTTGCTAAAAGGAAATTAAAGGGTTGAATTTCTCATTTATTAACTTGTGGGTTCTGTTGTTTGTTTCATTTCACATCGAATAGCGCGTGTTTTCCCGCCCGTTTGACTGCGGTCAAGCCAGCCGCCACTTCGAAATGAGCGGTCAAACTAGCCGCACCTATATTTCGCGGTGCGCGTATACACTGGTTATTGCGGTATGACCGTCAGAACTAAAACAGGTTAAATTCCTGCGAAGGCAATTTCACATGCATTCATTTATTCTGTCTGTCTGTCAGAAAGAAAGACAGAACGAAAGAAAGATTTTAGCACACCTCACAACCTGTCACTGCATGATATATTGAATTCCAAAATAAGAACCCCCCCAAAACTCATATATTACCTTTTTTGTCCATACATTCAGAAAATCATAAAAATAAAAGTCCTAGCTTCCACAGACCAATTTCACCTCAGATGGAGAGGACACCTTCTCAAGGTGTCAACTACAATGTTTCAGGACATTCTGATGTTGTCTTCCAAAATAAGAGCCCCCAAAACTCTAATATTAGATGTTTTGTGTACACATTCAGAAAATCATAAAAATAAAAGTCCTAGCTTCCACAGACCAATTTCACCTCATATGGGGAGGACACCTTCTCAAGGTGTGAACTACAATGTTTCAGGACATTCTGATGTTGTATTCCAAAATAAGAGCCCCCCCAAAACTCATATTATCTTTTTTGTCCATACATTCAGAAAATCATAAAAATAAAAGTCCTAGCTTCCACAGACCAATTTCACCTCAGATGGAGAGGACACCTTCTCAAGGTGTGAACTACAAAGTTTCAGGACATTCTGATGTTGTCTTCCAAAATAAGAGCCCCCCCAAAACTCATATATTACCTTTTTTGTCCATAGATTCAGAAAATCATAAAAATAAAAGTCCTTGCTTCCACAGACCAATTTCACCTCAGATGGGGAGGACACCTTCTCAAGGTGTCAACTACAATGTTTCAGGACATTCTGATGTTGAATTCCAAAATAAGAGCCCCCCAAATCTTAAATATTAGATGTTTTGTTTACACATTCAGAAAATCATAAAAATAAAAGTCCTAGCTTCCACAGACCAATTTCACCTCAGGTGGGGAGGACACCTTCTCAAGGTGTCAACTACAATGTTTCAGAACATTCTGATGTTGAATTCCAAAATAAGAGCCCCCAAAACTCGAATATTAGATGTTCCCCTTCTGTCGCTCTCTCCACGTTGTGTCAGAGAAGCGACACTAGGGGTCTCTCTTGAGCGCCGATATCCACCCCTGATCTATAAAAAAAGGCCAATGAGAGTTGGCAGCCAGTATTTGCATGTCCGGCCCCCGGACATACGGGTATTTAAGCAGCGCAAATACGGGAGTTCATTCAGAAAATTTCTTCGGAGCCGATGGTCGTGTCTGCAATTGCTGCGTGTTACACACCGAGTTCCTGTCATTCCTCTGCTGCATGCTGTTGGATTCTACGGCGCACAACAGCGGCTTTCTCCTGTTTGCACAGCTGTGCATTTCCTGCCCCTGAGCGCTTCGACAGTGCCGATTATAAAGAACTCTCACGAGTTCTTTTCTTTCATAAAAGAGTGATTTTATTTTAAAAGAGTAATTTCCTCTAAAAGAGCAATACACAGCGGCGTTGAACGTCCTTTTAAGGACGCGTCTATATAAAGATGCCTTTCCGTACCTGTGTTGTTCCTGGATGCGGTAGAGTACTCTCCGCTTCCGACAGCCACAGGTGTTGTCTCGTGTGTCTGGGTAGCGATCACACCGAGGCTGCTTTTGTGGATGGTTCATGTTCTCACTGCAAGAACATGACCATGACAACGTTACGGTCGCGGCTTGCTTATGGTTGTAAGCAAGCCGCGACCGCAACGTTGTCATGGTCATGTTCCCGGGGTCTCCAGCCGCCCCCCGCGTCTCTCCTTCTTCCCACGGGATTGAGGACGATGCGGCTGGCGATGGAGGCGATTTGGGGATGATAGCGGGTGCAGCTCTGCCGGGTACGCCCCCTCGGACCACCCGCGCCCCGGCACGCTCATTGACTCCCGTCCCCGCTCGAGGCGGCGGCGACTCGCCTCACAGCCAGTCTGCCTACCCTCTTGCGATGGAAGCAGACGAGTTCGCCGCGGAATCGTGGGCCGTGGTATCTGATGCTGAGGACTCCTCTGGGCTGCCGCCTTCGGGCCTGCATGCCCAGGAAGAGCATCCGCCCTCGCCACCCTCGACGGCGGAACGCGCCACGGGTACACGGCGATTTCCCAGGTGGATAGGGCTGTTGCGCTCCATCTATGCCTCGGAAGCCCTACCACCTGGCGGGGCCGCCCTGTACTCCCTTCCCGGACCTGTAGAGCAACATCCTCGCTGACCGCGAAGGCCTACAGCGCCACCGGACGTGCCGCTTCCGCCCTGCATTCCATGGCTCTCCTGCAGGTCCACCAAGCCAAGGCACTGCAAAACATGCATGGGGGTGGCCCTGATCCCGACGCGCTGCAGGAACTGCGCTCAGCGACCGACCTCGCCCTGAGAGCGACGAAGGTCACAGCACAGGCGCTCGGGCAGGCGATGGCGACGCTGGTGGTCCAGGAATGCCAGCAATGGCTGAACTTGGTTGAGATGCGTGAAGCTGACAAGATTCGCTTTCTCAACGCCCCTGTCTCCCAGTTTGGCCTCTTCGGCGACACCGTCGAGGACTTCGCCCAGCAGTTCTCCATGGTGAAGCAGCAGACGGAGGCCATTTCCCACATCATGCCTCGCCGCAAGCCTGCCGCCACGGCCCATGCCCCGTCTGCTCGCCGAGGGCGTCCTCCCGCGGCCAGAAGACCTTCTGCTCTGCCTCAACCCGGGCCCAGCTCTCAGCCCCGGCGTCGAGCAAACCGCGGGAAGCGTACGCCCCACGTACGTCTCACGGACCCCCTTGAGGACCCGGAAGGCTCCCAGGCGCTCCTGAGACAACGTACCCAGAGTTCACGAAGTTAGCTCCGGAGGTGGTAAGACCGCTCCGTCCCCCGGTGGAGGGCCGGGAGGAGAATCTTGTGTTTTTTCATTTGCCGCACCCCTCAACAGGGGCTGCGGTACCCAAATTCTCAATAAAAGAGCTATTTCCTTTGTCTCTGTGTCATGTGGCCCGCAAGTGCTGTTCTCACAGCACTCTACTTTCAGGCCTCAACCATCCCGGCTCCCTGGATGAGGTGTCCCCGCCCTCAGCCCCACGACTGTTCCCCTGGCCGGCCGGTTCAGACGAGTCCAGAGGACGCCAGCATCAGACCTCCTCCTCAGTCATGAACCCGCCCCCCGCCGGGTGCGCGGAGCAAGGTAAGTGCTTTGAGTTTATTCTCAGCACCAGAGCCTCGGGACGCTACGTTGCTTCCCGACGCTGTGTTACCTGTTCCGCACTGCGAAGCCCCGCCGGGTACGTACAAAATACTCGTCCCCTTGGTGCCCCTAGCACGGAGCTTAGAGGCATGGCTTTCACTGCCCAAACCGTCGCGCTGGCTGCACCGGACCATTCAACTCGGTCACGCAATTCAGTTTGCAAGGTCTCCGCCCCCCTTCGTGGGCGTTCATTTTTCCGCAGTGCACGACAAACATGCTCAGTCCCTGCGTAAAGAAATCGCCTCCCTTTTAATCAAGGACGCGATAGAGCCTGTCCCTCCAACCGAAACGAAAAAGGGTTTCTACAGCTCTTACTTCGTTGTACCCAAGAAAGGCGGCGGCTTACGACCGATCTTGGACCTGCGAGTTTTCAATCGGACCTTGTCCAAACTCCCGTTCACAATGCTCACCCAGAAACAAATTCTATCTGGCGTCCGGCATCTAAATTGGTTCGCAGCCGTAGACCTGAAGGATGCGTACATCCACGTCTAGATTCCCCCTCGACATCGACCCTTCCTGCGGTTCGCGTTCGACGGCCAGGCGTATCAGTACAAAGTCCTCCCCTTCGGCCTGTCTCTGTCCCCTCGCGTCTTCACGAAAGTCGCAGAGGCGGCTCTTGCCCTGCTCCGAGGAGCTGGCATACACATACTCATTTACCTCGACGATGGCTCATTCTGGCCCCCTCGAGAGAGTTACTATGCGCGCACAGAGACCAGGTGCTCAAGCACCTCAGCCGTTTGGGGTTTCAGGTCAACTGGGAGAAGAGCAAGCTCACCCCGGTCCAGAGCATCTCTTTTCTCGGTTTGGAGTTAGACTCAGTCTCAATGACAGCACGTCTCTCCAACGAGCGTGCTCAGTCAGTGCTGAAATGCCTCGCTTCCTTCAAGCCAGGCACCGTGGTCCCTCTAAAACGTTTCCAACAGCTCCTGGGGCATATGGCGTCCTCCGCGGCGGCCGCACCGCTGGGACTGATGCATATGAGACCACTTCAGCACTGGCTACAGACTCGAGTCCCGAGACGAGCATGGCGCCGTGGCACGCACAACGTGAAAGTTACCACTGCCTGCCGCCAAGCCTTCAAACCCTGGACAGACCTCTGCTTTTGGGCAGGAGTACCCTTGCAGCAGGTGTCCCGACGCGTTCTGGTTACAACCGACGCCTCCAAACTGGGTTGGGGCGCCGTGCGCAACGGGCGCGCAGCCGCAGGCCGGTGGAACCGAGGCCCGCTGCGCTGGCACATCAACTGCCCAGAGCTGCTGGCTGTTTTTCTTGCCCTGAAGAGGTTACTCCCATCAATTCGGGGCAAGCACGTCCTAGTCAGGACAGACAACACCACGGTGGTAGCCTACATAAACCGCCATGGCGGAGTACACTCCCTCCACATGTCACAGCTCGCCCATCGTCTCCTCCATTGGAGCCAGCAGCGACTCAAATCACTGCGTGACACTCACATCCCCAGCAACCTCAATGTGGTAGCGGACGCGCTGTCAAGACAGAGCTTGCCCGGCGGAGAGTGGATGCTCCACCCCCAGTCGGTTCAGCTGATTTGGGACAGGTTCGGCAAGGCCCAGGTAGACCTGTTTGCCTCCCAGGAAACCTCCCACTGCCCGCTCTGGTATGCCCTGACAGAGGCTCCCCTCGGGGCAGATGCTCTGGCGCACAGCTGGCCCGCGGGGCTGCGCAAGTACGCATTTCCCCCAGTGAGCCTTCTTGCACAGGTGCTATGCAAGGTCAGGGAGGACGAAGAGCAAGTCACTCTGGTGGCCCCCTACTGGCCCACCCGGACTTGGTTCTCGGACCTCATGCTCCTCACGACAGCCCCTCCCTGGCGAATTCCCCTGAGGAAGGATCTTCTTTCTCAGGGATGGGATACGCTCTGGCACCCGCACCCAGACCTCTGGAACCTCCATGTCTGGCCCCTGGACGGGACAGGGAAGATCTAGCCGGAATACCACCGACCGTCATAGATACTATCAACCAAGCCAGAGCCCCCTTGACCAGGCATCTTTATGCCCTAAAGTGGCCTCTGTTCGCATACTGGTGTTCTTCCCGAGCTGAAGACCCACAGAAGTGCGCGGTTAGGTCAGTGCTCGTGTTTCTACAGGAGAGGCTGGAGAGGAGGCTGTCCCCCTCCACCCTCAAGGTGTATGTCGCCGCCATTGCGGCTCACCATGACATGGTAGACGGCAAGTCTCTTGGTAAGCACGACTTCATTGTCAGGTTCCTAAAAGGTGCCCGGAGGCTGACTCCCTCCCGGCCTAACCTGTTCCCCTCCTGGGATCTCTCGGTCGTCCTCACGGGCCTCCAGAGACCCCCCTTCGAGCCGCTAGATTCAGCTGGACTCAGGGCCCTCTCTCTCAAGACCGCCCTGCTGATCGCACTCGCCTCCATCAAGAGGGTCGGGGACCTGCAAGCGTTCTCTGTTAGCGACACTTGCCTGGAGTTCGATCCGGCAGACACTTACGTGATCCTAAGACCGTGACCGGGCTATGTGCCCAAGGTTCCTACCACACCCTTCAGGGATCAGGTAGTGAACCTGCAAGTGCTGCTTCGGGAGGAGGCAGACCCAGCCCTTTCGTTGCTGTGTCCAGTATGTGCTATGCATATCTATCTGGACTGCACACAGAGCACTAGACGCTCTGAGCAGCTCTTTGTCTGCTTCGGGGGACAGCGGAAAGGGAACGCTGTCTCCAAACAGAGGTTCGCCCACTGTGTTGTCGACGCCATTTCATTGGCATATCACACCCAGGCCATGCCCCCCCCTTGCGGGTTCGAGCTCACTCCACCAGGGGTGTTGCGTCCTCGTGGGCACTGGCCAGGGGCACCTCCCTAGCAGACATCTGTAGAGCAGCGGGCTGGGCAACACCTAACACTTTTTCGAGATTCTGCAATCTCCGAGTTGAGTCAGTATCGTCCCGTGTTTTCTCAGGTCCGAGCCCGTAGAACTCGGTAGCATGCTGACAATCTGACCGGGTGAATCGCTTGTGCCTAGCGCCCTTTCCCTCAACCGAGGGAAAACAGTGCGCCTCCGTTCCCAGGAGATCCCATCTTCGGGTCGCTGGTTGACTCCTCCCTAGCCCTCGTGGGTCCGAAGTTCAGCGGAGGAACTCGGCGACCCAAGCCACTGCGGGTACCTCAAGTTACCCTGTACTGGTATAGGTGCTCCACAGGTAAGGCCTCCTGTTCGGACTCCCCCTGTGTGTAATGCCACTGTACTGTCCCCTCACGAGCGGACCACCGTGTCTCCCTTAGGCAGTTACAGCTGCCTCGGTCGCCGTGCTGTTCGCTACCCCCCCCCCACGAGGTTGGGTCTACCACCGCACCAACTTTTCCACATAGGTCCTAAGTTAGGCCATCTGATGTATTTGCCACTTTTTGCCTCCCCTGCCGGGTAGGTGTGGCCTCCGCAGTGTCTTCTCCGCCCTGAAAGAAGGGCTAAGACCACCTTCCCTCAATGCGTGTAAGGGCCCCGGACGTAGTTGCTCTATGCGAGAAACATAGAGAAAAAGAGGCCCAGCCAGGCTGGCCCGTTCCCAGGTTGGTGGCCATCACCTTGTTCCTCCCTCCAGGGTAACGATAAGGAGTCTGATGGCTTGAATGGGGCATTGGGGAAGGGTACGTGCAGCCTGATACAGTTGGTCGTCCTGCATGTAAGAATACCTGCTCGCTCCTGTATCAGCAGTTCACGTACACGGCTCAGCGCATGGCACTTTATAAGTGGACCCCTAGTGTCGCTTCTCTGACACAACGTGGAGAGTGCGACAGAAGGGGAACGTCTAGGTTACGTATGTAACCTCCATTCCCTGATGGAGGGAACGAGACGTTGTGTCTCCCCCGCCACGTCGCTGAGCCGAGCCACTGTTGTGGCCAGACCATTTCCAGCTCCTCAGAAAACTCCTGAATGAACTCCCGTATTTGCGCCGCTTAAATACCCGTATGTCCGGGGGCGGGACATGCAAATACTGACTGCCAACTCCCATTGGCCTTTTTTCAAAGATCAGAGGTGGATATCGGCGCTCAAGAGAGACCCCTAGTGTCGCTTCTCTGACACAACGTGGAGAGAGCGACAGAAGGGGAACATCTAATATTCGAGTTTTGGGGGCTCTTATTTTGGAATACAACATCAGAATGTCCTGAAACATTGTAGTTGACACCTTGAGAAGGTGTCCTCTCCATCTGAGGTGAAATTGGTCTGTGGAAGCTAGGACTTTTATTTTTATGATTTTCTGAATGTGTAAATAAAACATCAAATATTCGAGTTTGGGGGGCTCTTATTTTGGAATTCAACATCAGAATGTCCTGAAACATTGTAGTTCACACCTTGAGAAGGTGTCCTCTCCATCTGAGGTGAAATTGGTCTGTGGGAGCTAGGACTTTTATTTTTATGATTTTCTGAATGTATGGACAAAAAAGGGAATATATGTGTTTTGGTGGGGGGCTCTTATTTTGGAATACAACATCAGAATGTCCTGAAACATTGTACTTGACACTTTGAGAAGGTGTCCTCCCCATCTGAGGTGAAATTGGTCTGTGGAAGCTAGGACTTTTATTTTTATGATTTTCTGAATGTGTAAACAAAACATCTAATATTTAAGTTTTGGGGGGCTCTTATTTTGGAAGACAACATCAGAATGTCCAGAAACATTGTAGTTCACACCTTGATAAGGTGTTCTCCCCATCTGAGGTGAAATTGGTCTGTGGAAGCTAGGAGTTTATTTTTATGATTTTCTGAATGTGTACACAAAACATCTAATATTAGAGTTTTGGGGGCTCTTATTTTGGAAGACAACATCAGAATGTCCTGAAACATTGTAGTTGACACCTTGAGAAGGTTTCCTCCCCATCTGAGGTGAAATTGGTCTGTGGAAGCTAGGACTTTTATTTTTATGATTTTCTGAAAGTGTAAACAAAACGTCTAATATTCGAGTTTTTGGGGGCTCTTATTTTGGAATTCAACATCAGAATGTCCTGCAACATTGTAGTTGACACCTTGAGAAGGTGTCCTCTCCATCTGAGGTGAAATTGGTCTGTGGAAGCTAGGACTTTTATTTTTATGATTTTCTGAATGTGTAAACAAAACATCTAATATTCGTGTTTGGGGGGCTCTTATTTTGGAATTCAACATCAGAATGTCCTGAAACATTGTAGTTGACACCTTGAGAAGGTGTCCTCCCCATCTGAGGTGAAATTGGTCTGTGGAAGCTAGGACTTTTATTTTTATGATTTTCTGAATGTATGGACAAAAAAAGGTAATATATGAGTTTTGGGGGGCTCTTATTTTGGAAGACAACATCAGAATGTCCTGAAACATTGTAGTTCACACCTTGAGAAGTTGTGCTCCCCTCCTGAGGTGAAATTGGTCTGTGGAAGCTAGGACTTTTATTTTTATTTTACTGAATGTATGGACAAAAAAGGTAATATATGAGTTTTGGGGGGGGGGTTCTTATTTTGGAATTCAATATATCATGCAGTGACAGGTTGTGAGGTGTGCTAAAACCTTTCTTTCGTTCTGTCTGTCTTTCTTTCTGACAGACAGACAGAATAAATGAATGCATGTGAAATTGCCTTCGCAGGAATTTTACCTGTTTTAGTTCTGACGGTCATACCGCAATAACCAGTGTATACGCGCACCGCGAAATATAGGTGCGGCTAGTTTGACCGCTCGTTTCGAAGTGGCGGCTGGCTTGACCGCAGTCCCGTCTCGAGCTTCCTAACTTCACACTTGTAAGGAGAGTTGCACGGGGTTGGAATATGGAGGAACATTTTTTCACATATGTTTTACGCTTCTACCACGAAAACAACTCGCTCTCCACGGGAAACCTTGAAAACTTTCTGCATCTCATCACGAGCCGACGCTCGGCATCTATCGATAATGACATGAACCCGATGAAGAATGCAGAGGTAATCAGAATCAGCTTTATTGCCAAGTATACTTTCACATACAAGGACATACAGGAACATCCAGTGCACAAACAACACAGCAACAAGTGGTTAAAAATTAATTCTATATAGAAATACACATCAGGAAAATACATTCACACACACGCATATACACAAAAATACTAAATAATAAGGATGTGTTGAGTTCCATCTGAGCCACATTGAGCATTTTATTTGGTTGTTAATTCTTAATAAAAGAAAAAAATAAATATGGCTACTATTTTTATGGACTTTCTTTCTTTTAAATGAATCAAGGCAAGTGCAGTATGAACTCTGCTAATTTTGGCACTCAGAGTAATGTTTGATTAAAAAGAATGACAGGATATTCATGGTGACATTTATGTTTTATGTTGTTGTTTTTTCTGTAGTGTTTGCCAATGTCAGAGCTGCTGTCTGCCTTTGGGTTGGGTAATGCTTCTGTGGTCAATCTTGATGATCTGCAGTTGATGTGTCCAGCTATTCTCACTCAGGTCCTGTTACCTGCCTGCCCGTACACACCTGCCTCTGACCAAAATGCCTCTAACCACAAAGGTGAATCCATTACTCTGAATGAATACCATACACATCCCTCCATTTCAGAGGTAGCTGAAGTCAGATTTGCTGTATGGAGTCTTGTAAACATATTTTGAACCATATGAGGAAATATGATAATTCTTGTAGCTTGTGAAAAATTATAGTTAAAAATTAATTTCCCCCTCAGATCATGCTTGTTCAGAGATTGTTTTACAAAGCAAAACCTTCAACTCATATGTGGAATTCCCATTACCCATTATATTGTTGTTTCACTTATAGTTACCCAGCTGGATCGCACCTTATTTTGTTAGGGAGTGGAAATTTACAGCGTCAGTTTCTCATTTCACATTAAGAAAAAGGAAACCCTTTGCCAATTCCCTTTTCATATGGTAATGATGTCCTCACTAATGGACTATTCTTGCTGACTAGGACACGTTTAGGGTTTCTGTATGGAGAGAAAGTACAGTATAACACCTTGCTTGATTCTAAACTAAAACAAAGAGCTTTTTCCACCTTGAATTTCTGAACTGGTAAAAGTAATTAATTATTTTTAAATTAAATGCCTTGTGTAATATACGTATAGACCCATTACCCAACTCTTTTTCCTTCTTTTCTGCAGTTTGGGGTTATGGATTCCTGGCAGTGACCCTGATAAACTTGGCTGCTCTTTTGGGTTTACTTCTGGTGCCCTTTGCCAAAAAAACATATTTTCCAAAAGTCTTAACCTACTTCATTGGACTGGCCATTGGAACACTGTTTTCAAATGCTGTACTGCAACTGATCCCGGAGGTAAGAATGACTGACAACGAGGAAAAAGACACTAAGTTTAAGATGGAAAAGTGTGTAGATCTGTTGAGGACTCTCAGATTCACTGAAAGCATTATAGAATGTTAAGTACTCAATCTTCCCAAGTCATCCCTAATATTCTTTTTTTGTCAATTGAACAGGCCCTTGGCTTAGATCCCAAAGATGATAACTATGTGCTGAATGCATTTGGGATTTTTGGTGGTTTTTATGTTCTGTTTTTCACTGAGCGAGTTTTGAAGATGGTATTGAAAGCAGATACAGAGGTAAAAGCTTTGACATGTTTGATAATTTCTCTGTGGAACAGATTTAGTCCCCTTTTGGTATAACTCAATGGTTCTCCTCCCATTCCAGCAAGGCCACAGCCATTTTCCTCACCTGCAGTCAGCTGATATCGCCATCACCACATTCAGCAATGACATTGTCATAAGCAACATCAGCAGTGACATCATTACAAACAATGGCAATAATGAAATCAACACTATTAACTGTAATGAAAAGTCCAGCAACCCAGTTGAGAGTCCAGCCATTGAACAGGTAACACACAATTTTATACTGTATACACATTAAACAACACTACAAACACAACATACTGATACATAAATATTTAGGTTTATAAACAATTAATGCTACACTGCTATTTACCTCTGACCCTGAGATATGATTGAGACTTCCAAGAATTTTAAACAGCCTGTTAGTGCAATTCAAAGTATACAATAAAGATGAATGATCTACAGAAGCACTTGGCACATATATATATATAATTTTTTTAAATTATTTTTTAAATTATTTTTTTTTTAGTCTTTCTCCTTATTTTTACTCAGAAATTTTTTGAAATACTCATAAACTAAATATGAATTATATATAGCAATACATGGGGATTCTGATGATTTGCCTTAGGCTCTAATGATATTTAAACAACATTAAACTATCAGCTAATCTCTGCTGTTCTAATACATGTCTTTTGCATTACATGTGCACAGAATGCATGTGCGTTGTGGACTTGTCGCTGGCTAACTGGGGAACGAATGTCTGATATAAAAACTGTGGCATGGATGATCACTCTTACTGATGCACTGCATAACTTCATAGATGGTCTGGCGATCGGCGCATCCTTCACCCTCTCCCTCCTCACTGGCTTCAGCACCTCTATTGCCATCTTCTGTGAAGAGTTCCCTCATGAGCTCGGTATAACACAGGCATAGAAAACTATCATCAAAGGATCATTAACCTTTTTAATTTTAAGCAAAATGTAGTTTCTTACTTGTTTTTTTCTCTAGGTGATTTTGTGATTCTGTTGAACTCGGGCATGAGTGTCGCTCAGGCTGCATGTTTTAATTTGCTGTCAGCTATTTGCTGTTATCTTGGTCTTGCACTGGGGATTCTGCTGGGCAGCAGTTTTGCTCCAAATCCTATCTTTGCTATTGCTGGTGGAATGTTCCTCTACATCGCCCTTGCAGACATGGTGAGACATCTTGCGTGTGGAAAATATTAAAGGAATGTTCCGGGTTCAGTACAAGTTAACCTCAATCAACAGTATTTTGTATTTGCCACAAAAAATATTTCCAACTCATTCATCAATTATTTAAAAAAGCAAAAATCATGTTTACAGTAAGCACTTACAATGGAAGTGAATGGAGCCAGTCCATAAAACATTAAAATACACATTGCTTCAAAAGTATAAATGTTAACATGATTTTAGTGTGATTAAAATATCTGTTCAACATGATTTTGTTGTGATAAAATCGATTACAGGTTTTACTGGCATTGCTTGTCGTGGCCACAAAGTTTTAACTTTGGATATAAATGTAATAAGTTAATAAGCTATTTTATCAGACTAAAATCGTATTAACACTAATAATGTTTATGTCTTGTGGCTATAATTTTAAAATATTTGGTATTTTAACAATTATAGACTGGCCACTTTCACTTCCTTTGTAAGTGCCTTACTGTAATTGCAAGTTTTGCCACAAATGCTCTCGGTTGAACGTAACTTGTATCAAACCCAGAACATTATTAAAATGTCATTTTAAAGACCCCATGAAATCACTTAACAAGATCAGTTTTATATCTTGTATTGATGTATTTGTTATTTAAATAAGAAATTTGGCCGGGACATATCAAATGTATCTTCCTGTTTAATAAAAACCCACACACATAAAAACAATACATTTGAGTTTATTTGGTAGTTGGTTGCAGATGCAGGGGAAGGGACATTCTCATGCTAGGGAGCATTTGATTGGACAAAAAATTCTGTGTAGTGCAAGTCATCAAATTTGGTCCATTTTTTTTTGTCTGTTGTCAGTGTAGATGCTTTCAAAGCTAATAGGCATGGACTAAAAGCCACACCACTTGAAATAAACTCTTTAACAAAAATTTTATTCACAATGTTTTTTTGTTGGTCCAGTTCCCAGAGATGAACAGTATCATGGCAGGACAAGCCAGAGGCTATCGAGAAAAGGTTGTGTTCTTCCTGATCCAAAATGCTGGACTGCTCAGTGGATTCACTGTAATTCTGCTTATTACCATTTTTGCGGGAGATATCAATCTAGGCTAAGAAGAGAAGACCAAATGAAAAAGAAGGGAAACAAAGAACGATTGTTTTCAGTGCCAGAAACCAAAAACTCGAGACAGAGACTGATTTTTTTATCGTTTGTATTGTAGACTTGTACTTTACTTGCTGTTGACGCAATCATATGATCCTGCAAAAGATTACTATTGTAATAAATGATAATGAGCTTTTTTTCAACCCTTTTTTATGTGTGTCCTAGTGTGTGTGAGTTGGCAACAATACCCTGCTGTGTGTGGAGTAATTCCTTTGTGGCAGTGGCAGCCTAGCACAGAGTCTCTGAGCAGCTTTGTCGTTCAAAATGGCCAAACTGCAGCCCAGCTCAGGCGCCTTTCCAGAGAAACTATTTGAATCATCTCCTCTGTTGTACAGGTGATGAAATGTAATTGCTGGATAGTTGTGTGCCTTGGTGTCTCTTCTACAGCTTGTCTCAAAAATGTGCATGATTATGTTAATTGCAAACTTGTTTTCTGTACCTTGATGCCTCAGCCAAACTGATTATGACTGAGGCTCACAACCCCAAAGTCTTTGATGTTTTCTGGCTACTTCTGTGTATGAGTTAAGTAATGAAAAGAGTTTATTACAACATACAGTACTTGATTGTTATTCTGTATCTCTCATGGAGAGTTTGGAGTGGTTGTGTTTTTCTCTGTTAGAAAAATAAGGTATGAATGAACACAGTTCCAAATATAAACCTCTCTGTTTACACATGTAACCTCGGTTCCCTGAGATGAAGGGAACGAGACATTGTGATGGTTTGAGGAACACGACAAAGAGTTCAAGGTGGTGACTTGGCCTCCAAATTCCCCAGATCTCAATCTGATTGAGCATCTGGGATGTGCTGGACCAACAAGTCCGATCCATGGAGGCCCCACCACCTTTTAACTTGCAGGACTTAAAGGATCTGCTGCTAACGTCTTGGTGCCAGATACCACAGGACATCTTCAGGCCTTGTAGAGTCTATGCCTCTATGGGTCAGAGCTGTTTTGTTGGCATGAGTGGGACCTACATGATATTAGGCAGGTGGTTTTACTGTTTTGGCTGATCGATGTATATATATATATATAGAACAACAAGAAAGCAAAGAAGACTTATTTCTGTTGCAATTTATTTTGTTTTTGTGTTTTTTTTTGTTTTTGTCTTTTTTTATATCTTTATTTAAATTTTTAGTATTCATAGTGTGTTGTGTTGAATGAATGTGGATGACAGAATTGTGTTGTAATGTTGTGAATGTACAATAATAAAAAGGACTCTAACCTGCTACTAATATGATAGTACCTCATGCTTCATATGATGGATAGTTATCTAATATTACATTTTGCATCTTAAAGGTTATTGCTGGCAATTGCAAGAATATTTTAAGGGTATTAAAGGGTATTCTAAAAATGTATTAAATATTTTACTAGAACATCCCATTATCATCATTTTCTTATCTAGTCCTCAATATATACAGAATATTTTATTAGAGTTGTTCTATTCAACTGGACATTTTTCTATATTGCCAAAGATGTTTCCAGATGATCAAAGCAGCTTCATCTCCTTTATGACCGAGAATCCTTACAGACACTTTTTTTTTTTTTTATTCTCCAAATGATATATGGTCTACATATGGTTCAGTGTGAACTACTGAAAACTGAAATGTGAGTTTCAGTTTTTCAAATAGTGCATTTGCTTGGCACATTTTTCTATCTCTTTACTCATGCTCTCCAGCCACGTCTTGCAGGTCGTGTATAGAAGGGATCGCTCCCTCGTCAATCTCGCGAGATTCTTACACGACGTTAATTTAAAGTCGCACAGCAACGTAGAGCGCTCGTAAAAGGTGCGTACACACTGCCAGCGACTTTATCGCTGCAGGTCGCCAGTGGCTGGCGGTGAAGTCGCTAGTGGGTGTTCCCACTACTGGTTGCCTAGTAACGTTTATAAATGACATTCGCGGATGCCATTCCATTGCTGTTGACAGCGAATCTCTTTTCTTGCCACTAAAAACAAACATTTTGGAGGGAAAAGACTAAATATAAATGTAATCAGTACATAAAATGCTTTATATCAAAGATGAATGAGAAACAAGGCGTGCTGTTTGCCATAGCGGCTGTTTATCTGCGGCGAAAATGCAAATGTCGGTCTGTCTGGGTCCATAAAATCCCCGTGATCTCAGATACACCTAACGGAAGCAACTAACGGAAGCAACTAACGGAAGCGACAGCCAATAGGAGAGACGACAGGAGAGCTCACGTGATCCTTCTCTCTCTCTCTCAGCTCCTGCAGTAACAGAAAGATGGATGAAAGACTAATTCTTGCTGTTAGAAATTTTGCAGTGCTCTATGATATGTCTCTTCCCACGTACAAGGACATTTTTAAGAAAAATACTGCGTGGAAAGGTGTATCTGAGATCGCGGGGATTTTATGGACCCAGACAGAGCGGCATTTGCATTTTAGCCGCAGATAAACAGCCGCTCTGGCAAACAGCACGCCTGGTTTCTCATTCATCTTTGATATAAAGCATTTTATGTACTGATTCCATTTATATTTAGTCTTTTCCCTCCAAAATGTTTGTTTTTAGTGGCAAGAAAAGAGATTCGCTGTCAACAGCAATGGAATGACATCCGAATGTCATTTATAAACGTTACTAGGCAACCAGTAGTGGGAACACCCACTAGCAACTTCACCGCCAGCCACTGGCGACCTGCAGCGATAAAGTCGCTGGCAGTGTGTACGCACCTGAACTTTTCTCAACTTTGTCGCGTCGCTGGACACGCCCACATCTAGCGCCAACGGTCGCGACAGCTCGTGTCGCCGGAAGTCGCTGTGCTCGCATTGAAATGGTGTCGCGCGCGATGTCGCTGGCAGTGTGTACAGCTACGTACACACTGCCAGCGACTTTATCGCTGCAGGTCGCCAGTGGCTGGCGGTGAAGTCGCTAGTGGGTGTTCCCACTACTGGTTGCCTAGTAACGTTTATAAATGACATTCACGGATGTCATTCCATTGCTGTTGACAGCGAATCTCTTTTCTTGCCACTAAAAACAAACATTTTGTAGGGAAAAGACTAAATCTAAATGGAATCAGTACATAAAATGCTTTATATCAAAGATGAATGAGAAACAAGGCGTGCTGTTTGCCAGAGCGGCTGTTTATCTGTGGCGAAAATGCAAATGTCGGTCTGTATGGGTCCATAAAATCCCCGCGATCTCAGATACACCTTTCCACGCAGTATTTTTCTTTAAAATGTCCTTGTATGTGGGAAGAGACATATCATAGAGCACTGGAACATTTCTAACAGCAAGAATTAGCCTTTCATCCATCTTTCCGTTACTGCAGGAGCTCAGAGAAAGAGAGAAGGATCACGTGAGCTCTCCCGTCGTCTCTCCTATTGGCTGTCGCTTCCGTTAGTCGCTCCAAAGTTGAACTTTTCTCAACTTTGTCGCGTCGCTGGACACGCCCACATCTAGCGCCAACGGTCGCGACAGCTCGTATCGCCGGAAGTCGCTGTGCTCGCATTGAAAATGAATGGTATTGAGTCGCTGTCGCGCGCGATGTCGCTGGCAGTGTGTACGTACCTTACAGCACCTGAACTGTTTTGATGAATAGTCATTCTTGATGGCCAATTCAAGCTGTAAAATAAACATTTAACAAAAATTATTACATTCAGCTGTACATTTGCTACTGTCGGTCATGAGACATTGTTGGACGTCCACTGAGGTGCGGATGCAATCTTTGTTTATTCAAATGTAAAGTTCCATATGGTGGATTGAGTGGGGTACACATTTTGTTTGCATTTTTCTGTGCGATTTGACTGAAAGGAGCGCTCGCTGCCCATTCACGTTTCCCCACATCACTGCTGCACATATGCTGCCATCTTATTACTGTATAATTAACGCATATTATGTTTTTAAAATTGAAAGCAGCTCATGAGCACTCAACTAACTGATTTTCTTCGTGACCAAATCACAGCAAGGAAATCAAATTTATAATAATAAATCAAATGAATATATAGAAGCCTATTAAAGAAAAAATATTAAGAGTGGAGACAGGTAACATGATGGGAAAACTGGGTCGAAAGACGGATTTGAACTCCGGTCGTCCGCATGGAAAACAAAGCCATACCGTGCAGCGCGATAAAATTATGTTATCTCATTCTAAAAGCTGTAGTAACTGCTTAGAGGATATATTGACTTACTACAGATTATTACAGTGTCATCAATTATACCCTCTAAGAATTTATAAAGATGTAGTTTTTCTGTAATTTCTTTTTTTTTCTAGACTATTTGAGCGCAATCAGTTGCACTGTGTGGCAGGTATGTACAACTAGTGTAAATAGTCACTCCGTAATAATAGTAATAATGTTATCTTATTTATATTACTGAAGTATTGAATGCTCTCTATCATTATCTAAGCGGCAAAGGCACTATGGCATAATAATATAAAGCGCATGCGCGAGACGAGGGCGGGATCCCTTTAGTCATGACGCATCTTGCGACAGTAGCTCTCTGTTCTGGTGTTTCCGGTACGGATCGAGTAGTGAAAATGTTAATTAACAGTTTTGAGAAAGTCAGATTATTAATCTCCGTCATTTAAACATTCCTCCTTTCCAGTAGATGGCGACGGTAGTGTTCCTTGTAAATCTGTTTTTAAAAAGGAAGAAGAGCAGCGGGAACAAAGTAAAGCGTTCATTTTAATTGGATAAATTACAGTATAGGTTTGTCTGTTTATTTGTTCAAACAAATCGAGATGATAAAAACATGATAATATATGATCAATGTACAGATTGCTGTAGTTCATGTGTGTTTGTAAATGCCATAGCTGTGGCTTCGTAAATACACAAATGCTTTATATTTCTTCACCTGGTAGCTCACAGTCATCGAGTAGAGGTCAATAACCAGGAAATCTCTTATCGGGAAACATTCTGGTGATCGGGTAATTTGATAAAAGTTATTATGACATGATACGGTCTTATTCGTTTTATTGACATAAATACAAATGACCAAAGCATGCAAAGTGAAATGTGATGCTATTTAACTTATATGTATATATATGTATATGAAGGAAACATTTATCAGTCATATCGATTTCTGAACTTTAAGTAGAATTAGTCCATGAAGTGTTGACCACATACAAATAACAGTCAACACTAAAGTTAGTCGCTTAGCAGGGGAAGTCATACGTTTTCAGTTAAACATGTATGAGGTAATGTTATTTCTGATGTCATGCTTGATTTGAAGGTCATGGCTGAGCTAAAGATTCGTCGTTACCACGAAGATGATGAGGAGGATGTCAAGGAGATTTTCACCCTAGGAATGAGCGAGCATATCCCATCCTCCTGCATGCATGTTCTCAAACAGCCCCTGCCACAGATGATTCTGGTGTGTGTGTTTTGCGCTATAGTGACCAGCTCCAAGTCCATTCTTTTGCCCATACTTACAGTGACCCTGCTCTTGGCTGCAGGCCGGCAGGGTGTGAGCTACATGTTCACAAAGTACATCCAGACCTCCCTTAAGCAAGATCTCAACAATATTCGACAGACCTACCTGGAGTCCCCAAACTCCTGCTTTTGGGTGGCCGAGAGTCAAGGCCATGTTGTGGGTACAGTAGCTTGTTTACCTGTGCAATTCGAGAACTACCTGGAACTGAAGCGTATGTCTGTGAAAAAGTCTCACCGGGGACGGGGCATTGCCAAAGCACTGTGTGGTACAGTGGCAGATTTTGCTAGTGAACGTGGTTTTCAAGGAGTAGTGCTTCACACATCGGTGGTCCAGATAGATGGACAGAAGCTCTATGAAAAAATGGGCTACCGCAAGATCAGAGAATTTATTGCTCCGGAAGCAATTGCCAGGCTTACTAATTTCACATTAATGGAGTACCGGCTTGACCTAAAACGGAATCGTGACTGATGTTGTGAACTTCACAAAGATCGCCATCCTCTCAATGATGCAGCCAGGCTTTTTAACACAATGGAGCATAACACGATCATCATTTGTGTACCTTAACCCAAAAACATCCACCTTGGAAAAGGGAACCTCAAGGTTTTTTTGTTTGTTAGTTTTTCAAGTTTCATCTACATATAGCTAATTGTATTTAATTACTTGCATAAAACTAATACAGGTGTTCAAATATTGTCTAAGCATCACTAATGGGACTTAGTTATGTTCTAATGTTACTTTTGCTATAGTTAACAGAATATTTAAAGGGATAATTCTCTCATCATTTACTCACCCTCAAATGTCCCAAATGTGGCTGACTTACTTTCTTCCGCTGAACACAAAGATTTTTAGAATATCTCAGCTCTGTTGATCCTCACAATGCAAATAAATGGTGACCAAAACTTTGAAGCTCCAAAAAGCACATAAAGGCAGGATAAAATTAATACATACAGTATAACTCCAGTGGTTTAATCCATGTCTTCAGAAACTATCTAAATGGTTTTGAGTGAGAACAGGCCAAACTATATCTCCTTTTTCACTATGAATCTTAATATCAGTAGTCTCCAAGGGGATCGTGATTTTGAGCTTGATTACCATGTAGTGTTCTCCACATGCGTCAAATGCTAGGAAGTGTAATCAAACTTGAAATCATTATCGTGCCTAAAGACTGCAATGGCAACATGTACAGTGAAAAAATAGTCACATTTCTCATCCAAAATCAATTAGATTGCACGAATTGTAAAACCAAGTATTTATATTTGGTAGATGAGAAACTGTCATATGGTGTTTAACGGGAACTGCTTGGAATGTGAATGAAGTTTTATTTTCCTCTGTGGTGTTACAAAACAAATGACTGGACAAGCCTGGCAGATGATGATACAATGGGATCTGCTTCAGGAGATTTTGAAGAGATTGTTTTTAATAAATAACAGAATCAACCCTATAATCTTGTAGTTGACCTTTCACTTTTCATTGTGGATAAAGTACAAATTTATGTATTTAATTTATGAAAAATGAAAAGATGTGATTGTCTTGTAATTATGTAATGACCTGTGAATGGTTGGAAACACCAGGCATGCAATCCAATATGCATCTGGATGAATAAATCTGTTCTGATGAGAATAAAATGTGATTTGTCATAATGAAATAAATCAATAAACACTTTTCTACAAAAACGTTTTTTTTTCAATGCAATTTAATTACACTAACCCGTTTCTTTTTTGGGGTTGACTAACTCTGAGAGCAATGTCTTGGGCCTTAAAGGGATAGTTCACCCAAAAATGAAAATTCTGTCATCATCATTACAATATTCATATTGTTTACAAACCTGTATACTTTTTCTAGTTCTGATGTTAGGCAGAATGTTAGTGAGCAAGATTTATCTGAAATATTTCAGTTTTTAAGTGTATAAATTATATAATACAAATAAGTTATTAGGTGAAACAGTTAAAAAAAAAAAAAAAAAACTTTTTTGGTCAATAATTTGCACAAATGTCATTTATTTGCACATAAGTACACCACTTTAGCTTTTATGTCACTGAGGCTTTGAACAATTCAAGCAAGAGAAGCCTGTGCAAGGGTAAACACCATACATGACATAGTATTTATGTCCTTTGTGAAAAATGTTGGTGTCTGGGTTTAGAAAGCGAATTGCAAGATGCTAGAGGATCTTCTCATTGACAGACTAAGAAGGGACTGAAGAATATTTTCTGGTCTTCGGTTTAGCACTGTGAACTTATCAGTGTTCCCATGGTCATGGACATTTTAAAGTTGTGATTTCCAGGCCTGACTTCGGATAAGCGGTTGAAGATGGATGGATGGATGGATGGATTTCCAGGCCTGGAAAAGGTATGAAAATTAGGGTTTGGTGAAAAGTTTAAAATATATAATGCTATATAGAATACCTGAACAATTAGACAACAATTTGCCGCTAATCGCCACCCATTTTAGTATTTACTCAATGGGTTTGTATGGATACAATTTTACATTTAAATGTTTTCAGTTTAACTTTTATCAAACAATGGTGTGTTTTTTATTTTTTACAAATTTGCGATGATGTGATTTTGGTGCCATTTTCATAATGAAAGGCTAAATGTTTTGGCTTGGAAATTAGCTTTCAAATCATGGAAAAGTCATGGAAATTAATTGGTTGAAAAGTGTGGGATCCCTGAATTAGGGTAAGAAGGAAAAATGTACTAGAGCAGAACCCCAATTCTGAAAAAGTTGGGACAGTATGGAAAATGCTATTAAAAACAAAAAGGAGTGATTTGTAAATTACATTCACCCTTTGCTGTATTGAAAGATCCCCAACTACATAATATGATGTTTTACTTTGTGAATTTAATTGGGTTTTTTGGGGTTCTGATTTAATTTAAATTGCATCACACTCCAAAAAAATTTGGACAGTGAACATCACCATTTCTTCTAATAAAACATATTAAGCATTTAGGCACTGAAGACACAAGGTTAAGTTTAAAAAGTGGAATTTTCCCCCATTTATCCATTATACAGTGTCTTCATTGCCATTTTGTGCACTTCATAATGCACCACACATTGTCAATTGGAGATGGTCAGGACTGCAGTCAGGCCAATCTAGCACTCGCATTCTCTGCTTATACTGTATGTGGTTTGAAGTTGTCCTGCTGAAAATGTTGGTACGTCCCTGGAAAATACGGTGCTGGATGGCAGTATATGCTGCTTTTCATTAATGATGCCCTCACAGATGTGCGAGTTATGCCATGGGCACTGACACACCCCTGGCACATACAGACACTTTTTGTCATTTATGGTCCTTTTCCTATTTGATCCGGAGAACACGACAATGTGTTTTTCAAAAAACTATTTGAAATGTGGACTCATCGGACCAAAAAATATGGTTCCACTGTTCTAATTTCCATCTATGATGAGACTGAGCCCAGAGAAGTCGGCAACGCTTCTGGACAGTGTTGATGTAGGGCTTGCATCTGTGGATGCAGCAGCAAATGGTGTTGACCAACATAGGTTTACTAAAATAATCCCAAGCTCATGTTCATTATATCCATTACAGATGAATGAAGTTTTTTACGACAGTGACGTCTGAGGGATCAGAGATCAAATGCATTCAGAAGTGTTTTCTGTCTTGCCCTTTACGCACTGAGATTTGACCAGATTCCTTAAATGTTTTAACTATATTGTGCACTGTAGAGGGTGAAATGCCCAAAATCCTTCCAATTTGTCTTTAGGGAACCTTTTTCTCAAAGTGCTGGATTATTTGCAGAAGCATCTGTTGGAAAATTGTCTCGATTGATCCTTGCTCTAGGCTGTTTTGGGGGGCTCCGTATATACTATGACACAATTGCCTCATCTGTTTAACGTCTCTTGTTTCACATCGCCATGTTATTTGAACTCGTCAAATTTTTACTAGTCTTAAATTGCCCGTCTCAACTTTTTTGTAGCGTGTTGCAATCATCTGATTTGAAATGACTGTACATGAAAAAAATATGAAATTCACAAGGTAAAATATCATATAATGTGTAGTTGTAGTGTTTTTAATATAGCAAAGTGTGAATATAATTAAAAAATTACTACAAATCAAAAAAAAAAAAAATATTTGCTGAAACATCTTTCACATTTTTATTTTAAAATAGCACTCTCTGTTCTACGGGATCAGATCTGAGAGCATCTGGATGCAGATTACTCTGCTGTGACGACAAAATACTCCACTGGGTTCAGAGAGCATGCTGAAACTGTGTATCTTCTGGCACTGGAACAGCAGTGGACTCATGCTGTGCTGTGTGGAGTCTTCCTTCTCATTCATGTCTTCTCTGGTTCATTTATTGTAGGACCTGCATTGGGTGTTGGTGGTGTTACACTGGCTGGTTGAATGACTGTTCAGCATTGTTTTTGAGAAGGTATTCAGCTCATTGAGGATCTGTTGGACGTCAGGAAGTTCTACATGCAGACTGGCAGCACGAGCTGCTTGTGGGTTGCAGAAGTGAAAGGATCTACTCAAATTCGTGCATAATTTACGAGCTGTGGTGAAAGTCGTGGGAATTCAAACGAGTGCAGTCGCACGATATCTTACGAATTAGCCAAATTTAAAAAAAGTTGTACGAATCCTGACGATTTCGCCTTGAGAGTTTGTTGGATGTATTGTAGGGACGGTGGGTATTTTGCCAGGTGTGGATGAGCCAGGTGCTTGGGAACTGAAAATGATCTCTGTGTGAAAAGGGAGCACCCCAATGGTCCAATGTGACGCTGACAAACAGTATATGACAGCATCGGATTTAAAAATAACTTCCTGCTGGGCTATTCAATTTAATGGATTTAAATACACATACAGGATTGGTGGTGCAATGTCATGCTACCGTAAAAAATTATGTTATTTAACTGCACAGCATACAAAAAGGAGAAGTTGCAGAAGTTGCTTTCCTGCTATCTATTGCAATCTGCAATGTTTTGGTTTTATATCAAACATATTTTAAAAAAAACTTTTACATATAATTTGCAACTTTTACAATCTCTGACCATAGTTTCAGTAATCGTTTCCATCAAAATACTATTATTCTACAGTCATTGTTATTATAGGCTACAATAATACTAACTGTGCATAGCCACCATTGTCATTTAAAAAAGAAAGAAAGAGGTTAATGGTTTATGAAAGATTGTAAAACTGTTTGAAGGAGGTTATAAAGGCTTACTAATTTATTGTGAATTTATGGTAACAATAATTAAGCCGAAATATGGTTATGATATAGTATTTTTGTAAATAAGCCTTTTTAGTAAATGCATTCAGTTGGATGTCAAATAATATTCTTTTTAGAAACAAAGCTCTCAAAGCTTTTTTAAAGTCAGTTGTTTATATAATCTTAACCCTTAAGAGACCCACTGTAGTAGAAATGCAGGGTTTCTTTAAAGCAATTAAATTATACTTTTAATTGACACATGAAATATGCAGCCTACTATTTTATTAGAAATAGTAAAAAAAAATAACTGACAAAAATTGCATCTTGAATGTCACAGCTTGGTAAGATTCACCTCAAAGCAAATTAAGAATCAAGAATTGCCCAATTGAATGTCACACTGCTGAAGTCACACACAATTCTCCCTGAATCAAAATATGCTTACAATCAAGATGTTTCCTTTGACCGCCATTGTTTGCTGAAGTCACACAAAATTTACTCTAAAACACAATATGCTTAAAAATCAAAATTAATCAGTGGCTTCCTAAAACACTTTCAAGGAGGAAAAAGAAAATATACTGTCAATATCAATGCCTAGGACTCTCAGGGTTAAAACAATATTTTTTTATGCTGCTAGCGACACGACAAAACGGTACAACTGTCTACACTGTAGCAGGCTTGCAGTGTTAATACTCTCTCTTGCCATGTCGAGTGGAGCTCCCGCTGTGTCTGACGTAGCGCTATTATGGAAAGCCAGATTGTCTTTTAAAGTTCCAAGCGTTCTTCCTTGGAATTGCATTTGTTTTCTACTTGCATTAGAGAGCTCTCTAACTGAATTGTTACTGGTAAGAATTTTAATTACAAAGCTCTCTAACTGAATTTTTAATAGTAAGAGAAAAGTAGTTTCCACAATTGCTTTTTTTAATTTATTTTTTTACAAGTAAAATTGTTGATTAATGAGCTTGAATATACTTGTCATATGTTTCTATAGACTTTCATTAATTTTTAATTAAAGAGCTCTACAATCAATTTTTTTACTATTAATAATTTCAGTTTGAGAGCCCTACAATTTAATACTTACTAGTAAAAATTCTAATAAGAGAACTCTTTAATTACATTTTTAATAGTAACAATTCCAAGTGGAGAGCTCACTAATTGAATTGTTACTAGTAAAAAATTGCGTTCTCACAGGTTTGACATACACAAGTACACACATACACACATAGTACAAGTCATGGATCAGGAAAGTTCTCAGCATATAATAAAGGATATACACATTAATAACTCAAAAAGCATTTATTTATAAAACAGTTAAGGATGTGGTAAGGGACCATCTGAATGCCCATTATCAATACAAATATACATTTCTTGGTATAGACTGGGTTCTGTTCCTTGCAATTCCGAGTAACGCTGGGAGCATTACATGCTAAATCGGCTCGCCATATTGCTCCTCAGGAAGTAGCTGTCACATCCACATTGTCCTGGACATCACGCTTAGTAAGAACAGCAGCAATAACATCTCGGTAAGTTCAAAGGCATGTTTTGAAATAAAGAAAATCACAGAACAGATAATTTCTGTCACATCCTCCTTTTTTTCTTTTGCAACCCGCTAATTATTCAATTCAGGGATGTAAAAGCGCGGGTAGTATAAATAGGCGGTGGCTGATGTGATCGATAGAAGAATTGATGAGCTGCTATCAATGCTTTCATCGTCCTCTTGAATTTACTGTTTTTACAATTAACTGTTTACAGCTTTTAATTTTTATTTTAAAGTGAATATTTTATTATTCTATAATATTTCTTTATTTATATCGCCTATTTGTTGATCCACGGGTGGAGGGAACAAGCGGACCAAGGTTACAGACATAGTCAGATTTATCGTTACTGAATTATGTTACTAAGCAGTTCCCTATCGAGAGGTCTCTCCTATTGCGTAAGTAGCTTACGCTATGGGAAAACTCCGTTTCTCGAGAAATATTGAAGTCTTTATGTAAAACGCATTGCAGCTGCACAGCAGACAGTAATGAGCGAGGCAGCTCGGTCATTGGCTGTGCTGCGGCAACTGCTCGAACCAATGACGGGGCGACTCTGAACGCGCGACCAATGGGCGCGCGCCTCGCGTTTGCGTGCTCAGAGCCCACCGAAATTAGCATAGCCAGGCTATATAATGGGCACCCCGTCATACCAGTTCCTTTAGATTTAATCTCCTTCAGCGAAGACCTCTTCTTCGCTGGATCCTCCGGATTGTTGGAGTCTTTCGCCCGCCGTTGACAAGCTTACAGTAGGACTGCTAAGAGGACAAGCCTACAGTAGGACTGCTAAGAGGACGCCGGCGCCTTCAGCCGCCTTCGAAGCCTTCTGCTACGCCATCCGGCGCGCATCACTATATCCTTTTTACTAAGCTACTTTGCAAGTGTTCGCCTTTGCAACACTTTTTGTATTTAGTAAAAGAGCAAATTCGAGGCGTTGTTCCAAATGCCTTCGACCTGCGCCTCGTGCAGAGGCCTTCTTCCTGACAGGGACCATCACATTATCTGCACTCGCTGCCTGGGACCTGACCACGCAGAAGCTGCTTTCACTCGAGACGGATGCCCCGAATGTGACTCCCTGGGCCTCAACGAGCCGCGCGCTCGCTTCGCCGCGAACGAGCCTGCTACCACCGTGCTGCCGTCCCCTCTGTTCGAGCCGCGCAAGAAAAAGCGCCGCTCACGGAGGCCGCCAGAGCACGCGGACTTCAGTGACGTTACGCCGGGCCAGTCCCCGCGTGCTTCACCACCACCCGAGAACTCCCCGCCGCCAGTCCAATTCACGCAGACGGACCAGCACCCCTCCAACAGAGCGGTGGGTCTCATCTCGTTTGGCGCGCCAGGGGACGACGGTGAAAAGGATGACAGCCTTTCCAATTGGCGCTGCATCCGACGACTGGCCGGGCTCGGCCTTCGACCCCGCGGCGTCGACATTAGCGGACACGAGCACGGTAAGAGAGTTCGCTGAACGCTTCACTGCAGCGAGCAAAACGTGTAAAACATTACCCAGTCCCCTTACAGGCGGCTGGAAATGTCTGTACAGCAGTCAATGGGCCAGTCACAGAACTCGCTCACCTGCAATCAAACGCCGTTTTAACGGCAACACACAGAAATCAGAGTTTCTTTTCTGCCTGTGTCACTAAGGGGTCACGTGTCCACACTAAAGTGCGCACTCCCACATATCAATACTGTCCAAACAGTGCCGAATACTTTCCCAGCTCGAGCTGGACGCCCCATAAATGTAGATCGTGTGCCTATTGTCATGTATGCACCACTACACACAAGCACTGTTCCCAAAGTTATAAACACTTCCCCAGTAAAAGCGGGAAATACTATAAATGTAGCACGCGTGCCTGCTGTCCTGCACGCACCCCTACACACAAACACTGTATGCATGGCCAAAAACCCCGCCGCTAGCGGGAGGCTTTATGAAAGTGGCGCGCGTGCCTACCACAGTAGATGCACCCCCACCCATAAGCGCTACCCATACAGTTCCAAACAGATCTCTGGCTCACGCCGTGAGCATCACAGATGCAACGCGCGAGCCAAGAAACTCCCCGCTAAGAGCGGGAAGCTTTATGGAAGTGGCGCGCGTGCCTATTACTATGTATGCACCCCCACCCGTAAACACTGTCGTTTCAAACATTTCTCCGGCTCTTGCTGCGAGCATTACGGAGATAGCGCGCGTGCCTGTAATCTCACATGCACCCCTGCACTCAACAAAGCTGCTCAGCGCGCGCCCGCGCCTCTGAGAGCTGTAAGCTCAGTGTTAGCACATTTTCTGCCTGTGTCACTAAGGGGTCACGTGTCTACACTAAAGTGCGCACTCCCACAGTTACAAACACTGTATGCATGACCAAAAACACCCCGCTGCGAGCGGGAGGCTTTATGTAAGTGGCGCGCGTGCCTACTACAGTATATGCACCCCCACCCATAAGCGCTGCCCATACAGTTTCAAACAATTCTCTGGCTCATGTCGCGAGCATCACAGATGTGACGCCATGAGCCAAGAAACTCCCGCTAAGAGCGGGAAGCTTTATGAAAGTGGCGCACGTGCCTATTACAATGTATGCACTCCCACCTGTAAACACTGTCTATACAGTTTCAAACATTTCTCCGACTCGCGAGCATTACGGAGATAGCGCGCATGCCTGTAATCTCACACGCACCCCTGCACTCGGCACTCAACACAGCTGCTCAGCGCGCCAGCGCCTCTGAGGGCTGTAAGCTCAGTGTTAGCACATTTTCTGCCTGTGTTACTAAGGGGTCACGTGTCCACACTAAAGTGCGCATTCCCACAGTTACAAACACTGTATGCATGGCCAAAAACACCCGCCCATGGCGGAGGCTTTATGAAAGTGGCGGCGTGCCTACTACAGTAGATGCACCCCCACCCATAAAGCTGCACATACAGTTTCAAACAGTTCTCTGTCTCATGCCGCAAGCATCACAGATGCGACGCGCGAGCCAAGAAACTCCCCGCTAAGAGCGGGAAGCTTTATGAAAGTGGCGCGCGTGCCTATTACAATGTATGCACCCTCACCTGTAAACGCTGTCTATACAGTTTCAAACAGTTTTCAGCTCACGATGCAAGCATTACGGAGATAGCGTGCGTGCCTGTAAGCTCACACGCACCCCTGCACTCGGCACTCAACAAAGCTGCTCAGCGCGCACCTGCGCCTCTGGGAGCTGTAAACTCAGTGTTAGCACAAGGCATTTTGCCGGTGGGGCCCATACGTCACTGCGACATGCCCCCAGCCAACATTCAGCCCATATCTGTGCGAGCAAAAGCCTGGGAAAAATCCCCGACATGCCAAAATGGGTTTTGAACATAATAAAACACGGTTACTCACTTCAATTCGCTCGCAGACCACCCCGCTTTTCAGCGGTGGTCGAGACGAAAGTGAGGAAAGATGTGTTACATGTTCTACGCACCGAGGTGCTCAAACTGATAGAGAAGGGCGCTATAGAAACTGTTCCTCCCTCTATGAGCGAGGCGGGTTTTTACAGCCGCCATTTTCTCATCCCGAAAAAGGACGGTGGCCTCCGCCCCATCCTAGATCTCAGACATCTGAACAAAGCTTTAATGATTCGCTCGTTCAGAATGTTAACAACCAAACATATCCTCGCGCAAGTTCGCCCGGGGATTGGTTTCTATCAGTGGATTTGAAAGACGCTTACTTTCACATTCGATAGCGCCTCATCACAGGCCTTTTCTGAGATTCGCTTCGAGGGACAGTCATACCAGTACACAGTACTACCATTCGGCCTATCATTGGCCCCCCGTACATTCACGAAATGTATGGACGCGGCACTTTCCCCCCTGAGACAGCGGGGAGTGCGAATACTGAATTACCTCGACGATTGGCTAATCATAGTACAATCAGAGGGTCAGTTAACGATGCACAGATCTTGGATTATCAGCCATCTAGAATGCCTGGGTCTGAGAATCAATTTTGCAAAGAGCCTGCTATCCCCCAGCCAGAATATCTCTTTTCTGGGAATAGTTCTAGACTCAGTGCAGATGACAGCGTGCCTCTCATCAGAGCGTGCGCTCTCTATTTGACGCCTTGTAACATCATTCAGAACGGGCGCACACGCCCCCGTCAAACGATTTCAAAGAATGCTCGGTCTCATGGCCTCGGCATCAGCGGTACTCCAGCTAGGATTGTTGCACATGCGTCCTCTCCAGCGCTGGCTCAAGAGCCGTGTCCCCACTCACGCGTGGCGCTCGGGCCACTTTTTGATCAGAGCGAATCACGGCTGTATAAAAGCCCTGACACCCTGGAAAGCCGTCAACTGGTATCAAACCGGCGTGAGTCTGGGCGTAAATACGCAGAGAAAAATGATCACGACAGATGCCTCCAAAATAGGATGGGGGGCCCTTTACGAGGGCAGGCCTGTATCCGGCTTTTGGTCAAACCCGGAAAAGCGCCTACATATAAACTGTCTGGAAATGAAAGCGGTCGCCAACATGACGGTAGTTTCGTATATAAATCGCCAGGGTGGACTCAGGTCGAGCTCCCTGCACTCTATGGCCAGGGAGCTCATCTTATGGTCACAACACCACCTGCGCTCGCTGAGAGCAGCGCATGTGCCAGGCGCCCTGAACCAGGGAGCAGACATGCTGTCCAGAGACAAGGTTCTCCCAGGAGAATGGTCTCTCCACCCCCTGACGGTTCAGTGGTTATGGCAAATCTTTGGCGAGGCAGAGGTCGACCTCTTCGCCTCCAGGGAAAGCGCCAATGCCCCCTTTTCTTCTCAAAGAGCACGGACGCTTCGCCGAGAGTCTGGCCGAGCCGCCCCTTGTATGCTTTTCCCCGATCACGATGCTACCTCAGGTCATCAGTCGGATCAGGGAAGTGAGATGTGCAGTGCTCCTGGTAGCCCCACTCTGGAACAACCAAACGTGGTTTCCAGAACTGATGCAGATGATGCAATCTGCCCCATGGCCGATTCCGTTGAGGCTAGACCTCCTCAGGCAGGCCAACGGGATGATTCTTCATCCCCGCCCCGATCTGTGGGCCCTCCAAGCATGGCCCCTCAACGGGTTCCCGAGAACCTCCCCAGTGGAGTTTTGAGAACCATCACTGAGGCGCGAGCACCCTCTACGAGGCGCTTATATGCCCAAAAGTGGAAAGTGTTCAGTGACTGGTGTGATACCAAGAGCTTGAACCCCAAATCGTGCGAGATACCAAGTGTACTCGCCTTTTTGCAAGAGCTGCTGGAGGCGGGCCGCACACCCTCCACGCTCAAAGTCTATGTGGCTGCCATAGTGGCGTCACACAATCCTGATAAAGGACGTTCATTAGGGAAAAACGACCTAATCATTCGTTTCCTAAGAGGCTCTAGGAGGATGAACCCTCCTCGCCCCCCCTCGGTGCCGATCTGGGACCTGGCCACGGTCCTGGACGCACTCAAGAGTGCCCCGTTCGAACCTCTCCGAACCGTGCACCTTAAACAGCTCTCGCTCAAAACTGCGCTCTTGCTGGCGCTCGCCTCAGTCAAGAGAGTGGGCGACCTGCACGTGCTGTCATCAAGTGGAATTTGGACCTAACGACTGCAGAGTTGTCCTTAGGCCAAAGCACGGGTATATTCCTAAAGTGCTCTCCACACCCTTCAGAGCACAGGTGATATCTCTAGCAGCGCTATCGTCCCCAGCAGACGAAAGCGACGCTAATTTACTCTGCCCGGTCAGGGCGCTCAGAGTATATTTGGAACGTTCTGCCCTGTTCAGACAGACGGAACAATTATTCGTATGCTTTGGCGGCCGCACTAAAGGTCTCGCAGTCTCAAAGCAAAGAATATCGCGCTGGATAGTGGATGCTATAGCGCTAGCTTATGAAGCCAAGGGCCTTCAATGCCCCTTAGGCGTCAGAGCTCACTCTACGAGGAGCATGGCCTCCTCGTGGGCTTGGTCGAGTGGGATACCCATTGAAGATATTTGTGCGGCGTGCGGGCTGGGCCTCGCTCGACATTTATCAGGTTTTATAACCTACAGGTCCCCTTATTGCATTCCAACATTCTATCAGCCTGACTGTAGAATGGACTGGAGTATGTATGCTGAGCATTATCTCCTCCCTTATAAGGTCCGTCTCTGACCGACTTAGAGGATTTTTTATGCATATCAGTACATAGAAAAAATGCATTCCAACATTCTATCAGCCTGACTGTAGAATGGACTGGAGTATGTATATGCTGAGCATTATTTCCTCCCTTATAAGGTCCGTCTCTGACCGACTCAGAGGATTTTTTATGCATGCCAGTACATAGAAAAATGCATTCCAACATTTTATCAGCCTGACTGTAGAATGGACTGGAGTATGTATATGCTGAGCATTATCTCCTCCCTTACAAGGTCCGTCTCTGACTGACTTAAAGGATTTTTTATGCATATCAGTACATAGAAAACTCAGTACATAAGATATGTGCTTGTGTTTGTACTATGAGCGCCCCACCATGGACCACCTTGGAAGGGCGCTCTATACTATCCCATTATGTAGCTCGCTGTTGGCCGGCTCGTGGAATAATCACTTTGCTTTAAGGCTCAGGCATCTGCCTCTGGCTTTATAGAGCGAAGTCAGCACACACGGCGTTTTACATGGTGTTCCCATAGCGTAAGCTACTTACGCAATAGGAGAGACCTCTCGATAGGGAACGACTCGGTTACTAACGTAACCTTGGTTCCCTGAGAGGAGGGAACGAGTATTGCGTAAGCTGCCGTGCTTGTGCTTGGTCAGTTCGCTTCAGTCGATTGAACCTAAAGGAACTCTTATGACGGGGTGCCCATTATATAGCCTGGCTATGCTAATTTCGGCGGGCTCTGAGCGCGCGAACGTGAGGCGCGCGCCCATTGGTCGCGCATTCAGAGTCGCCCCGTCATTGGTTCGAGCAGTTCAATAGGTAAAGGTGGTTCACAGCACGTTTATCACACCAGCTATAATTGTATAATTAGAATAAATTGTGAAACTGGACACACACATACACATATTGTAATAATAAAATGTTCTGTCATATTTTGACATTACATTTACAATTTTAAAAGACAAAGAAACACACATCAAGACTTCACATCAGTGGCTGTTTCTTCAGCATTAAGTGGTAATATGCTATGACATTGTTTATAACAGAGGCATTGCTAGACCCTGACTGATAGGGCTGAAGCCCCTGATCTTTTGTTAATAGCACCAAATGTTTTTTTGTGATTAAAAGAAAGATATAAGGAAGGCTTAATGTTCATTACATCATGGTACAAAAGCAACAAGGCAGTCTGCAATTCTGGCTTCAAATGTAAATTAATTCAGATCAGTGAGCCCAACTTGCATTATTTGACAGTTTGCATTTTGACTTTTACCTGCTGTTCAAGCTCAAGTTCATCAGACACGTTATGAATGCCTGGAGTGTGAGCTTTTTATTTTCTCTCACAGGGGTGCAGCTTTTCAGTATCAGAGGCAATAAGGTTTTATTATGCAAGCTTTATTTCTAAATGTATCATCTACAAGCAGGGCCGGCCCAAGCCTTTATGGGGCCCCAAGCAGAATTTGATTGAATTTTGTCAATGTTTGATTATTCGCACACTATAAATCTAACACACCCCTTATCAATTGTATTAGTTGTAGCTGTGTTGCTTACAACATTCCAATTTTACCCTTCTATGGTTTCAATTGTAACAGTAGCACACCTATATTTACCCAATCTTGTTGTCCCTCTGTTACCAGTTTTGTGGACTTCCTAGAGAAAAATTCGCAGCAGAAGCTGTAGACTGCATCATTTCTTTTTGAATAAGTGAGCAAGCTCCACTTAAATTTTTTCCCCATTAATTAATTTTCTGTAGGTGTAGTGGTAGTGGAAGCTTCAGTCATCAGGTTTTTCAGGAAATGTGAAGTTTTCCTATATAGGCAGTGGCCCTCAGCTTACCAGATCAGTCCTTTCTGAGTCAGACAGGATAGATGACCACTCAGCTTGGTCAACTGGAGGAACTGCTGATCCATGGTGTAGGCTGGAAGTGGCTAAGCGAGTGAATGTGACATCGATCCCAATGACCACAGGAGTAGAAGGACCTATAAGGAAATTACATTAATAATTATAATTAGAAATATTAATCTCAGGATATTCTACAGTAAACTGAGCAAATACAAAGGCTGTTGTGCTATTAACTTGCAACATCTGCTGAGGTTGAAACAGGCAGGGAAAGAACAGCAGGATCAGTGGATGCACGTGCTGTGAAGTGCTCCTCGCCTGCAGAGGATGGACCTGATGAAAGATGAAAATAATAGTAATAAAAGCTAGGCATTTTAGATGTCATATTAGAAGGTAATGCAACTATCAGTCAAAAAAAAGGCATGGTTATAATATGGTTTAATAATGATCTGGGATTGTTGAAAAATCATCATCAGCTGTAGCACTGGCACTTTCTCCAAAATATTTCAACAGTGCTCCTAAGAAAGTTTCATAAGAGTACATATTTGACAAATCAGAATGTTATTTTCTCAACACAAATTATTATACACAGCATCAAGTCATCTGTACTCCTAAAACAACAACTCTTAATCTATAACTAGCTAACTGAGGCATAATGATATTGGGATATATTAGCAAAGACCCCAAAATGGTAGACTAATGTAAATAATGTTAAGTTGTTATCAGTACCAAGTTTATGGAACAGAAGCTTATTTTATTACAAAAATATATTTTCACACTAAAGTTATTTTTACACAGAAGACAAAAACTTTAATCTATATCTTGCTAAGTAATATGTTGTACTAATAATATTTTAAGATGTCAAGGCTATTTACGGATGTTTAATCAAACTTTCCTAAAAAAGAAGATATGCTACATAGGCTATGTTAACTAACTAGCCAGCTAATGTTAGCTTGTAACATAGCCTAGCTACTTAACATACCTTTATCGTGCCGTTTTCTTCTTTTTCCTTTTCTCTGCACCAGAGGATATGTCCTTTTTTGTGACATTGCTGTTTTGCTGTCTGAATGTGCTTACATCCTGGAGCCCGTTAACATAATATTGCGTTTAATATTGCGTTTTTGTCTAATTACCATTGTCCATTGACAGTATAATCACACACACACGCACACAAAAAAAAAATATCACGCTGTCATTTCATGTGCTCTTGGGGGCCCCCTGCTGGCCACCGGGGCCCTAAGCAGCCACTTAGTTCGCTTATACCTTGGGCCGGCTCTGTCTACAAGCCTCATTTCCAATCTTCATTTGTTTTTAATAATCCACACACCAAGTAGATTTTAATGCATATGCCAGTCAACTTGTTCAGTTATTCGGGTTATTTGTGGGAATAATTTTTTTTTATTGCAATGGAATTTCCTCAAATGCAACTGAAAATAACAAAACAATGAGCTATAAGTGTAATAGCACAATGCATAGGTTTAAAAATGATATATAATGATGTTTATCAAGCATTGAAACTTTGCTTTGTTAAAACATACTGATATCATGTTTAATAGCAGTCATGAAACCCAACGCAGGTGTTTCGAGATGCGTTTATAAAAAGTTACGTTCTTTTCAACTTTACTCGATGATCCCACGATGGCGTTTTATTGTCATATTAAATAAAATGGAAAAAATACGATTTCGATAATAAAGTCGTAATATATTACAAATAAAGTAAAAATTACGTGAATACATTTGTAGCATTAAGAGATTAAAGTCATAAGAATATGACTCAACATGAGAATAAAGTTGTAGCATTATGATGAGAGTATAGTATATATTGTATATTGTGTTAATAAAGTAGAAATATTAGAGAAAAAAATCTAAATATTAGGCAAAACAGAGTGTCATTATCACAACGATAGAACAAACACCGAGCCAGCAGCTTCATTAATGCAAGAGATGGATGTGGAGTATGTAGTTAAATCATAGGCCTACTTTAGTTTAGGATATGACAATAAATAAATCCTTGGTCTTTTTTTGTTTCTACTTTTTTATTGTTATAAATTGTTATTGTTTCTGATTAACATTTTTAATTGATTCATATAAATAACAAAGAAAATCAAAACATGTATATGTATACAGAATCAACATTTAACCCCACTATTACCCCACCCCTCCCAATCTCCAACCCCACCCTGACCCTCAACAACATCCCTGTGGTCACAAATGATTATAGACACACAAAAAAATATGATAATCACACAGATTTAAAACTAAACATCTCTCTCCACTGCCCCGAGAGCCCTCCAAAAACTCAAAATATTTGCCCCATTTCCCAACAAATCTAAGTTACCCAGTCTTCTAAATGACATTTCCTCAAAAGCCGCCACCCTCCCCAACTCTGTGCACTACTCCTTTAAATGGGGGCACTCTAGCCGAATTCCATCCCCATAAAATAATTTGTCTGGTGATAATTACATTGGTTATAACCCAATTTTGTACATGTTTATTCCCTACATCGATCGCCAAAAACACAGAGTCTGGGACAAAATTAAATCAGAGTGCCCAATACGTCATACATAAAATTCTGAACCCTCAACCAAAATTCTTGGATCTTAACACACCACCAAAAAACATGTGTTATGTCTCCATCTTCTGATTGGCATCACCAGTAGGTGGGTGTGTCTTTAAGACCAAGCTTATACAATCTAGAAAGATGGTGGTCCAATGGAATCGATGTAAAATCTTGAATTGCTTAAGGTGCAACCTTGCATCTCTAGATCCCTAGAATCCTAGCCCACACTCCCTTCTCCAATACCACGTTTTAATCTTTCTCCCATAATCTCTCGACAGAAGTTAAAGCTCCGTCCCCCAGACTCTGAATTAGCAGGGAGTAATACACTGATGTCTCATGACCTTTTCCAAAAGCAGTTATAACCCTCCCAGACTGTCTGCCGCTTTAGGGGGGTGTATGCTACTCCCAAAAATACAGTACAGAGCAGGTGGCACAGCTGTAAATACCTAAAGAACTGAGATCTGGGAATCCCAAAATGTTGAACCAAATTTTCAAAGGATCTCAACACACCTGTTGGTCAATACAAATCCAGGAGGGGCTCTCTCAGGTGGAAGCGAACAATGAGCCAAATGTCTGAGACCGAATGCATAATAATAAAACAAAATCTTGGCTAGGCCTAGCCCACCATTGTCACTTGGCCTATACAACTTTCTGAAATGTAATCTGGGACTCGTACCATTCCAAATGAAGGACTTTGCTATGCTACCAAATTGCTTGAAATAAGAGAGTTCAACATCTACAGGGAGAGACTGTAACAGGTAGTTGAATTTTGGAATACAATTAATTTTAATAACATTAAACTTCCCAATCATAGATAAATGTAATGAAGCCCACCTGCCCACATTGCTCGAAAAACCAATTGACTCTGTATCCTGAGAACATAGAAAAGGAATGAATAATTCTGTGGAGGCAAGGCATAGATCTAGTGGGGTCGGAGACGAATAATAAAATATCATCTGAGTAAAGCAAAAGCTTATGCACCACACCTCCCGCCACCACCCCTGGAAAATCTTCCTCCTTTCTTATCACGGCTGCTAATGGTTCCAGAGCAAGACAGAACAATAATGGGGAAAGAGGGCAACCCTGCCACAAGTCAAATAATCTGAAATTAATCCATTTGTTTGTACCGCTGCTACCGGGTGTCTATAAAGTAACTTAATCCATCCAATAAAAGTATTCCCGAATCCATATATTTCCAAAATCGTGTTGAGAAGAGCTACAGCCCCAAATAAGCCCCACCTGATCAATATGTATAAGAGATATCATAACTTAATCAGTTAGCCAAAATTTGTGACAACATTTTTACATCTAGCTGGATCAGGAAATTGGATGGTAACTCTTACACTCGCTTGGATCTTTGTCCTTTTTAAGAATCAGACTTGGGCTTGGTTCATGTTTGGCAGAAGCTTTTCATTCTTTAATGATTCCATATAAACTTCTAGCAAAAGTGGAGCCAGCTCTGTAGCATAAGCTCTAACAAATTTAGCTGCAAATCCGTCTAGATCTGGAGCCTTGCCTAATTCCCTCTCTGATGACTCCAGATATTCAATCCTTTTCTCAACGTCCCCCATTCTTGTAACCACCTCAGTGAATTTCATCTCCATGGCAGTGATCGATTGACGTATTACAACAAGATGTCCAAGTCAGCAACAACCTTCGTCAGCATTGTGACAAGTTCAACAATTCTCACTGCATTTCCTGCACTTCTCTGGCCAAATCTGCTCCGTGGTCTGTTGCCTTGTCAGGGCTGTTAGCTTGAGCACGTAAGTGCCTTTTAATGTCTCCATAGCCAGAAGATTTTGACATATTGTCTTCCTAGAAAAGTTATGGAACAGGGTGTATCGAATCTCACCGGTTTATGACAATAATAGTGTTAAAACTAGCAAAGTGAGCAGAGATCACCATTCACATGTCCAAACCTCATATGGCAGTGTTTCCCAGACTGGGGTACTCGTATGTGAGGTGACAGTGGGGGTACACACATAACATTCTGAGATCTACCATTCTTTCAATTTCATCACAGTCTAAAAATAACATTCAAACCCAGTTCATGTATTTCTCACTGGCAAAAATTATTTTGTGTACCCTCTAGTGTAGAAACACCAAAATGGTTGTGTCATAAAGGTCAGAAAAATATCCTATGAAATAACCCTATCTTTTGTGGTTAAATAAATGTATCTACTCATGTGTCGTGTGTCACATATGTATCTTTTTTCACCAGCCCAGCACACTGCTAGATGGTGTAGCTTAGTGATAGCAAGTAAAATACTTCACTGTTTTACCAGACTCACAAATGTCAGTCATCCATGATTTTTGTTTATTTATTTTTTTTGAATGTTTGTAGGGGTACACCACTGTAAAAAGTTTGGGAACCACTTGTATGGCATCATGTCAATCCTTGGTCTTTTGGCGCATCAGCACAGAGTTATTAGTATCCGGACTCTGCAGCAGTTATGTAGGAAATGTAATTTATTCAGTAGAAAGAACCAGACAGATTTGCATCGGCATTGGGTTTTTCTCTCTAAACAATACTGTAACTGAGGCTGGATGTTACCACATACAATGTCTTGATATGAATTTATGTACTGTAATTCACAGCAGTTCCAATAATTTTTTGCTTCACTTGAGTGGGAGCCTATACCTCGTGCCTCCATTGACAGGTGCCCACATGTTGAAAACCCCTGTACTAATGCACACCTCATTTATGAACAGAGAGCTTGCAAATACCCTCAAATTTAGCTTGTTTGCATAGCCAAGATATCTCCGTTTAGTAATGTTGTATGTAAAGTCCAAGATGCTCCACTTTGCTGTTGTCCTCCTCATCACTTTGATGTTACTTTCCTTTCGAATTATTCTCAAAATATTACGACTTTAATCTCATAATGCTGCGACTTTCTTCTCATAATTTTTACTTTATTCTCAAAATATTATGATAAATGACAATTGCAAATATAAATTGTTAAATTATTTAGATTTTATTGTTAACGCTACTTTCTGCACAATGAACAATGAGCCGACAAGTTGTAATTCTCGCTTTGATCCTCCGCAATTTAAATTAAAACATGTTTGATTAATTTATTGTGCACCTGACGTTTGCTCGTATAAAGTTCTGAACCGGTGTCAGTGTTGCGCTTGATATAATTATTGGTTGACAGGTAGGGTGACAATTTTTTAAGTCATGGAAGGAAGGATTCTTCTTATTTTCATATTATAATATGGCCTGTGGGCTAAGCCCCAGATGACATTTAAGTCTAGCGACGCCCCTGCTTGTGTCAGCTGCAGTTTTACCATGGTACCTCTCAGCTTCTATGTTCTCCTCTTCACATCTCCATCTCTTTTCCCCTCTTTTCTTCTTATCCTCTCAGTCCTAAATCTGCTCATCATTTTGTTCTGCATTTTCAAGCCTTCAACCTTCATTCCCCACCAAATCCCCATTTATCCTTGTATTTAATTTTTGCAAAAAACGTTCTTATTTTGCATTATAATATGTAGTGACAACTATTAGTAAGCCATTAGGTTGATTTGCCAAGAAGTGTAAATACTGTGGCTCTGTGGCACTATCAAATCATTTCTCAGTTTGTTTGTGCATCCCGACCACTCAGACACAGCAACACTGGCACAACCAATGGTGTGAGTTTGGGGAGGGACTATCTGTCGACCAATGGCAGATGGATGGAGAGATCAGGAAACTCTTTTGAAAACAGTGATTATGTTTGCTATTCCGTTTGGGGATGCTAGTGGCTGAGAAATCACACACTTCATATTCATGATGTCTGTGTTGGTAGAGCTGTAAATGTAAGATAGATAATAACAATGTTTAGTATTCTTACAGATGAGAGACATGGTTTCGTACAGTTTATTACTCATCTATTTGTAAGATTTATTTGTGTATTACCTGAATGTCTGCTCAAACTGACCCACATTTGTTCATTGTTTTTTAAGAACAATGTTTTCAGCTTTGCACCTGTCCTTTCTAACTGTATAATGTGTACAGCAATTGTATTGCACACATCAGCGTTCTGTGCAGAATCTGTATAAAGAAATAAGCCCAGGGCTTCAGTACAGTTGTAGTTTATAAAGAGCAGTAATCCCATCTGTGTATGCATGTGTGTTTGTTTGTCGGTTTGCTGAGGTTGTGTGCACCACTTCTCAATGAACTCGCTCTCTGTGTTCAGCCTTATGTCAGAAGCTGTGTCACATTCAAATAGGCCTGGAGAAGAAGAGAAAGGCTGAATTGAGAGCCGGCCTTAAAGAGACCTGCTGCCTTAAACACTGTCTTTAAAGAGGCATCAGCAGCATGCTAGCAAATGTGTGTATGGACCAGCAGGATGTTCCAGCACTGGGAACCATAGAAAGAGTGCAAGTGCACTCTATAAGCAGTCTGCGTAGGGCACCTACTCCCTAGGGGGGCAACAGAAATTCCACCGGCTGCCCTTACTCGCACGTTATACATTATTCGAGGACCCGAAAGCAGTTGCGGAACACAGATGATCTCTTCGTGCTCATATCACGTGACCCCCCCCTCACACCTCACAAAAGATGTCCAAACAAAATGTCCTGCTCATATTTTACAAAGCAAAGATAAAATTATATTTTGCATAACTAAATTAAGCTTATATATATATATGCTGTTGTATTACAACAAATTAAAATCACAGAAAATTAAAGGCGACACCAAGGGAGGTTTTTTCACATGTTCAAATGCTGTAATGAGAATATTATAATGACCGTATTTTTTCATTACAGTAATGAGAATTGGGAGGTAAAATGTGTGTGTAATGGTCATGAAAATAATGTCACAGTGTAAAAAAATAGGCTTCATTTTTGTATGCTACATATAATTTCTAATTTGTTTCTTTTGATTTTGTAGTAAAATAGGATCAGGACATTTTCTAAATAGGTTTCGTAAAAATCACCAAGGAGAAATTTTCATATGAAATCTGTAAGTTTGACCATTATTCACTGTTGGAGGGCTTTAGGACCCAGTTCTGCCTCTTTTGGTCTCCTGCAGAAGGCAGCACAGACATTAGCGCAGTTGCACTCTTCTCACACTCACCTAAAACACAGATCAGTCAGACAGACTTATATACACACCTCTCACTAATTAATTTGAATGTCAGGATTGCACTGAGAACTCATATGCTCAATCATATCTGCTTGTTCATCCAAGCTCACACCTCTTCCGGTGACTCTCTCAGTGTCCTCTCCTGGGGTTCAGTCTGGGTTACTGTGCCTCTTTTGGATCTGAACCAAACCGCACATCTCTGAAACAAATCGTATGGACAAATGGATGAGTGATCTGTGGTGAGAGTTAGGTGGAGATAGAGAAAGAGAGACAGACTGGGAGGTAGTGGATGGGGTGCGGGTGGGGGGTGCGATTGAAAAGACTGTACTGGTTATTGAAGCAACGAACAGTTGTCAACCGCGACGCTGGAGCAGCATGTCTCAGATGAAAAAATACACTTACAGCAGGGTGAGTGACAGTGGACAAGCTCTGACCCCTTGAGTCTCACACGCTTTATCATAGATATGTTTATATATATATATATATATATATATATATATATATATATATATATATATATATATATATATATATACATTCTATTTAGTATATAGTTATTAGTCATGAGCAATTGTTTATGATGTAAGAGGTAAGAGGTGTAAAAGTGTGGACATGCAGGTGTTGTAGCATGTGTAGTGTCGGGCGAGAGCATATATGGGGTAAAGGAGTTCTGTAATGTGTCTGGCTCAGCTGTTGGATGTTTGCTTATATCAAAACTGCTATAATCTATTGCAATGTGTGTTATGGTATATGAGGCAGTTATACAGCAAGCCCAGTGACAGAGCAATGCAATTTTTGAGAAATTTGCTGAGTAACACATAACAAAACAATTGGATTTAACTAAAACAGAACTTATTTATTATTATTATTATTATTATTATTATTATTATTATTTGTATTTTTTTTTATTTTTTTTGTGGTACAAACGCATGACATGAAGCCCAAAATGTCACAACTTACCTTACATAAGTTTTATAAAATCCGACACAGTAAATATTTTTTGCCCTTTCTCAAAACTCTAATTAGGTCTTTACTGTTATACTGTAATGCTCTCTCTCTCTCTCTTTCTCTCTGAATGTGTGTGTTTATTTATTAATGTGAACTTATTCCATGCAGTTTTGTTGTGGATTGTAAGAGATCATATGTTGCTGTCCTTCAAATATATTCAAAATAAACAGTATGGTGTAATTCATATATTGTATATGGACAAAAATTGTGTCTACACCCAAAGCATATATCTCCAGAAAGCAGACAATTTATTGGGCAAACCATGTCTATTTAAATATATATATATATATATATATATATATATATATATATATATATATATATATATATATATATATACTGTTGTGCTGATGTGGGTGTGGCCGAGTGATGTCTGTGGAGAGTGAGGCCGGGAGAGGAAGAACAGTAAGGATTGACACCTGTGGGAAATTATCACTAACAGCTGTGCTGTGTTACAGTGAGAGCTGGAGAGGGATAAAAACAGTGCCCAGTCCACCGGAGGGGAGAAAGCATGTAGCAGAGTGATTGTGTGTGCATACATTCATGTTTTGCTGAAAAGAAAACTGTGGTGCAAAGCTGGAAAGTGTTCAAAATAAAATCTTACGTGGGTTGTTATCCGGCTTCCACTTCCGCTGTCACAACTGTATATATATTTTCTTTCAGTTCATTCAGTTCAAGATTTTACTGAGACAGTGGAGTACAATGGGTCAAATATACAATCAGATATACAGTTACTGTAAATATATAAAATGTTCACATACCAATACCCCCATGAATTGAAATAAAAAAATTGTTGCTTTCAGTCCATGGATACACATTTTTAAAATATATAATACATTTAACAGCAGATACGCACAATTCAAATGTGCAGTCTGTGTATTTCTAGAAATGGACCAGAAATATTGATGACTCATCTTGCACTACACTGATTTTTGTTCTGTGCTTTTGGATTTTTGACTGCACATGTCAAGCAATTTCATGGTGTCTTTAAGAGAATGTTACATGTCACACATGTAAAAGCTCTGCCATTTAAGCTTCAAGTCATTATAATTCTTAGATTTTACTTAATGCTCTTAACGAGCTCTAAGGAATGTAAAAATCCACAACAAGAATGACATATTTGAACCACACACTTTCCACCTGTTTGTGACTCAGTGATGAAATTCTGCTGAGTCACAAGTCAGTTTTCCAGAACTCTTGTGTACCTTTGCACTTAATGTATTCATTAGCTTGTTTAAATGAGACTTTATTTCATTAAATTAATTTAAGTGTAATGAATGAAAAAGTCACATTGCAGTGAGCTGCTGTCAGCCAATGAATAGTGTTCTGTTTTTGAGAGGTCAGATCTATCATTGTGTTCTCTTTCTATTGTGCGATTGTAACCTAAGAATGTAACCTCAGAACCCAACATATCCCAACACTAAAAATATTGTGCCTTAGCGTTTGACCTTTATGTTGCCAGTGCTTATTTTTAGTATATTTTCAAAAATAAAACTCATTTTGGGCCTTAGCCTCTGTGTGATTAGAAAAGAGAATTTAAATTACTAAATTGAAGTGAAATAGAACAAGTCTCTAAGGACATGCCTTTGGTGCGTGTCCAAGTTTGTGCCGGTTATAGTGCTGTACTTTCTGAGTTCGTCTACTGCGGTAAGGATCAGTTAAGTCTGCATCACATACTTTTTTTTTTACCATGAACTCTAGTCCGAGAGCTCCTAAATAGCTTATGGACATAATCTGGAAGCGATGAGAGACTTTTTCAGCTACTTAATGAGGGCCTACGACGGGGTTTATCTCCCTCAGATTGCCTAATTCAATACAATACACAGTAGTGGCCCAAAAAGTATTTGGACACTTTTGAACACTTTAAGTCAAACTTGAAATGTTTGAATGCCATTGCAATAGATAACAAAATATGAAACCAATTGCATCTGCAAACAAATGATTCTAGAACAATTACTTTTTGCCAACTGACCCCAAAGTAATTTTACTTGATGTATGAAGACGGTTCCCCTCAAGTTCACACAGATGTCCTAGCAGAATAATCACAGGTGTAATTCATCACATTAACTATGGACATGCTCCATTAATGTCTGAGAAACAGAAAGTGACATTATACTTTTTTCTTAATTTTGAACTATATATCTGTTGTTTTACAATTTAAAGTCCAACAAAATCTTCAATTTTCTGGATGTAACCAAAAGTTATTTGTGTCATTTAAAGGATTTTTCTCTTTTGTCTTCAGACCACCAACAGCAGCAGCAGCAGCAGCAGGATGAGTTCAGATGGAGGTGGGCGGCCTGTTAAGGTAGGCTCTCTGATTGAGGTCATTGGTAAAGGTCATCGAGGGACTGTGGCCTATATTGGAAACACACTCTTTGCCTTGGGAAAATGGGTGGGAGTCATTCTAGAAGAGCCTAAAGGCAAGAATGATGGCACCGTGCAGGGCAAACGATATTTCACCTGTCAGGAGAACTATGGAATATTTGTGCGCCAATCACAGGTATATAAACAGTAACATAAAAATGTGTAAATCTTTGTCTGTGGTGTTCTTGGAAATCACAGTTATTTTCTATCACTTGCAGATTCAGCTAGTAGAAGATGGAGCAGACACAACATCTCCTGAAACCCCTGAAGCTGCCATCTCCAAAGTGCCCAAGCGAGGTAGACACACAGTTATGAAACACGGAGGCACTTATGTGCTAAGAGACATGATGTCTGTCTAAAAGTGTATTGATCTTATTTTATCTTTCCTTCTCAGAGATAAATGAAGGCCTTAAGTCAAACAAAGTGGTGAGTGAGGAGAGGGTGTCTAACATGAAGAATGCACTCTTGCATTTGTACTTGAGAGACTGTGTGTGTGTTTTTACCTATAAGTCTTATGTTTAGACTCACATAGCCAGGCTTCTATCGGAATAGAATTTGGTCCACATTGTAGCTTATTCTGTTCATTTACCCCCCACTTATATACTGTAGGAAAGGTATGAATGTCCAAAGTCCCTTTCAAGGCAAGTCAGTTCACTTGGTGGACATTTTTGGAAAGCTCCCAGCAAGTTATTTTGTATTTTTTCTCATTTCAAGCAGCATACACGTATAGGTACTATCTGTTTGAAGGGAGAAAGACTGAAATATCCAAATCAGTCAAGATTCAAGCACATTTCAAATTAGCAGTAAAACCTTATTATAGTGGTATCATAAAATGTGCTTCGCTAGCTCTAATCATGCTAAAACACTATTTTTCAGGCAGATTTAGCTAATGCACATGCCCATTCTTTGGGTTAACGGACAGGTGAATTCTGTATCTAAAAGGTATTTGACTCTTTTAACCTGTAAGGTGGGACATTCTTTTCTACACCCGCCATATTGGGTTTTCTAATTTCTCATATTAATTTAAATACAAGTGGGCCATCTCAGCTTAACAGGCTCTGGGTCTGTTTGACAGACATACAAATTGACCAGTCACTGTTTATTTTGATTTAATGTGTCAGTTAGGTTTGAGTTTATATGAAAATGTTGATACTACAATAACAGGCCTTCATGAATTCTCTGAAATCTGAATTTTTGTCCACCTAAGAGTGATAAGTACCGATTATTTCAAATACCTAACTCTAATTTCCTAAATTTACGATTCTGGTCATGAATATGTAGTTTATTTGCTATTATTTGCTTTATTTGTTATATATATTCAAAGATTTATTGCCACTAACCTGGAAAATCCAGTGATTAGTCCAACCACGAGAGTGCTCATTATAAGGGAGACCTCAGCTCAGTTACCTTGCAGATGCAACATCGAGATCCAGGAACAGCTTGGCAGGGCCGCTGTGTAGACTAAATAATAGAGGACCTTAGTGAGCCCCCTTTGTCACAGGTGGAACCCCCTGAGGTTGTACCATCTTGAAATTGAGACTATCTTGCATTTGAAGTATTGTGCATTACCTTTCCTTTCCACCAGATAGAGATACTGTATAGTTACACTCTTTGGCCATCTGAAATCAGGAAATTTTCCACATTCTGTACTGTCTGTAGAAGTGTGCCATGTTTCTCAATCCCTCATTGAACCCAGATTCTGATTCCACATTCTACATTGCTTGAACACATTTGATCTTGCTCTCCCTCTTTTCCTAACCCTTCACTCACTAATACAAACATTGTATATGTGAGAAACTTGGTGTGTTTGTATGTGAGATACTGTGGTCTTCATTGACTTCTCCTTACAAGCACACTGACTGATCAAACTTTAATCTCTCACCTCTTCCTCCTCTGTCTGAGTGTGCAGCGAGGAACCAAACCCAAAAAGGTGCTTCATGTTTCTCTATCTTCTGTTTCCATAGCAATGTCAACATTAAATAGCTCTGCTGAATGGCATAACACAAAAAGCACATCATCCGAGTGTTTGTGTGCCTGCTTATGCATATTCATGATGCATGTTTGTTTTTATATCTGTTTATTTTTGTACATTTATTCAAATTTGCTAGTGCTTTCCTAGTTGGATGGCAGTGTTCTTCCATGATTGCTTTTAAGTGTATATCATCAATAAGCAGGGATGGGCTATAACAGAATACATGTAACAGCATTACGTATTCAGAATACAAAAATTAAGTAACTGTATTCAGCCCCGGTTACATTTTCAAGCACCTGTATTCAGAATAGAGTTACTTTATGAAATGTAGTTAGAATACTTTTAGAGTACTTCTCTCTCAATGACTACAAAATAAGGCATAAAGAAAATAATTCTTGTCAATCAAGTGAGAAACTTCATTGTTTTCTGAAGAGTTTCTCTGAGCATCACAGCTGCAAGCGCATCTTACTCTCTCTTCCCCAGATCAGCGGCAGCGTGTGCCTACAACATTGCCAAGGTTGCATGTAAAACTGGGCTAATTTGAAAACACAATTGCAGGTTAAAATCAAAGAATCATGGGTTGTGTTTTTGGGATACTAAAGAATAGAAATGCAACATCTTATTCATGTATAATGATTCCCAGATTTAACATCTGGCAACCGCACCGATGCATCTTAACAATCAAGCAGGCTGTCAGCTTTGCAGAAGTATCAATACAGTCAGAAAAAGTTTTTCCACAAAAACAACATTTGTGTGCATGATACATAGTTTCCCGTGATTGTTGCTGTGTATATACATTTATGTAGATACTGCTTCTGTGTAAGGCGGAGTAAATGCGGATGGATTCGGTGGTCTGGACAGTTGAAAGTCATCATTCCTTGTTCCATTATTATGCCATTATGTCATAACATGAATTAATTTTGCATACATTTTATAAAAGTAACAAAGCTGGTTCAACAAAGGTTCTTGCTCTTATTCTAAGCTGAAGTAATAGCGTGTATTTTACTTAACTTTTTACCCAGGGTGAAATAGGAAGATTTTGACAGTCATCTCAGAGTCATAAAGTGACCCAATTTACCAGAATCCACCCTATCTGCATATTTCTAGACCCATCAGTGTTACTAAGGCTAATCTTGTCTGTTATAGTCACACAAAAATTGGTGATCAGAACTAATGAATGAATAAAGAAACTCACAAGTGCAATTTCAGTATAATCAAAAATCATAAAAGACACTACAGTCTAATGTCACCAACATTATTTTGGATTTTAAGTGCCTCACTTTAACCTTGATTTTTTAAAGAAAATGAATCAATATTTTTTTTTTGTGGTAATCAACATTATGCCACAAATGCTGTTTATTTAGTTTAACTCGTTTTCAATCCGGAATATTCCTTTAAGTAATCTAAAACCAAGTGAGAGTGGGGCGCAAATTAACGCGAGTTTGGCTAGTTTTGTAACACATGGTTTAAACGTTTACACACGCTAGTAAGACAAAACACCATTTGTTTACTTTTTGCATATCAACACTGTGTAGAGAAAAAAATCGCAGCAAAATTAAAAAAAAACTTTGGAAGATATCGGCAAAAGTTAAAAAGTAAAAATTCCCATGAAAGTTAATTTTCATCTCTGTTTTTACTGTTTATATAAAATGAGGTAAACTTGGTATCATTTTAATCGCCAATCTGTTAGCTAGTATCTTGCATAGTCTTTTAATTCTTAGCCAGCCAGCAGACATGACGAGCTAGGTTTAAATCCCAGTTGTGCCGATGGAGCACATTGTAACACTGTGTTACAATGTGCCCAAATTATATTTCAGTTCAATTAGATATGTAATTCACATAATTCACCTTACAGTGTGTGTGTGTGTGTGTGTGTGAGTGAGATTAATCCATGCATTATTTCGGCATGTGCTGTGGCTGTGTTGATTATTTATTTTCATGTGTCAAAATGATTGCTATAAGATATACGCCAAAGATATTAAATGGTTTATATTGACATAATACTTTAATTTATCTTCTGTTTATTTTAATTAGATCAGATATAGTTGTTAGAGGGGGATTTTAAGCTGTCATAATGGTCATGTTACATTGTGCCCCCCAGTTGTTACAAAGTGCCCTGCCTATGGGTCATGTTGTAACATTTCACTTTCCTTATTTTCCAGGCAGATGGGATAAAAATCTACGCTGTATTCATGAAACAAGTCCATATATTTGTACCAGACACGTGTTAAATGAATGTGAAAAAAATACATTGAACCCCAAGTGCATTTACACAAACTTAAGAAAATCAAAATTGTTAGTTTGTGCCACGCTCTCCCCTATTAGACAAGTATACTAGAAATATTGAATACAGAGCAGTGAGTGAAGGTAGGAACTAGACAAAGAAGACTAGCAATGATTGATTGATAAAAGCATGCATAAGTGTGTAATTTACATTTAATAAGTATTGTGAAAGGAGAGACTTTTTGGTGTGTGATAAATACAGGGAATTGATATGATATAGCCAAATGGACATTGTTTTGAAATAAACAGAGAATATAGAGAAGGGCCTGGGTTATTTCTAAGTTTAGTTTTCCTTGTTTAGCCTTCGATTCCTCTCTCTGTTTTCTACTACACATCACTTTTCTCTCTTGCAGAGCTGTAATGTGATATACTGTATCAATCTGTCTCTCTTCTCTAGCACTCCATCTTTTCCTCTCCCCTCCCTCCAACTGCATTTCTGTAATGGATGCTCAAATAGTGATGCATCTGCTCTCAAAAAGTGTAGTAATGCGTTTAAAACACACATAAGCACGTTGAAATATTCTAGGATTAGCCATACAAGTACAGTATACAAGTGTTCAAGTATACTATTAACTTAACCAATTGGTTTCAAAGAAGAGGTAAGGAGGTGGCAAAGATATCTAGCCAGATGTTCATGATTGGGAGGTGCCAAATGTAAAAGTTGACAAAAGTGGCATTGAAAAAGAAAAAAATCTTGATTAACCACAATCTTTATTTTTTGTACATGTCTGTCATGGTTATTGACCTGTGAAAAACGTTTGGCTTCCCACACTCATGCTCAGACTTAATCATATTGCTACTGTGGACTTGAGAGCCCATAGAGAGACACTAGTGGAGCGTTGCTAGGATACAGGTCAGACTCCCATTATTTCAAACCCTCCCTACACCCCCTTCTTCTCGTCTTTTGTTACATCCTTTCTCTCTCTGTCTCTGTCTGGCGGGAGGGGTGTATGTCTAGTGATGTAATGTACTTGGTAGGCAGCCGTTGGCACAACACAGCAGCACCGAGTGCATAAATGTGGAAAGAGCAGGAGAGAGCGAGAGATGGATGCAGACACAGAGAGATGGCTACTGTTCATTGGAGCCTAAAGAGGAATGACTGCATTATAATAAGAGAAATGCAGAGACAAGGGGCTTTAAATGCCTCTGTTCTTGTTTGAACAAAAGTATTTAATCCATTCAGGAAAAAGACAAGGGAGATTTTAGCTGCAGCAGAGAAGACCTGCAACACCGTCGCTGTATATGTGTGTGTGTGTGTGTGTGTGTGTGTGTGACTATCACTTGCTGAATGCTGTGTGTTTGTGGCTTGACGTAAACTTGGCCTGCTCAAAGCTTGCTTTTTTGTTAATGTGATCGAATCCTTCTCCCTGCTCACTTTCTGCGTCTCGTGTGTGTGTGTGTGTGTGTGTGTGTGTGTGCGGGCTCACCTGTTTGCACGTTTTTTCTCTCCAATCGACGATATGAGACAGACGCCTGTGACTCGTAAGGTACAAAAGTGTAAATCTATTACTATTTCTGTGGCATGCAGAATGCTCCATTGATTTTTGTTTAGTTTTTTGTCTAACTTGTTTGTGTGTGTGTGTAAGCTATAGTTTGTGGACACAATTGTCCCTAAAAGAGAGCTAAATCATTTAGGGATCTCCTCAACTGGAAACCCAATGCCTAAAAAAAGCAAACACTGTTATTTTATTCTAAAAATGCTAAAGGTTTGCTTTCTGTTAAAGTTTTTTTTAGATATCTAATTAAACGTGTGTGTGTGTGTGTTTATATTTTAGTCTATGTATTATAATTTTTTTATTATTATTTGTTGAATTATTGGAATTTTACTGCATGTTATAGATAGTTTTAATTTTCTTTCTTATTGTTTTTTTCTTTTGTTTGATTGATTAGTACATTGTATTCTCTAAATAGTGTAAATAAGAAGCTCTATATATATATATATATATATATATATATATATATATATATATATATATATATATATACTGTATAAATATAATCAGATACCATCATTTATAACTTATGTAACTGTCATATCATTTCTAAACATTCCACTGTGTATGTGTTTGCAAAAAAATTAATAAAAAAGCGCAGAATGGTTTGTCTGTGCTGGAATAATTGTGATTACTATTAGGCTATTCCTTGTATAAAAATACAGATCTGACTTTGTGCATTTGTTTGGGTGTGCATGCTTGTATGAATTTGCATATGTAAGTGAGTGTACTATTTTGTCCAATTGGTGTACAAATGTACAGTGTGCATGTTAACAATTGGTGCCAGGCGATGTGCTCCGCGGAGCGGACAGATACATAGCCCGAGAGAGTCGTGGATTAGTGCTTGAGCATTTATGTGCAAAGATTAATGCATTATTTAGGGACAAGAAACAACTTACAAAGAGAGAAACATGTAAAGTTGGTTCACTGAGGTACACACAGAAACATTTTGAACTAGTGACCAGGAATATTCTACGTAATTCTGCAGCACCATTTCAAGAATATTCAGGGACAAAAACTCTAATCATTAAATCTAAACTAAATCTTTAAACTAAATCACCAGGATCTGTTTTTTTCTGTCGATTACCACAGAAAATAATTTTGGATTGTACCTCTGTTTGTAAAAACAAACAAAAAATTGCTGGAAGATATGCACTTACATTGGAAGCCAATGGGGCCAGTGCACAACTGAAGTAATCAACAGCATGCAATACATGCAGTTTCATTGGTTTTTAACCCAGAATATTCCTTGAAGTATGCTGCATGTTTCTTTCTTCTGTTGCTAATCTTCAGTATTTGTGTGCTCTCTCTCTCCTGTTCTACTTCTTGATTCTTCTTTCCTTATGTGTCTTATCTCCTCAGACCACAGCCAGAAGGCCTAAGGTGAGCTCAGTCCTGTGGCATGTATTTCTCATTTGTGTGTGTGTGTGTATTTGATAGATAATGTGAAAGAAGGTTTGTAGATGAGGATATTAGCAGTGGAGATTTGTGTTCAGCAGTGTTCCGTGACTACGTGTGTTTGTTTGTGTCTGTGTGTACAGTTGCCCTAAAAATTATATGGACACTTAAGTCACACTTAAAATTGAAGCTGTAGCTGTGTGGGCAGTGCTCCAACATATAGTGTAGTACCATCATAGGTCGTTTAGACTGTTAGTCATTTCCCGATCCCAGTTGCTCCCTCTCCACTTTCATATCTAATAAAGTTGGAAAATGCGAAAAATATATGAATGATATAGGTTTATTTAGAAATAATAGATATACTGTTCAAAATTAAGACCAATTAATATTAGTATTAAAGGGGTAGTTCGCCAAAACCTGAAATTATTTAATCATTTACTCACCCTTATGCTATCCCAGATGTGTATGACTTTCTTTCTTCTGAAGAACACAAAGATTTTTAAAAGAATAGCTCAGCTCTGAAGGTCCATACAATGCAAGTGAATGCTGACCAGAAATGTAAATCTTCAAAAATCACATAAAGGCAGAATGAAAGTAATCCATATGACTCCAGTATTTTAATCCATGTCTTCAAAAGCAATATGATAGATGTGTGTGAGAAACATTCAATATTTAAGATCATCTTAGAACATTTAAGACCTTTTTTTTACTATAAATCTCCACATTTGACCAGCCCCGACCAGACAAGTAGGTGGCGAGACAAAGAATGTGCATTGCCTAAAACAGAAATAGAATAATGTGAAAGTGAAAGTGGAGATTTGTGGTAAAAAAAAGTACTTAAATATGTATCTGTTTCTCACACACACCTATCATATCGCTCCTGAAGATATGGATTGAACCACTGGAATCATATGAATTAATTTAATGTTGACTTATGTGATTTTTTGGACCTTCTAATTGCTGGTCACCATTCACTGGCATTGTATAGACCTACAGAGCTGAGATATTCTTCTAAAAATCATTGTTTGTGATCTGAAGAAGATAGAAAGTCAAACATTGTGCGAATACATGATGAGAGAATTGTAATATTTGGGCAAACTATCTCTTTAAGTAATTTCCACTCTTAATAGTAATTCCACTCTACATTATACATCCACTAAAATGACCATTAATTAAAATTAATTGCAAAAATGGCTCAAAAAATTATAGATCTGAGGAAAGGTCTAGCATCATTTGTTTACAGATGCCACAGATGGTTTAATATTTTGTATCTAATGCAATGACATTCATAGATTTATTCCTAGATTGTGACTTAAGTGTCCAAATACTTTTTGGGGCAACTACATGTGAACACAAATTAGACACTTAAGCAAGTTAGAGCACATAAACTGTAAATTAATGTTAATTTTTTGGAAAAAGTATCTTTGGTATTTCATTATTACAATAAATAACAATAAAAGGAGTTATTAATATGTTGTCAATGATCTGTCTCTCTCTTTCAGCAAACACGGACAGGAGTGGGGGTGAAGGTGGGGCCTGGATCAGCCTCTGCAGGAGAGATGAGCAGCAGTGAACCCAGCACACCTGCTCAAACACCATTGGCTGCTCCAGTCATACCTTCGCCTGTGGGAACCCTCCCCTCACCTGGAGCTCCTCTCTTCCCAGGACCCAGCAAAGTGAGATGTTTCTGTCACATGTGATCATATACACAAACAGTTATAAACATTATTGTAAATAGTTGTGGTGGTGGGGGTGTGGTTGAGCGCTGGCTTATGAATGGAGAGCGAGATCAGGAGATGAGAACGGTAAAGATCATCACCTGGCAATCAGAGGGGTTACCAGGATATCATGTTTGGGGGGGCATTTGGCTTGTTTGAGGGGGCAACATAAACAATTGAAAAAATTGGCGCAAAATTAAGCTATACTACACAATGTGTTTTAGTGCATATCTTTTTCTAATCCAGGAACCCAGAGATAGGCACAGGGCCCCTATTAGACTATAGGGCTTAAACTGGATTTTTGTTGTGTCAGACCTCACTCATCTGCTAGCGATGGAAAAATATGCACAAAACAATCCACTTATAAATTGTAATTTATCATCAGATGCAGAGGTGTTTCCAGCATTGAAGGACATCCGGGGCTTAGCCCAGACAATTTTATTTTCACACTAGCAACCACTTCCCTGTAGTCCAAAGCTGGTGAGAGGGTATTCTTTGAGTTTTGCTCTGGCTGGGTCTGTTTCTACAGTTCCTAAATCTTCCACTCTAGTATTATCCTCAACATCCTCTCTCATCTGTGATGCAAAAGAACAGATACAGCAGATAACTTATTGCAAATCAGCTTCAAACAACTAATTCATCAAGTGCTACATATGTTAAATTGTGGACCAATACCATTGAAGAAAATGTATTGGGAAGAGCAGATCAGTGGGATTGCCCATAGATCTATCATGATTCTTGAATTTTCATGTACATTAACATAAAGTCATCACAAAAGAGTTATATTATAGTGATTAAAGTGAGGTAAAAAAAATATTGAATATAAATAATTTATATTTTTTGACATAAATAGTCAAAATGATGTATAAGATCCTAAGTTAAATCAATACATGAATGACTTTAGTCTAAGTTCATTGACACACTATGGCATCGAACTGTATATAATTCTCATCTCTATGAGAATAATTCATCTGTCAAAATCCTTTCATTGGGATCATTAGGATCATTGGGATAAACAATGTTTCACTTTTAACTTTCTCTAAAGTAAAGTGACTTATTAATTGTTAGCAGTTTCCATGCCTGATTCTGGCACAGGTGCTGCTGCTGGCTCCTCAGTCTGTTGCTCATCTTTGCTACACTCTACAAAACCATTTAATCAAACCTAAGTGTATATTTCCTACAAACTAATATCACAAAACAAGTCACACATACATTTTATGTTAATGCTTATTGGTTATCCTTAGCGAAAACAACACCTGATAAACAAGAAAAGTACACTCCGAACAGGGTTTAGCCTACTGTGGGTGAAAGCCAGCTGGATGATGATCTTAAGACTTTAAGGACAAAAACAAATGTGAATTCTTACCCACTGACTTCTTTCGGAAAAATCCCCAAAGCCTCATTTGCTTAATTTTTGCTGTCTTTCCTGCTAATTGCCGTTAACTCGCCACTAAGTAACGTTAGTTGATGTCAACGACTGTGCAAGCTCCTCCCATACCTGCTGCGTATTCAACAGAGAGGAAGAAACGGAGTCGCCCATAGGCTACCGACAGCAAAAAAACTTATTCTATAGGCTAGATTATGCCTATGTCTATTTTTACAGGCTGTATGCGGTATGTGCAAAGCCAAAGCACAATGAAATAATGCAAATTATGATTTCGGGGGTTTACATAGGCTTTTGTCCGGTTTCATATTTGTCAGTCAACTATTCAAAATACATTCGGGGCTACACTCAAAACATTCGGGGCTGAATCCCCGGCAAAATCGGCTGCCGCCACCTCTGATCAGATGGACAGATTATTTCTCAAATTCTCAGGGGAGGCAGAGCTTATCCTAGGGTAGGCACTGCCTCCCCCAGCCTCCCCCTAGACACGCCCCTGCTGGCAGTGGTTGTCTCTAACAGCTGTTTGGTATTGCAGTGTGAATGGAGACATGTTTTAAGAGAGAGCTGGATGCCAATGAGGGGAGAGAGAGAGACGAGCTGCAGAGCTGTATGTGTGTGTGTGGAAAAGAGTTCTGCTGAAAAGCAGGCATTAGTGTGTGAAACCTTGAAGAGTGCAAGAATAAAGATCTATGTTGGATTGTTTATCCAGCTCCTCGCTTCCTTCTTGCCCTTCATAAAAATATTGTTACACTGTGTGACGAAGATGAGGGCGGGGCTTGGCCGTGACTATGCATGCCCTGCCCCCATTCTGGCTAATTAAGGCAGCCGGATGCGGCAGTTCGAGAGAGAGAGAGAGCCACACGCAGCTGCTGTGTGTGTTTTGTGTCTTTATGTTTTCACTTTACATTAAATATTACTTTTAATGTTCAGCTGGTTCCCGCCTCGTCCTTTCCCATTTTAACTCCTTTGTTACATTGGTGCTGAAACCGGGGAAGGAGGAGGGATATGCTGTTGTGGAGTCCTTGCCACTGCCATCCACCCAAAGGAGCAGCCCGCTGGAGTGGTGGAGCCTCTGCCAGAGGCAGAGGGGCTCGCTACCGGCCGCCAGAACACAGAGGGGCAGTGGTCGGAGAACACTGTGACTACGCACGCCCGGCCCCCCGTCTGGCTAATCAGCCGAGGAGAGGGATAAAGGCAGCTGGATGGGGCAGTTTGAGTTTTGTGTCTTTATGTAACAGAGTGCCTCGGTGTGGGATTTGTGACATTAGCTAGTGGCTGTCAATGTCAGTTCCGCGTCAGGATGACATAAGAAAGGGGTAAGCCTCGGGTTCCCCAGCCCTTAGAGGATTCCCCGCTGGGGATTTCTCTCTGGAACAGACATGACACGAAACTCTTAGGCATGCCTTAGACCAAGTGAGAGGGATTTATTGTCACCGTCATCAGCCAGACATTGCACTCACATATCTGTACTTTTCTTTTATAAATGACTGGTTGTATCAAGTGATGCAGGATGCTCAGACAAATGAAGATACAAACCAGTTATTGATACCGAAGAACTGTCAGGAAATGTTATTCCAGACTGTCACGAACCCCGCTCCTCTGCCCCATCCCCGCTTCGTCGCACACACACTCACTCCCTCGACCTCACTCCCTCGCTCCGCCCCCTCAAGCTTTTCACGCTCTTTTTGCTCGCTCGAGCCCTCACGCCCACTTTGCTCCTACTCGCTCACATGCTCGTAGGTTATCTCCCTTCCTCGAGTTTCTCACGCGTTTCCAATCCCCCAGAACATTATGACCACCTGCACTCGCGTCATCTGCACTCCTGCACATTAGTTTCACCTGCACTCGTCTCATCACCTATCATTGTTTACACCTGCACTCGCCCCTATATATTTCACAACCCGTTCGTCTCACTCCTGTTGGTTATTGTGTTTAGTTTCCCGCATCTTTGCCCCCCGCTAGTCTCGTCTAGTTTTGCCCTCCTCTTGAACGCCTCTTGATTACCCCCTTAGCTTGCCAGTTCCTCGTTCCCCTAGTACCCCTGTCTACTCCCTTTGTTAGTTACCCGCCTCTCGATCCTGTTTACCCCGGCTTTGACCCTCGCTCCCCTCGACTACTCTCCGGATTTGCCCCCTTTACTCTCTTTGATTCCCGGCTTTTGACCCTACGCTTCCTCGACAACTCTTCACTGGATTTGCCCGTTTGTACTTTTGCCTGCTTTTATTGTTTCAATAAAAGCAGTTTTTTGACTTACATTGTGACTGTCTCATCTTGTGTGTGTGTCCGGGTTACAGAATAACCAACCTCACCGAAGACAGTCACAATGCGTCGCGCTGAGGATTCGCGCGGCTCACTAGAGCGGAGGAACACGTCACATTCAGCGCGAGGAGCTACGGTGTGGAAGCATGATCGCGCGCTCACAGCCCAGGGCCAGCAGGTACGTGCGATTTTTGATTTTTGTCACCCTGCGTCACCGGTGTCTGCCCCTGAGCCCGTTTATGCTTCCCATGCATATTTGAGCGCCGTGAACTCTCCACCCCCGGAGAGGTTTTTTGGCTCTTCGGACGCTGACCAAGGGGATTTTATGCGAGGCAGCGGTTGTGTAACTCATAACCCCGCCCTCGACATTAAGGAGCCAGCGGCCCGACTCTTGGGGTTGCGTCAGGGGAGTCAACCCTTGGAGGTTTATGTGGTTGATTTTTGTGCCCTGGCCAACCAGGTGAATTTTGATGAGGTGGTTCTAAAAGACATTTTTCAACATGGACTGAATGAGCCAGCCTCATCATTCATGCCTGGTGGTCGCTGCTCTCTCAACCTGGCTCAGTTTATTGACCTCACCCTACTGTACGCTGGTTCCTCGTTTACTGTGGGGGAGGCAGAAACTGAACCAGCGTTCCATACCACGGCCCCCGTCTTGAACGAGCCAGCGCCCATGCCCGCCACGGCCAACGAGCCAGCGCCCATGCCCGCCACGGCCAACGAGCCAGCGCCCATGCCCGAGTCTTCCATGGCTCTGCCGGTTTCTGCTCCACCCCCAGAGTCTTCCACGGCTCTGCCGGGTTCTGCTCCGCCCCAGAGTCTTCCACGGCTCTGCCGGGTTCTGCTCCGCCCCCAGAGTCTTCCACGGCTCTGCCAGCCTCTGCTCGCCCCTCAGAGCCCTCGCGGCCTCCGCCTCTCGAGTCTCCCAAGGCTCCTCCTCCCAAGCCTCCCAGGGCTCCTCTCAAGCCTCCCAGGGCTCTTCCTCTCGAGCCTCCTAAGGCTCCTCCTCTCGAGCCTCCCAGAGCTCTACCCCTCGAGCCTCCCAGAGCTCCGCCTCTCAAGCCTCTCAGGGCTTCTCCTCCCGAGTCTCTCAGGGCTCCTCCCCCCCTCAAGCCTCTCAGGGCTTCCCCTCTCGAGTCTTTCAGGGCTCCTCCTCCCCTCGAGCCTCTCAGGGCTCCGTCCCTTGAGTCTTTCATGGCTCCACCCCTCAAGCCTCTCACGGCTTCGCCTCTCGAGTCTCTCAGGGCTCCTCCTCCCCTCGAGCCACTCAGGGCTCCGTCTCTCGAGTCTTTCATGGCTCCACCCCTCAAGCCTCTCACGGCTTTGCCTCTCGAGTCTCTCAGGGCTCCTCCCCCTCCTTCCAAGCCTCTCAGGGCTTCTCCTCTAGAGTCTTTCATGGCTCCACCCCTCAAGCCTCTCACGGCTTCGCCTCTCGAGTCTCTCAGGGCTCCTCCCCCTCTCAAGCCTCTCAGGGCTTCCTCTCTCGAGTCTTTCAGGGCTCCTCCTCCCCTCAAGCCTCCCAGGGCTTCTCCTCATGAGTCTTTCATGGCTCCACCCCTCAAGCCTCTCACAGCTTTGCCTCTCGAGTCTCTCAGGGCTCCTCCCCCTCTCAAGCCTCTCAGGGCTTCCCCTCTCGAGTCTTTCAGGGCTCCTCCTCCCCTCGAGCCTCTCAGGGCTCCTCCTTCCCTCGAGCCTCTCAGGGCTCCTCCTTCCCTCGAGCCTCTCAGGGCTCCGTCCCTCGAGTCTTTCATGGCTCCACCCCTCAAGCCTCTCACGGCTTCGCCTCTCGAGTCTCTCAGGGCTCCTCCCCCTCTCAAGCCTCTCAGGGCTTCCCCTCTCGAGTCTCTCAGGGCTTCTCCTCTCGAGTCTTTCTGGGCTCCACCCCCTTCCAAGCCTCTCAGGGCTTCGTCTCTCGAGTCTTTCATGGCTCCCCCTCAAGCCTCTCGAGCCTTCCAGGGCCCCACCTCTAGAGCCTCTCGAGTCTTCCATGACCTTTTTCCCCGAGCCTCTCACGGCTCTACTCCCAGAGACTCCAGAGCTTCCTACGGCTCCGCCTCCCGAGCCTCCTATGGCTCCGCCTCTCGAGCCTCCTACGGTTCCGCCTCCCGAGCCTCCTACGGCTCAGCCTCCCGGGCCTCCTACGGCTCCCCCTCCAGAGCCTCCCACGGCTCCACCTCCCGAGCCTCTCACGGCTCTGATCCCAAAGACTCCAGAGCTTTCTAGAGCTCCGCCCCTCGAGCCTGCTACAGCTCAACCCCCCGAGACTACAGAGCCTGCCAGGTCGTCGCCTCGGGGACCTCCCACGGCGCCACCTCCCTTGGCTCCACCTCCAGAGCCTTCCAGGCCTACCTCGCTAGAGCCTCCCACGGCGCCACCGTCATCGGCTCCAACTCCTGAGCCTTCCAGGCCTTCGCCCCTAAAGCCTCCCTCGGCTCCACCTCCAGAGCTTTCCAGGCCTACCTCGCTGGAGCCGCCCACGGCGCCACCGTCATTGGCTCCGCCTCCTGAGCCTTCCAGGCCTTCGCCCCTAAAGCCTCCTTCGGCTCCACCTCCAGAGCCTTCCAGGCCTCCGCCTCTAGAGCCTCCTGCGGCACCACCTCCCTCTGCCCTGTCTCTTGGGCTCCCCATGGCGCCGCCTCAGCCTCTCAGTACCCCGCCTGCCGAGTCTCTCACGGCTCCGTCTTCCAAGGCTCCATCACCCAAGTCCTCCATGGCTCCGCCTTTCACGGCTCTTCCCTGGCCCCCTGATCCTGTCCGGTGGCCCCTGACACTCTCCCTGTCCTGTGGCCTCTTCCCTTTTCTCCTGACCCTGTTCCTGTCCGGTGGTCACCTTCCAGACCCCCGGACCCAGTCCCTGTCCTCCAGTCGCCTTCCAGACCCCCTGACCCAGCCTCTGCCCCTATGGCTGCCCCCTAGATCTCCCGACCACCCACCTGTCCGCTATGTTCCCCCTGACCTTGCCTTGAAACTGCCCATTGACCCCATGGACTGCCTCATTTCCCTCTGTGCCCCTTGGACTGCCCTCAATTTTGTTTGTGTGTTTTGTGGGTTGTCTGTTCAGGGTTTTTTTTGTTTGTTGGGATCATCCTGCACCGCCTCCCGCGGCGGTCAGGAGCCTTCCTATTCAGAGGGGGGAGTACTGTCACGAACCCTGCTCTTCTGCCCCATCCCCGCTTCGTCGCACACACACTCACTCCCTCGACCTCACTCCCTCGCTCCGCCCCCTCAAGCTTTTCACGCTCTTTTTGCTCGCTCGAGCCCTCACGCCCACTTTGCTCCTACTCGCTCACATGCTCGTAGGTTATCTCCCTTCCTCGAGTTTCTCACGCGTTTCCAATCCCCCAGAACATTGTGACCACCTGCACGCGTGTCATCTGCACTCCTGCACATTAGTTTCACCTGCACTCGTCTCATCACCTATCATTGTTTACACCTGCACTCGCCCCTATATATTTCACAACCCGTTCGTCTCACTCCTGTTGGTTATTGTGTTTAGTTTCCCGCATCTTTGCCCCCCGCTAGTCTCGTCTAGTTTTGCCCTCCTCTTGAACTCCTCTTGATTACCCCCTTAGCTTGCCAGCTCCTCGTTCCCCTAGTGCCCCTGTCTACTCCCTTTGTTAGTTACCCGCCTCTCGCTCCTGTTTACCCCGGCTTTGACCCTCGCTCCCCTCGACTACTCTCCCGGATTTGCCCCCTTTACTCTCTTTGATTCCCCGGCTTTTGACCCTACGCTTCCCTCGACAACTCTTCACTGGATTTGCCCGTTTGTACTTTTGCCTGCTTTTATTGTTTCAATAAAAGCAGTTTTTTGACTTACATTGTGACTGTCTCATCTTGTGTGTGTGTGTCCGGGTTACACAGACATCTCATTATAATACGATGTCGGTCACTGAAATAAATCCTCACTGATCAAGGCACTACTTTGAGGTCACATGGCAAGTCGGGGAAGTAAATTATGAGGTTAAACTATTGGATGGGGCAGAACACTGTAAATTTAACACCTCAGCCTCTTAAAACCATGGAGGTAGGTGGTCCCCGTTGATTTGGCAACAGTTGTACCAGAAAGGGAGGAGCTCAGGCTGGAGGTGAACTTGAATGCCAATCACCGTGGAGACCACCTCTCACCATCGCAAATCACAGACGTGGCCCAGTTGCAAAGAGAATTCTCAGACATGTTCTCATCCTTCCTTGGCTTACCCCAATTCGTGACCATTCCATTCAGTTTGTTTGGGGCCCCAGCTACATTTCAGCACATTATGGACTGAGTCCTCACACCGCACTCTGCATATGCCGCTGCCTACCTTGATGATATTATTATATACAGTAATGATTGGTAGTGGCACATGCAGCATCTGAGGGTGGTTCTCACTTCGCTGCGAAGGGACGGAACTCACTGCATACCCCGAAAAGTGTGCAATTGGACAGGTGGAGGTACAGTATATGGGGTTCTACTTGAGTTATGGGCAGGTGCACCCCCAAATTGATAAGACCGCAGCAGTTGCAGGCTGCCTGAGACCCAAGACCAAACAGGAGGTGAAAGAGTTCCTGGGGCTGGTTGCCTATTTTAGGAGGTATTTGTGGTCGGAGCCATGCCAACAGGCTTTTATGCAGGTGAAAGCTGCACTTGGTGGGCCGTTGTTACATGGTCCTCATTTTTCTCTCCCTTTTGTTGTACAGACCGTCGCTTTGGACAGGGGGTTGGGAGCTGTGTTTTCCCAGGTGGTGAAGGTACTGTACTTCAAACGGAAGCTTTCAGCGAGAGAGATGAGGTACAGCACCGCTGATAAAGAGTGTCTGGCCATCAAGTGGGTGGTCCTCACCCTTCAGTACTACCTCCTGGGACGGGCTTTCACCCTCTGTTTGGACCACGCCCCACTCCAGCGATACTATCGCAAGGTGGTCCACAGACCATGGGTGCAAGTGAGGGGAGAGAAAGAGGAGCTGCAGAGCTGTATGTGTGTATGGAAAAATGTTCAGCTAAAAGCAGACATTTGTGTGTGAAACACCTAAGAGTGCATGAATAAAAAGTTTGATTTTTTATCCGTCTCCTCGCTTCCTCCTTGCCCATCATAAGAATATAGGATGCGATCTTTTGTGGGGCACTTGCATGTTTGGGAGGGCAGCATTGATACTTTCGCTGTCAGTCAAGGTGCGGGACTCTGGCCCCCCTTAGAGGCCATAGTTCTAAAATGTGGGAAATGCTGAAATAAACAGAGAGACTTGGCACAACTGTGAAAGATGTTTGTCTTCTGCTGGTTTACATAGACTAACAAACTAACATATGCTTTCTTCAGGAGGAGGAGACACTCCGAGCCCAGGTGAAGGATCTGGAGGAGAAATTGGAGACACTGAAGATGAAGAGGACAGAGGACAAGGCAAAGCTGAAGGAGCTTGAGAAGCACAAGATTCAACTGGAGCAGCTGCAGGAGTGGAAGAGTAAGATGCAAGAGCAACAAAATGATCTGCAGAAACAACTTAAGGAGGCTAAGAAGGTATAAAGTAGACTTCTACTTCAAAAAAATGGTTCAGACTATCTTGTGAGAAATGGATTGTAAAGCTGACTGATATCCTGCCATGTAGGAAGCTAAGGAAGCTCTTGAAGCTAAAGACCGTTACATGGAGGAGATGGCAGATACAGCAGATGCCATTGAGATGGCCACACTAGATAAGGAAATGGCTGAAGAGAGGGCGGAGTCACTGCAACAGGAGGCTGACACCCTAAAAGAGACAGTAGAGGAGCTTACTATGGACTTGGAGATACTCAAACATGAAATAGAGGAAAAAGGTACACACTTACGCACTTAAATATATAAGTTAATAAATACAACCATAGGTGCTTACTGATCCATGATAACTTGCCTGCAGGCTCTGATGGAGCTGCTTCTAGTTACCTCTTGAAACAGTTAGAGGAACAGAATGCTCGTCTGAAGGAGGCTTTAGTAAGGTGAGACTGTATTCGAATGGTGAGGTTGAGCTCAATGATTTGAATGTGCTCTGTGAAAATCAATACACCAATTATGTCAACTTCTGTGTGCCTCAGGATGCGTGACTTGTCTGCATCAGAGAAGCAAGAGCACTCAAAGCTGCAGAAACAAATGGAGAAGAAGAATTTTGAATTGGACACTCTAAGATCTCAGAAAGAGAAACTACAGGATGAAATGAAGATGGCTGAGAAAACTATTGATGAACTCAAAGAGCAGGTGAGTTGAGCCAACACTGAATCCTCATAGACATAATGAGACCTTACTCACTGTTATGAGTTCTAGAAGCCTTCAGAACTTCAGTGCTAATTCCTTTTGCAGCTTTGCACACTGAGCTTGGAAAATATCTATCATTTATTAATAGTTTAAATAGAATTACAGTAAAGTACAATTCCAGACGAGACAGAGAAATCACCCTTGCAAAAAGTACTGTGGCAGTACCATGTTACAGTAAGTGTATCACATGGATGTACCCTGGTACTTGATATATACCATGATACTGAATAGAATTCCATGGTAATTCCATAGCACGTGAATATAATAATCATTCAGTATCATGGATTATATCGTCTTTTTATTTTAAAAAGTGTTGGGGACAGTTTCATGTGGGTGTAGGGTACATATATGGTTGTGGTGATATTACAAAGTGGTGAAGCTCATGAAATGTTCAAAACATACGTTTGGGAGGAGCTTGTTTATCTAGGCCTGACAGTCTTATCCCAGGGAAATATTAACGGCTGCTTCCCTCGCACCAGTGACATTTCTTTCGGCATCCCTCCAATTCCATTTCCCTGTCTCCACCTTTATATTTCATAATGCTTATACTAATTATTATCAGAGTTCAAGCCCAGTCCTGTCCTCAAGCTCCTTTGTTATGCTCTCCAGAACTATGAGCAAGTGAACTTGTGAATACTGTTTGGATAAATAGTAATTCTTGACTATTGTCAATTCAAGTGATCAAATAAATGTGTTACACAATCAATTGGAAAACTTTATCTTTACATTGGCCACTGTCATCTTGGTATTTTGTTGGTCATTTGATTTGTTAGCATTTTGCTTTGTGATTTCACAAGGAGTGTGAGCTTAGGAACCACGGACCGAGTAGAGCGTGCATCTGTGTGCACGAGAGATCCTTGACCCTGTTACTTAACGACACTGATAACAGCCGCAATGAGCCCTCATCATAACATTAAAGATGACAGATTCTATTGCTGGATCAATACATATGATAACACCCACGAACGAAATGGGAACTACTTCAAGAAATGGAGATATTTCTTCTGCATTAGACAGATACCTGCCGAAAGCTTTTTCAAAAAGTGGTGGGGACATTTCCCACCCATCCCACCTATAAAAAACATCTCTGCATGCCCAAAAAGTCTTGATATTACCATTGTGCTTCTGAAAAGTATCAGCTTGGGTAGACATTAAAGATCACTATAATATGTGTGCATTTCAGGTGGATGCTGCTCTCGGGGCGGAGGAGATGGTGGAGACATTGACTGAGCGGAATCTGGACTTGGAAGAGAAAGTACGAGAGCTCAAAGAAACTGTTGTAGATCTGGTGAGTGATCACACTCTGGCCTCCAGTTTACAGTGTAACTCGAGTATAATGATGCGCTAAAGTTGTGTTAAGATGTGTCTTAGGTTCACTTGTATTTGTGTGTTTATATGTTTGTGTGTGATGTAGGAAGCCATCAATGAGATGAATGACGAGCTGCAGGAGAATGCCAGAGAGACGGAGTTGGAGTTAAGAGAGCAGCTGGATCTGGGTGCTGCCAGTGCCAGGGAGGCAGAGAAGCGGGTGGAGGCGGCCCAGGAAACAGTGGCAGACTACCAGCAGACCATCCAGAAATACAGAGAACTCACAGCACACCTGCAGGTATGCCTGCACAACACTTTATAACTTGCACACAACATCACATAAATACTTCACAACAAATACACTACATAAACACATCACCTAGACTAGACACTACTTAATACACACTTCACCGCATACACAAAGAGTAACACTGTGATGTTGTAAAACATCTTACAATATTCTGTCCCATGAGACATTTATTGCTCTCTCTATGATAATAGTAGCGTATACCATAAACCTGATAGAAATCAAATGTTAAGTTCATCAAAGATAATTAATTTAATCAAAGATATATTGTGTATAAAACGGATTTGCTAAAAGCCATCCTGCTAAATTGATAATCTTAGAAATGTGAATTTGCATTCTGGTTTATGCTGGTTTAATGCAGGTTTAGCTTATGGACTAGCATAGCCATTAATTTTACCAGCTAAACAAGATGGCCAAACTGCTGGTGAACCTTATCAACTAGCATGGTTTTTCTTGTGATGCTATTTCACCAAGTAAGCCTGGCTTGTTAATTTAGTTAAAGGAATAGTTCACCCAAAAATAATTTACTCACCCTCATGCCTTCCCAGATGAGTATGACTTACTTTTTTCTGCTGATTGCAAACAAATGGTTTTTAGAAGATTATTTCAGCTCTGTAGGCCCTCACAATGCAAATAAATAGGTACCAAAATATTGAAGCTTAAAAAACGCAAATAAACGCAGCTTGATAAAAGTAATCTATATGACTCCAAGATAATTTTCATTTTTGGGTGAACTATCCATTTAAGAAGCCTGTTTGGAACACCAGGATCCCATGTATTAACCAAGCATGTTATATACACTCACCTAAAGGATTATTAGGAACACCATACTAATACTGTGTTTGACCCCCTTTCGCCTTCAGAACTGCCTTAATTCTACGTGGCATTGATTCAACAAGGTGCTGAAAGCATTCTTTAGAAATGTTGGCTCATATTGATAGGATAGCATCTTGCAGTTGATGGAGATTTGTGGGATGCACATCCAGGGCACGAAGCTCCCGTTCCACCACATCCCAAAGATGCTCTATTGGGTTGAGATCTGGTGACTGAGGGGGCCATTTTAGTACAGTGAACTCATTGTCATGTTCAAGAAACCAATTTGAAATGATTCGAGCTTTGTGACATGGTGCATTATCTAGCTGGAAGTAGCCATCAGAGGATGGGTACATGGTGGCCTTAAAGGGATGGACATGGTCAGAAACAATGCTCAGGTAGGCCGTGGCATATAAACGATGCCCAATTGGCACTAAGGGGCCTAAAGTGTGCCAAGAAAACATCCCCCACACCATTACACCACCACCACCAGCCTGCACAGTGGTAACAAGGCATGATGGATCCATGTTCTCATTCTGTTTACGCCAAATTCTGACTCTACCATCTGAATGTCTCAACAGAAATCGAGACTCATCAGACCAGGCAACATTTTTCCAGTCTTCAACTGTCCAATTTTGGTGAGCTCTTGCAAATTGTAGCCTCTTTTTCCTATTTGTAGTGGAGATGAGTGGTACCCGGTGGGGTCTTCTGCTGTTGTAGCCCATCCACCTCAAGGTTGTGCGTGTTGTGGCTTCACAAATGCTTTGCTGCATACCTCGGTTGTAACGAGTGGTTATTTCAGGCAAAGTTGCTCTTCTATCAGCTTGAATCAGTCGGCCCATTCTCCTCTGACCTCTAGCATCAACAAGGCATTTTCGCCCACAGGACTGCCGCATACTGGATGTTTTTCCTTTTCACACCATTCTTTGTAAACCCTAGAAATGGTTGTGCGTGAAAATCCCAGTAACTGAGCAGATTTTGAAATACTCAGACCGGCCCGTCTGGCACCAGCAACCATGCCACACTCAAAATTGCTTAAATCACCTTTCTTTCCCATTCTGACATTCAGTTTGGAGTTCAGGAGATTGTCTTGACCAGGACCACACCCCTAAATGCATTGAAGCAACTGCCATGTGATTGGTTGATTAGATAATTGCATTAATGAGAAATTGAACAGGTGTTCCTAATAATCCTTTAGGTGAGTGTATATAAACTATATTTTCAGTAGGGGCAAACCCCAGCGTGTGTACATGTTTATGTGTGTGTGTGTGTGTTGAGTAGGAAGTGAACAGAGAGCTGATGAGCCAACAGGAGGCCAGCACTGAGCAGCAGCAGCAGCAGTCTGCTGATATCTTCGATTTCAAGATCAAATTTGCAGAGACCAAAGCCTATGCCAAGGTTAGTGCATTGAACGCACACACACCTAGACAGCTATATGTGCATCTCTCATTTGAAAAGCATGAATGTGTGTCTGTTTGTAATCTCAGGCTATAGAAATGGAGCTGCGTAAAATGGAGGTGACTCAGGCTAACAGACAGGTGTCACTGTTGGTCTCCTTCATGCCTGACTCCTTCCTCAAACACAGAGGGGATCATGACTGCATCCTGGCATTGCTACTCATCCCACGTCTCATCTGCAAGGTAACCTTTCTGAATATATGAACATTTGTGTGTGTGTCTACATGCGTATCCATGTGAGTACGTTTACTATGCATGAGCGTATGACAGCGTCCTGCAGTGTGACATGCGTGCTATATTTCATCTTAAAGTTTTTTAAACAGCATTTTTCTTATTCTTTTATAATTATTATGCATGCAGTTTAACAATTAATAATTAATTACTTTTAATAAAACATATGCATTCCTATAAATTCCTATATGTGCAAAGCCAGTGGGCATGGCTATGAAGTTTTGGTATTTTTGTTCAACCGTATGCTACGTCTAGGCACAAGTGGGTTTTGCGAAATTGCATGTGCAAAGCGCTAGTATGCTGGGTCAAGTACAATTCAGTTCGGAGGTTCCTCTCCGGTTATTGCAGCTTCTGCATCCTATTATACTGTATAGTCCATTCGCTGTCATGGATGTAAGCTCCATTAATTTATAGAGAATGTAAGTATTATTAGTCATATTGACCAAATGACACACAAATCATGTCTAGAACAAGTATTGTATCAGCTTGCCAGGTTAGGCTGTGGATAGAGGGATTGACATGTTTTTTTAATTAGTTTTTTGCACACTCTTCACTTCTAACAGTCGTTTTCTTCTGTAAAAATGTAATCCATTTATTGAAACATGAAAAACTGAAACCAAAAATATTTCTAAATTCAAATTACACTTCAAACGAAATGAAAATATACTCAAAATAACGAAGTGGTCAAATAGAATATATATAACGACCTCCCCAAATCCAAACATTTCTCCCTTTGATCTTCTTTTGAAGTGACAAAAGGTGGAAAATTACTAATACAGATTAGATCATCACAGTGGTTGCACCTAGTGCTGCGCTTAGCGCAGCCATGAAAATTGAGCCCTCAAAGAAGGGAAGCACCGATCCGATACCTGGATTGTATTGGCTCCGATACTGAAGCTTTTAGACAGATCGGGTATCGGTCCGAAGAGCCCGATCCAAATCCAATACTGTGTGTCAGTCATGTTCGTTACTGTCAAGCTCCAAAAATGACATAAAAGAACAATAAAAACACCATTAAAACAGTTCATATGACTCGTTCGTTTTATTCAAAGCCACTTCAAGATGTGCAATTGCTCTGTGAATCAAAAAAGTCTGCGTTAGTGAATGGTGCTGCTCTGTTCACACAAACACACGCACAGGCTGTTGATGCACTTGCAGCTATTTTTAGCCTTCACAGCGGTGTGCAATATTTGAGCACTACTCAAGAACAGTATCTCAGATGTAGATGCTCAAGTTCCGGTCACTTATAATATACATTTAGAATGGCACTGGAGGTGCTTTTTTTTTTTTTTTTACCAGAATTTGAATAAGAAGGGAATTAAACTACTGTGAACTTGCCTACAAACAGACACATACAGGACTTCCTGGAGAATTCAGAATGACAAAATAAAAGCGTGAGGGCTTAAAAAGTGCACAACTTAAATATATTACTGTTGTATTTAAAATTAAATACAATTATAATAATAATATTAATAAAAATGTATTATTATTATTATTATAATTGTCATCATTAGTATTTGTTTACAATTTATAACAATATTTAAGTTGAATGGGTTCCACAAAATAACTGTGTGAATGAAAAGTGGACTGATGTCTTACATTTTTGAAACATTTCACATTTTTGAAAAAAAAAAGGCAAAAATACTGAAGACTTTTCTACTGAAGACTTGATGACTGGAATTACTTTTAATTTTGCTGCTACACTATCCAGTTATCCTTACTAGTTAATAATAAAGTGTTTCTTAATAAGCTAAACATTTATATTGAAATAATGTGTAGTTTGAGGTTTGTGTTTCTTTACATATTAAAGAGTACTCCTAATTAGTTCCACACAATAATGTAAAGATATTCTAAACTGATTATGCAAAAAAACAACACTGGTATCGCCTCGGGATTGGTATCGGCTGATACTGAGATTTCTGATATCGGAATCGGATTGGAAGAGAAAAAGTAGAATCGGTGCATGATGCATCCCTACCCCAAAGATTAAAATGTCTTTAGCACATACATTAACCACTAGGCCATTGTTCTAACCTGATGTGTGCTTTTTTATGTGTTTATGTTGCAGGCAGAGCTGATCAGTAAGCAGGCACAGGAGAAGTTTGAGTTGACTGAGACTTGTTCTCAACGGGCTGGCATGAGAGGAGCTGTTGGAGAGCAGCTGAGCTTTGCAGCTGGACTCATCTATTCTCTCACACTGCTACAGGCAGCACTGCACAAATACGAAAAGTAGGTTTACATAGACCGACACATGCACTCTGGAACCAAAAGTTCCATCATATATTTACAGTAAAGACCCTGTGAAATAGCTTGAGGTAACAATTCAAGGTTTTTCAAGGATAATTTTTTAATTTGTATTTTGCCAACTTTTAGTACTTTAATACACTAGCATATAGATGCCTCAGAACTAACAGACATTGACTAAAAGTCACAAAACTCAAAGCTTGATTAAAAGAAATGAAAAGAAGGTACAGCCATAGCCAAAAGTATTGGCAGTGACATACATTTTGTGTTTTACAAAGTTTGCTGCTTCAGAATTTGTAGATTATTAGTTTGTAGGTTTTCACATGTGTCTATGGTATACTAGAAAACAATGATAAGCATTTCATGAGTTTTAAAGTCTTTTATTGGCAAATACATTCAATATATGCAAAGAGTCAATATTTACATTGTTGACCCTTGTTCTTCATAACCTCTGCAATTCGCTCTGGCATGCTGATATCAGCTTCTGGGCCAAAACCTAACTGATGGCGATCCGTTCTTGCCTTATTAGTGCTATGGGATTAAGATCTGGGAAGTTGCCTGGCCACATTTAAATGTAATGATCTCCGAGCCACTTCATTATCACTCTTACCTTGTGACATGGGGCTCCATCATGCTGGAAAATGCACGGATCATCACCAAATTGCTCTTGGATTGTTGGGAGAAGTTGCTCTTGCAGGACGTTATGATACCATTCTTTATACATGGCAGTGTTTTTGGGCAGAATTGTGAGAGAGCCCACTCCCTTGGATGAAAAGCAATCCCACATATGGATGGTCTCAGGATGCCGGACTATAGATTTTCCAGATGTTCCAAACAGTCGGAAGGGGGCTTCATCAGAGAAAATAAATTAGTCTTCTGCTGTCCAGTACTTGTACTTCCTGCAGAATTTCAGTCTGTCCTTGATGTTTCTCTTAGAGAGAAGTGGCTTCTTTGCTGCCCTTCTTGACACCAGCCCATTGTACAAAAGTCTTCGCCTCACTGTGCGTGCAGATGCACTCACACCAGCCTGCTGCCAAAATTGAGCAAGCTCTACACTGGTGGTGACACGATTCCATAGCTGACTCCTCAGGAGGAGATGGCCCTGGCGCTTGCTGGACACACTTGGACATCCTGAAGCCTTCTTCGCTGCAGTTGAACCTCACTCCTTGAAGTTCTTGATGATCCGGTAAATGGTTCTTTCAGGTGCAATATTCTTTGCAGCAATTTCCTTGCATGCGAGGCCATTTTGATGCAAAGCGATGATGGCTGCACGCCTTTCTTTAGAGTTAACCATTGCGAACAAGAACGCAATGATTGGAAGCACTTCTTCCCTCCTTTTATAGAAATCAGTCTGCTCTTATAATCCAATCAGAATGATTTCACCTGACTAGTACTTGTTCACACTTTCCCAGGTGCTGCTGATATTATTAGTGAAATGATGTTGGCCGGTCATTTTGTGCCAGGACCAAAAAATAGTGAAATTTGGGTTTTTGTGATAAAGTACATTTTTTTGGCCAATGAAGCTTTTTTCAATTATTTAAAATGCATCTGATCACTCTGCACAATAATCTAGAGCCAATGTGAATCAACACCACAACAACTGAAGCAGAAAACTTTGTGAAACACAACATTTATGTCACTGCCATTACTTTTGGCCATGGCTGTATATACTTCAACACTCATACACGTTACGGAGCAGAATTTAGAAGTGAATGATGCTCAGATGTCTGGGTCTTTAACTCTCTCCTGCAGTGCACTGGGTCAGTGCAGTGTGGAAGTGTACACGCACGTGGGTTCACTGTACTCTGAGATGAGTGTGCATGAACGCTCCCTGGACTTCATCATAGACCTCCTGTACAAAGACCTGCTGGACGAAACTGTCAATGTGGAGCCTCTTACCAAAGCAATTAAATACTATCAGGTATAGCAAGCATATTGTACTGCATATTTGTTTTATTTACATATATCCCACTGTAATGATAAAGCAATTGCTGTAGAACAAACTGCCACTATAACTATAACCATAGACAGACAATATTATAATTATGATATAATGTCATCATTATCAATATCAATATCATTGTCTCTTTGTTGCAGCATCTGTACAGTATTCATCTCGCTGAACAGCCTGAAGACTGCACCATGCAGCTAGCTGACCACATCAAAGTAAAATAACACAACTAGTCACACATTCACACACGCCAGTGGACACGTCCTAAATGCATCTTTATGTGTCTTTCTAGTTTACCCAGAGTGCTCTAGACTGTATGGCGGTGGAGGTGGGGCGTCTTAGGGCCTTTTTACTGGCAGGACAGGACGAGGAAGGGTTTTGTGTGCTGCTGAAGGATCTGGACACTTCTTGTAGTGACATACGACAGTTCTGCAAGAAGATCCGTCGTCGTATGCCAGGCACAGATGCACCGGGCATCCCAGCTGCCCTTAGCTTTGGCCCAGAGGTGCTGTGTATCCATATCTCACTTATATATTCTAATCTACATAATAAATGTTACATAAACCTTCAACAAATAAGCTTTCTATTTTTCCTACAAATATATATGAAATGCTCCGGTGTGTGTGTGTAGGTGTGTGAGACCCTGGCAGAGAGCAGAAGGCAGTTGGCGTGGGTGAATGCTGTTCTCCAAGAAGTGGCTGCAGCTGCTGCTCAGCTAATCGCCCCTCTCAGTGAACATGAGGGTCTTCCTGCCCTCAAATTGGAGGACATGGCCTTTAAAGCAGCTGAACAGGTTTTGTTTGGGAGATCTCATGAAAATGTATCCATATTTCTACCTAAAATCAAAATAGTATTTATTTTTCATTATTAAGAAAATCAAGCCTATTTTTAGAATCCTTAAGATTTTTAGCATTTTTATATTTACATGACAATTAAGCACATTTTTCCACCAAAATCTCAGTACCATAATGCATCCAGATGTTTCACTTTTGAGTTTTCTCATTCCCATCATTCTCAAGGACTATTCTCAAAACTGTAACACAGTATTAAAAAAGACTGTAATATGCAGATATTTTTTTATTTATTTTATTTAATTTTTTTATCAAAATATATTAAAGGCAGTACAACAAGTACCATCATAAATAATGATTATTTTTTGTATTGCAGTAATATTTTTTTTTTCTTTTTTGTTTTATATAAATAAGAATTGGCAGAGGAGTGCTTAATTGTCACAAAATAATATCACAATTAGGGTTATCAATTGATGAAATGCCAATGATGATATGCCAATAATTAATCACAATGAATCGCATACATCAGTATTAGCAGAGAAAGTCCCCAAATATAAATAATTCTGGAACATGATTTATAAAATAAACATAAATTCAGACAATTAAAATGAATTACAATTTGTAGAAGACGAGTAAAGCATTTACAGTAGAAGGCAATGTATTATTTATTTTCATATCATTGAACATATGTCTATCATAGGCCTAAAGTCTACAGCAATCCATTTTATAATTGAATTCGTCTTGAAATCTGTCCGAGGCAGATTTATTATATGAGCTTTTCTAAGGGCTTGTCTAAGTACACACGCTTCAGACAAAGTAATATACAGTGTATATACATATACATACATATATATATATATATATATATATAATTTTGGTTATGGTATAATGCAAATCCATGTATCATCTCTTGTTCAGATCTATGGGTCACAGGGCATAATTCCTCAAGAGTGTCTTCGCCAGTCATGCAGTGTAGTTATAGCAACCATGAACAAGATGGCTACTGCTATGCAGGAGGGAGAATATGACTCTGACAGACCACAGAATGGGGTAAGTAGGGTCTCTTTCAGTTTATGCTATTCACTATGGCTATGAATATTTGTGCTTGTGTCCATGGATGTGTGTACAGTATGTATCCTGGCACTTAACACATCCAAGACAAAGGAGCTCATTATTAATTTCAGAAAACAGGATGAACCTGCCCCTCTGTACATCGGGGAGAAATGGTAGAGAGGGTGACCACTTTTAAAAAAGGACACTGAGGAAAACCAATCTGTCCCATTCGTTGCTTGTGAAATTTTACCTCTGCTCTGTCAAAAGCATACTAACTTACAGCAACCCGGTGTGGTATGCTGGTTGCACTGTGGCTGAGAAAAAAGCTCTGCAGGGAGTAATCAACTCAGCCTTCACTTGAGGACCTTTACAAAACCAGATGTTTTTGTTGGGCTAGAAACATAATAAGATACTCTTCTCACCCTGGCAACCACCTCTCTACTCTGCTGCCATCTGGAAGGCCCTGTCGGTTCTGACTTCTGAACAGTTTTTATCTGAGCGTCATCAAAGACTTGAACTCTAATTAATAAGGAGACTACACATTATAAGTTACAGGGTTGTGCAAAAATACTAATGCTTATATTAATTGACTATGTATATTTTTGTATATTTTTATGCCCTTTTGTCTTTATTTTTTGTATGTATGTTTTCATGTATGTGTGTACCACTGAGGAGAAGGTAGACAAGGTATTCTAATTCTAATTGTTGTAGATATCTCCTGTGGAAGTCCGAGCAGCTGCACTAAGGGCAGAGATCACTGATGCTGAAGGACTCGGCCTCAAACTTGAGGACAGAGAAACTGTAATTAAAGAGCTTAAGAAATCTCTTAAAATAAAGGTATGTGATAGAATGAACAATGCTTAATGTACAGTCATTTGAAATACCTTTGATTTACAATAATACATTTTTTACGCAAAATGAAATATGGTGCTGCTTTAATGATCACAGGTCTTTGCAGTGTTCTTAAATATATCACTTGGTCTTTAGGGAGAGGAACTAAGTGAGGCCAATGTGCGTCTCAGTCTGCTGGAGAAAAAACTGGACAGCTCTTCTAAAGATGCAGATGAGCGAGTGGAGAAGATCCAGATTATCCTGGATAAAACACATTCACTCCTGAAAAAGAAGGAAAAGTAAGAGAGGACAGAGGGGTTTATGGTTTATAGTTTTGTCTAGCAGCTTATAACCCTGCAGCTTTAGACTGGTTACCCACTGAAACTAAGCAAGGTTGAGCCTGGTCAGTACCTGAATGTGAGATCTCCAGGGGAGAACTAAGCTTGCAGCTACAAATGGTGTTAGTGAGCCCAGGCCTGGGTACTCATCATCTGGTCTGTGTCAAACCTTATGGCCCAGTATAGTGACATGGATACCTTGTCTTTTTGGATGAGATGTTAAACCAAAGTTTTGACTCTGTGACATTACAAATCCCATTTATGTGTCATTTAAAATCCCAGGATGCTTCTTGAAGTGTAGGGATTTAACCCTGGTTTTCTGGCTGTGTTTTCCTTTGGTTTTCCACATACCACTTTCTTTATCAGCATTGTTTTTGAGGTTTGTTCGCATGCAGCAAAGTTTTTTGTTGCATTATATATTAGTACCTATTTGTGCACAGCGTCTACGCATATACCTGGAGTGGACCGTACTATAGAGGATCGCAAAGCAGTTGTAGGGCAGATGTGTCAGCAGAGTATATTTTGAAAGGCTACAACACAGAAAACATGAAGCATGCCTAGCCTAGAATTATTCACCCAAAAACGTAAATTCTCTCATCATTTACTCATCCTCATGCCATCCTAGATGCGTATGACTTTCTTTCTTCTGCAGAACACCAATAAAGATTTTTAGAAGAATATTTCAGCACTGTAGGTCCATACAATGCAAGTAAATGATGACCAAAACTTTGAAGCTCCAAAAAGCACAAAAATACAGCGTAAACATAATCTATAAAACTATAGTGAAACTCTTTTTCACTAAATATTAATCAGCAGTTAATTAGCAGTCTACTTACAGGCAATCATGATTTCAAACTCCATTACATTTCCTAGCACCATCTAGCATACGACAAGTACTAGAAAGTGTAATCGAACTTGAAATGATAATCGTGCCTAGAGCCTGCAATGGCAAAATGTAAGGTGAAAAATAAGTTATATTTTGGTCTTTTCTCACCCAGAAGTATAATTTCAGAAGACATTGATTAAACTACTGGAGTCTTAAATCAGATGGATTTACATTGTATTGGCCAACAGAACTGAAATATTCTCCTAAAAATCTTAATTTGTGTTCTGCAGAAGATAGAATGTCATACACAACTGGGATGGCATGAGGGTAAATGATGAGAGAATTTTTCTTTTTTGGTGAACTATTCCTTTAATAATCCCCCTATAAATTACTACATCAATGTCTCCTCTCCAATGGAATCACATGGGTGGGGCATAAAAACAGAATTTTCTGCTCTAGTTCTGTAACTGAAGATGGTAGCCTCTATAGGGTCATTTACTGCCACAGCATCATACAAGGCATCAGCCTTAGATGCTGAATGTCACAGGTCTATTTTTTCGTCATCTTCTTTTTTAAATTGTCATCTAAGTTTGCGTCTCTGTTTAGAAAAACCTTTTTCTTTGTTCATAAGGGAATTTGAGGAGACAATGGATGCTCTCCAAGGTGACATAGACCAACTAGAGGCAGAGAAAGTGGAGCTGAAGCAGAGAATCAACAGCCAATCTAAGATTGAGGGACTGAGAGGAAGTCCCGCCTCTGGCATCGCATCCATTGTGACATGTGGCATCACTCCTGGTAAGAGACAGATAAGGGAACAGTTACACTCTATTTAATTTACTCTAAGTTCAAGTTTAAAACTCTAAAATGTCTCCATTTGCTAATGTCTTTAATTTAAACCTTTTAAAGTCTTTCCTTGTTTCGGTCCCTTTTTAGAAGAGCAAAAAGGTAATTTTGTTGTCAGTGTCTGGCAGTTTTTACTCTCTCCCTTCCCTTCCCCTCTCCTTCTCTCTGTTTCCTCCAAATGTGGTTACAGTGCACTTACGAATGGGGGCCAATTTTTGAATGTTAAAATACTAGCAAAATCAATATTCGGTGTGACCACCTAAAAACAGCCCCAATTCTCCTAGGTACATCTGGACACAGTTTTTCTTGGTTGTTGGCAGAGATGATGTTCCAAGCTTCTTGGAGAATTCACCACAGTTCTTCTATCTTTTTAGGCTGTCTCAATTGCATTTGTCTCTTCATGTAATCCCATACTGACTCAATATTCAGTGATGGCGGGTGGGGGTGTCTGTGGATTGTATTCTATTTTCAAAAGAAATGTTTGGGAGTCTAAAATGTATATTTCCTATTGAAACACTAAAGCTGAAAATATAAATAACCATATTAAGCTTTTGTGAAGCTTCTTATGTGCACAGTACTGTATAAAAATGTATTCTGTTTGTGTGTCTAAAGGTGTGTGTACAGCAGCAGGAGTGCAAGGAATAGACTCTCCACTGCTGACTCAGCAAATTGAAGCTCAGAGACTCAGTATAAAGCATTTAAAGAATGAGAACAACAGGCTGAAGGTCTCTCCTTAACACTTACTCAGACAAAAGCACAGATACACATTGCATGCACTAAGAATTTAGTCTCACTTTTGTTTGTGTGTGTGTGTGGACTGCAGGCAGAAAAGATGCGTGCTCAGCTGGCATCTCTCCCTCCGCTTAACGTGCCAAAGTTGGGCTGGCGAGAGGGATGCAGGCCTGAGGTTCTGTCTAGTGCCCTCTATCGCAAAACAGACCAACTGCTAGATACCCTGCTCCAGATGAGCGCCAATGTTAAAGTGGTGGACATCACAGGAAAATCACCAGGTCTGTCATAATTAGACAGTACATACTAATTTCTGTTCAGTTGTGGTAATGAGTGTTTTTATTGGTGTTTTTGTTTACAGTGAGCCCCAGTGCCCAGCTATTAGAGCAAACAGCCAGACTGCAGTCACTCAGTGACACTCTTGATAGGCTTAAGGTAAAACAAGAACTTTTTAAAAGTATATAGGTCATTATTATGTCTCCTGCACTTCCTTAAAGGGACAGTTCATCTCGTTTCAAAATGTATATGCTGTTGTTATTTCCATAGAACACACAAAAAAATTCATTTTTAAAGAATCTTCACATAGATTTTTTTTTATTTTTTTTTTTTAAATACAGCGTTAACAGTGACCACGTGCTCCAAAAGGACAGAAAGTCATCCAAAAAGTAATCATAAAAGTTGTCCAGTTGTCCAAATTTAAGTTATTACTCTTCAGTAATAATCTTCACCTCCACTTGGGTCTTAAATCAAATACTGTATGGCACAGCGTAAGGTAAAGATTATCAGTGAATAATTACAAATATTTTGGTCTGTTCATCAAATAAATCTGTTGTACGGACTACTTTTATGGTGCATTTATAGTTTTTTCTTTTTTAGCTCAATAACTCATAAAAAACATAATCTACAATTGTTTAAAAATACTTATGTGCCCAATGGAAACAATAACATAAAACAGGTTTGGCACAACATGAGGGTGAGTAAATGATGACATAATTTCTACAGAACTATTTCTTTAAGCAATTGTCCCTTTTCTCCTCCTCTCTTTCATAAGGATGAGGTAGCTGAACATGTAGTGACTCATAGGCCTGGTGCACAAGTCTCATCTGATTTTGCCACTTTTCCCTGCACTTCATTTGTGAAGGTGAAACAAAGGATCAAATCTCATTAAAACTGTCTCTATAACTATTTTTTTGAGTTCCTTTTTTGAAATCTTTCAAAAATGTATCTTTCTCTCTTTCTGCTCTCAGGCAAAGGAGGAGAAGAAGGGAGATGCTGTGTTAGTTGGGCGTGTGATGATGCCTTGTTCCCGAGGGCAGGAACAGGTGCATCGCCTGGTACTCTCACAGTCTCAGCTACAGAGAATTCATGGCCTACTCCAGACTTGAAAACTTCTCCTTGTGATACTAACCCATGTCGCCTCTTTCCAAAAGCCAAAACAATTCACTCCAATTCAATCCTAAATAAGACAATAATTGAAACAACAGGCTTGGTCTAATCTGATTAGTTCATATAATTAGTGTTTTAGATAGCAGGTCTGGGCTTTATCCTTACCTTTGAACAATTAACCGTTAATGAGAATGGAGAATGTGTGAAAATTTTTCCCATAATGTTTCAAAAAAAGGAATGTCATCAGTTAATGAGGTTGCAGATTTAGACACCTGGTAAGCATTTGGTGTGATTATATAAAGAAAATTATATAAAATAAAAATTCTACATAAAACACAACATATTTGAAACATGACAAATGCTAAAGAACATGCATGAAGTGGGTGATTCTGATCTCCTGCTTTCTTACCTTTGGCTGTCCATTGATTTATGTTTTAGCTCACTGGATTAGAAATATTACTTATTTATCAGGTTTTTCAGATATAAAGGGCGCTACCAAACCTTTGAGTCTAACATTTCAGATACAGTGGTATATCCAGAGCATTTTAAAAGGAGATGCCAAAGGAAGCCCATCCTTAATTTCCTCAATGAAATTGTGATTGTGCACAGATTAATAGATCCCATTTAGGATTTGTAAATTTCCCTCTTCAAAACATCCGATTTCACACTGATTTGGCACACTGCTCTTCATACACTCTTCACTCTTGATACAGTGCAAAACAGTTACCTGAGTATCAAAAAGACCATAAAGAGAATATCCTCTTATTCTCTGTTAATATATAATAAGTCAAGGATTTAACAGCTCAGTATGCTTGACTTTGAAGCTTGAATGTGCCACGCAAATGTGCTTTTGTTTACTTGTAATGAAGAAAAACAAATGTCCTTTTTGGGTTAATGATCATATTTTGTGCCAAGCAAGGGAGAAGAAACAACCGTTAAGCCAATGCTGCTATAAGTGAGGGGGATGGACAGGGAGAGGAGGCCATTAGGAGATGACAATATTGAAAAAATGTTACCTGTTGTATATATGCTTAACGAGATTGTCAGTATTCGAAGTGGTTTGCTTTGTTACTATTCTCTAATAGTAATCTATTAACTAAATAAAATGTGTACTGCTGCATTAAGTATTGTTGAATGTGTTGGCATATTATACATAATGTGACTCATATAATTAATTCTAAAAAATAAATTATGCCTGTAATTATACATAGTTTGAATTGATTATTTGGTGTTTATTGTGATTCAGAAAGACAGTACTGTGCAAAAGTTTTGGGGAAAAGAAGTATACCGGTAGTGAGAATTTTATAATACCAGGATTAATTTGTATTTATTAATTAACTTAGACTGTCTCAACAGCTTCTGTCTCTTCATGTAATCACAGACGAACTCAATGATGTTGGGATCCGGACATCTGTTGCAGGACACTTTGTATTACTTCTGTTCTATTTGCAAAATTAAATGTTTGAAATCTAAAATGAATGTTTCCTATTGACACACTAAAGCAAAAGATATAAAATAACCATCGTAAGATACATGTTTTTGTGAAACATCTAATGTGCATGAAACTTTCACACAGTGCTGTAGGTCAAAAGTTTTGTTTTGAATTTCATGCACAAAGGTGTTATTTAACTTCAGTACCATCGTCACTCCTGGAAGAAACTTGCATAGATAAAACTGAAATGTAAAGTATTTGCATTGATGACATTGCTTGCAATGAATGAGCTTATGGGAACAGTTTGCTGAAGAGTCATAAAACTGGTGATAGCTCAAACTATTTTGAATAAATGTAAACTCTTTCTGTTGGTTAGTTTTGTTTACCACAGTAGAAAGACACACAGCTCTGCATTACTTTACTGGAAATGATTCTGTTCTTCTTGACATTACCAGTAACTCACTCCATGCCAAGTGCATCAAATGGGATATACTAATCACCTTAAGGGTATTTGAAGACGGCTACAACTTTCTGAGAGATTGTGTCTTTTAAATTCATGGCGGATTGACTCAATTGACTCAATGATTCTCCCTTCTACAAAACTATTGGATTATAACAACACAGCTCTTAACAACAATGGTACCAGCAGTGTAGGCAACATCCCAGAGATCATGAAATGGATCACTTTTGCTGTTGGGCTTCCTGGCATCGGTTTTTCTATATACCTCATGGCCATGCAGGCAAAGAATGGCAAGGCTGCTCCAATCTACCTCATCAGTCTGCTTGCATCTGACATCTTCAAAATTTTTGGACAGTCAAAAGCCTCAGCAGATCCTCCTGCTACTGAGAAAACCAGTGTGATGACTATGGATATATCCTCACTGGTGTTCTACTTTGGTATAATTTCCAACATTGTGTTCATGGTTTGCGTTGCTCAGGAGCGATATCTCCTAATAACTTGCGCCCAATATAACGCCTGTTGCATAAAACTCAAGCAGTCATCCATGATTTCATTGGCTGTGTGGGCAGCTCCGTTTGCAATACTTTTTCTGGCTTTCCAAGGATACTTTCTTTTATTCTCTTTAGCTCTTCTTCTTCCACTACCCTTGCTGGTGTTTTTCTTTCTGGATTCTTTCAGAACCTTGTGGTGTACAAAAAGACCAGCACCTTTGACTAACAAAAAAAAGATTGTGGGTATGCAGGCTGCCATCTTGTGTAATTACAGCATTCTTTACTTGCCCTTTGTCCTAAAAACACTGCTAAATGCATTGTCTCTAAGCTCCTACATATACTACCTTGGACTTGTTGCTGATCTGCTCTTGTATCTTGGCCCCCTTGTAGACCCATTCCTCTCAATCTTTCTTACAAATGGAGTCAGTGAAATTTTGAAGGCCTTTCCCTGCTGTGCAAGGAGAAACACACAGGATACAGACGCTGAGGATACAGAGACAGTGGAGACGGTGTCCGGGACCTTAACTCGGCTCTAAATGGCTCTTGATGAGAAGATAACTGGAAATTAATTGATAATGGGAAACCAATAATAGTTTATCTAGATTGTTGTTTATATTAGTTTGTGTTTTGCTCAAGTCCACTATTCAATGCCACAAAGACCATGCTCAATCTTACCTCAAATACAATGTATGAGGTCAAGCCAACTGACCATTACAAATCTAATATTGTAAATACTGTTGATTTCTATAGCTCAACAATAAATTATTGCCCATTCGAAGGGTTTAAGACTAAGATGGGAAGACTCAAATTGTGTGTGAATTAGTAGAGTATGTACAGTAAGGGAAGTATGCATCTTTGGACGTGAGCCATGTTCAATCTTGCCCCCAAAACAATGCAAGAGCAATAAAACGATCAATATTGTAAATACTATTGTTTTTACATCCCAACAGTAAATTATTGCTCATTTGAAAAGAATATGACGTGAAGACTAAATGGCAAGATTCAGACCTCAACCCCGTGTTATGCAAAATATGAACAGTATGCTATACCCTTCAGCTCCAATGTCTAAAATATTGATGAAAAACCTGTTCATAAGAGATGTACATTAAACACATTGGTAGATTTCCATCAAGTTGAGTATTAACTTCTGTTTTGAGGACAGAAAGATATAAATTTACTTTAATAGTCATAAAATGGAATACAAATGTTGTTTCAAATACATAGAAGACTCTAAAAACTAAAAAAGGTGTAAAACATCTGAGGAAGGTTTCATAGGATAAGAAGTCTGCCACTCAAAGCAGACCAAACAGGTGGAGAAAGTGCAGAGCTTGAGCACATAATGGTAAAAACATTCAGGCACAAATCACCATAGTCTGGGATGTGTGTTGTTACAAAAGTGTGGAGATTTGGCTTTTGTAATCAGCACAAACTACACAATCATACACAGATTGTAAAAACAAGAGATCTGTAAACAAATATTGTCCTTAAAAAATTTCTTCCAGCGTAAGGGGGCGTTCAGACCAAACACATTCTTGAGTTAAAAAAACCTAGACGTCATGCAACACATGCAACTAAATGCAGGTGTCTCAAAGCGTGTTTTGAATAATTAAAGTTCTTTTAACTTGACACGTCATCTTAAAAACACGGCGCTCTTGAGCAAGATGCTGAAAAAACAGCGAGACATGTTGCAACGGTCAAAGACATCAATCCAGTGCATGTTTACATTGAAAAAATAATTAAAAAAACAGCACTGATTGACACCAAAACGTGTTCTGTGTTAATGAACCCTTAGAAAAGCAGAAGAAAATAGAAGAAAAACAAAATTGGTGAGCATTGAATAGAGCATTGTTAAAAATGTATTCACGTCCTGAGTTTTTAAAACAAAACATAAAAGGCCACAAAAATTATTCTAAACCCATGCAAGGTTTTACAGTAAATTACTTTGATAGTTTCCAGACCCATAATCAGTTTACACAGAGGGTGGGGCTCATCTATTCCACTGGTAAATTGCTAGTCTGTCAGGAAATGGTCCATTGGCAGCAGGAGCAGTGGTCCAGATGGCCTGTCACTCAAGGCAGCAGGGTTTCATCGGCGTGGTTGGTGTCGGGTTGGTCTGGGTAAAGGTGCCATGGCACAGGAAGGCGTTGAGGCAGAGGCTGCAGTGTCCTCTGCCTCCTCCAGCTCTCCCTGGAGCTCTTGACAGACACTGGACTGCAGTGCTGCTGGTGTCAACCACTCCTTTGGCAGACAGCTCTGCAAGAAGGGCACACAAGAGCTGAAGTAGGCCAGTCGGTTTACCCATCGCGGGATCTCTTGACCACAGAGGATCTGACAGAGACATCAGTGAGATAACATGAGATTTTGGCTCTTTGTGGCAACGTGGATCTTTTCAAGAAGCGTTAGTTCACCCCCCTCCCCAGAACTCCCCAGAAAATTCTGTCATCATTTATCCACCCTCATGTCATTCCAAACCATATGTTGTTATTTTTCTGTGGAATATACACACACAAAAACTAAGAGTAAAGATGTCCATAGGGCTTTTCACACTGTGCTTAACCTTGGGTGATCTTCATTCTAAACCCCGCTTTTACCTCAGGGTAAAGCAACGTTTCACAAGGGGGTTTGTACCTTTTTACCAGGGGTTATGAAACCCTGTTCCGGTGCACTTGATGCACATACATTGTGAAATGGTGCGGTGTTAGAATGTTTCAACCAATCATGTAAAATCTCAGTACCAACCTCATTAAATATTCATGTGCTTTGCACAGTCGCTGAAATATTCACGTGCTGTTTACGTTCTCTGTCTGAAGGAAACTGGCAAAGTGTCCAACAGTGGTGGCAAACACGCTAACAGGCGAGCGTATTCTGTGTTTTTGTGGCATATTTCAGGTGACGAAAACAAAGAGCTGATTTGCTAGGCAACATTTCCAGAAAAGAGCAGAGCAGCTCCAATGACAGGTTGTGTGTCTGTCGTGAGCCATTTTGTCCAATCATTGTCATCGACACCGCAAATATGCAAATAAGAACATAAACCAGGAGTTTACAAATGTACAGTGTGAAACATAGGAACATGAATACCCAGGATTAATTACTAATCCAGGGAAAAGTATGAAAAATGTGAAACATGAAACTGGATAACCCAGGATTCGGTTTACCCGGGTTTAGAATAGCCTAGGTTTAACAATGTCAAGTGTGCTATATTCCAAGTGTCCTGAAACTATACAATAGGTTTGTGGGAGGAAAACACTGAAATTTAAGTAATTATTCACTGCTATCCTAACCTCCCCTGGAGCTTGCAGCTAGCCCTGTTAATCACTATGAATTGTTATTGTACGGAAAGATCTAGGACTGGGAATTGCAAAGGAACCCATATATAAGGCTGCATTATGTCTATTTGTATACAGCAAATATATACAATATATAATATTAACTTATCAAAAAATGTTATTATTTTGGAATATAAAATATGACATATTACCACCATGATAGGCTATTACTATTATCATAATGATACTTTAGCAACATACAAATGGAGGCTAAAGAGTAAACCATTTCTGGGGCTGTACTGGATTATGATGACAAAGATGACAATTCACCTGTAGTCCCAATGTCATTGCATGTTATTTGCATATGCATCCTGAGATAGTCGGAGATCATATGCAGCATTCTCATAGACAACACTTCTTACAAACTGCTTCCAGATGACTGACAGTGAAAACAAAAGGAAATCACCATTTGCGCGTGTTCCGCGAAACACTGCCGTGCTGTGCATGTTGGCGCCAAAGCGCAAATTAACTTCTGAATAAAAAAAGCAAATCAGGCACACATTGCTGGCATTTCTTTAGTCTGTTCTTCAAATTATAATCACGTTTTTCTTCTTTAAATAAAAAAAACATATATTTTTCATCACAGAGACAATTTGAAAATCGTTTGGCTCAAGAATAACAATTTGTAACAGAATATATTATTTTCCCAGCCCTAGCAAGATCTGCGTAATGATTCTTAAACATTTCTACAAAACAAAAAAAACAGCAGGTCTGAAACAACATGAGGGTTAGTAATGCAGCCTTATCATGAATATTACATGAATGTGGCAACATTTTAGCAAAATTACATTTTGTGTTTCTTTAAACATATTGCTGCAGTTCCAAAGTGAAATGTCCACTGTGTTTATTTCACAAACTGCTGCAATACGTACAATGAGCCACATAAAAATAATTTTGCGAAAATATATGTTTATATAAACTATCCATGATTCTAAAAGACCTGGTTGAAATAATTGCAGAATTTTCAATTTAAGGATGTACTATTCCTTTAATACATAACAGTTGCTTTCACTTCAACTTACCTCTGATAGTGCGGAGGAAAAATGATTGCAGTTTTTGTGCATAAGGTGGTAAGCATTACCCTTATATTCCTTTCCCATTTCCTCCACAATTCTCTCCACATCCTCTTCTGTGAAGTCTGTACTCCCCAAAACAATGGCTTCTCTGATCGGGCAGGTAAAAAGGAAAGAGGGTGTGTGTGAGAGAAAGAACAAGTGAGCAAAAAATAGAGGAAGTGGTTTTATCAGACATGACCTTTGAGTCTGATTTTTACTCACTTAAATTTGAACGTCTCTCCGAGTTCTGTGGCATCACTAGGTGTTATCTCAAATATACCTGAAAAAGGATAAGGGTGTCCTCCATAGGCAAATTCTGCAATAAAAGTATAAGCATTGGAATGCTTTGATGAGCCCTAAATACTCCAACAATTTTATCTTAAGTATGTTTGTTCTGTATATGGTGTCAATTAAAACATAAGCACATACAACATACATTTATGAGCGCATAATGTAACAAAGATTTCTGCTATGTAAATATGCTACGAGCAGATTGATATCTGTCTGACCTGTAGCTGCCAATCTATCCAAGTGTCATTCAGTTACTGACATAACATTCTCTGGCTATGCACTCTGATTGGTCTCTATTGATCTGGATGTGTTCATGTTCACACAGACAAAATGTATGAATGCATATCCAAATAAAGGCTCCTCTACTTATTCTAAACTGTGGAAACCCTTGGGAGTAAATGTCATAGAATGTCATGGTATTTTCATGTTGCATCAACAATTCATCTATGATGTGAGGTTTAGTCATATGTTTAGACAACATCTCCACTCCGCCTCCGCCCCCTTCACCCCCCTTCATTTTTGCAGTCATGCAAGATAAATCCAGGATTACTGAGTATCCTGACTCATTTCTGTGGCTGGGTCATGGCACAAGTCTTACCTCTGCCATAGATCTCAATTCCTGAGTGAAAGACTCCAATTCCCAGAGAGGTAGTGAACTCATTGATCCAGTACTAGAAGGAAATATAACATGTGTGAGTCACAAACAGCCAAGTGTTAAAAGTGTTAAGGACAAATGAGTTGATATTAAAATGTCAATCAATGATTGTCTTGAACAGTGGTTAAATTATAAATGTTTAATTATGGATACTCATATTTTCATTCCTTTAATGAACAGTTCATAATTATGATCTCAAATCTTATAATGACAAATAACAAAAACTTAATGATAAATAGCCAAACAACTTTAAGGCAGATCTCATGCTTATTCATAAGAATTAAATGAGTTCTACACGTATAGCCATTCAAAGAACAATCTGTCATCTTTTATTGTCACTCACTTATTTAACATTTTCTGCGCTCATTGTTAGGAAACATCGATGGGATTCTGGGATTTTGATTCAGACTTGGTACAGTTAAGGCCTACTTGAACTGTGCCAAAAGCACTGTAGTCTTATTGGCACTTCAAAACAAAATTCGCCAAAGGATTTAAAAAAAAATAAAAATGCATAGGCGGGAACGCGTAGAACATTTTGAACGATTCAAATTCTGTGGAAACCTGCACAACTTTCTGCAGAATTCTGTAGACTCTGATTCTTCGGTTCACGCTCTCACACGAAAAGACAAAACAATATCAAAAAGACAGCTACCATCTCCAATTGAAGTGAAACATCATAGGCCAGCTTTATTATTACACATTATTATAGAAACTGGGCCAATAATTAATGAATGTTCATTGTAATTTTTTTTCTAGGCAAATGACTGAGTGTCTCTACCATGATACTATTAGTTATATGTGAATTGATAGGCAACTGTTAGAAAATGCTGATTCAGAGCCAATTGCTCTAGGCTATACAAAATGAATATGAACAGACTGGCAATGTGACTCAATATTAGAAAAATATTTAAAATATTATAAACCAGTCTGTTGTAATAAAGGAAGTATGTGACAGCTACCCTCAATTGTTAACGTGTCCCAGAAAATAAAACGTCAGCAAGTCAGATGGTTTCTAGCGGTATAATATAGTGAAAGTGAAATAAAAACAATCAGGTGGGGATTTCTGTGTCAAAATCTTTCTTCATTGACTATATTCATCCATATTTGTATATAACCTGATTCAAAACAGCGCTTCCAGAATTCTCACTAGAACAAAAAGAGCAGCACACATCACTCCTGGTCCTGGAATAATTACACTGCCTTACAGATAAATCCAGAGTAATCTATAAAGTGAGCTTGTCGGTGTTCAAAGCCCTACATGGCCTGGGACCTTCCTACCTGAATGAGCTCATAGCGGTCCAGACATCGGCTCATGTATTAAGGTCCACCAGAACTAGACTTTGTACCATAGGCGATTGTGCTCTCCATCTGTAGTCCTCATCTGTGGAACTCTCATCTTTGAAATATACATTGTCTTGAAGCCTTCAAGAAAGATCTAAAAACCCATCTTTTCCAGCAAGCCTTTCTTAGAATAATTTGTTTTGCTAAGTGCATTGAGATTGCTATGCAATGAAAGGCACTATATTGAAACTATTATTATTATCCTCAATTCAAGGCATTTTGATTATATAATCAAGTAAATCTGAATTGAAGTTAGAGCATGCAAAGAATATGAAAACAATTTTCACTGCACATACATCATACATTCATATCTTGTGAATATTAAGAAACCTGGTTCTTCATTAAACCGTCATCGGGTTAATGTAAAGGGTATAAAAAGCTTAATTCAGTAAATATTTAAATAAAAAGCACTGTAACTGAGCCAAGTCTCTGTCATTGAGAGAAGAGAAAAAGAAAAAAAAAATAATAATTCCTCGGTGTTTCAGGCTTGTAAACAGTCCCACATTATGCACCAAAACTTTTTATTATTATTATTATTATTATTATTATTATTATTGGGATTTGATTACTAATAAACTGCATCAGGGATTTTTTTTTATTCTGGAATATTGTAGGCTCTTATGTCTGTACCCATATGGAAAGACTCTGAAATAATAATAATAATAAAAACATTTCAGGCGATTCACCGGTTATGGGCCTCTTCCACCACCTTAGTTAACGGAATTGGGATTTGGCAAAAACCACTATAGGTTGACCTCTATTAAAAATGCACGTTTTGGGGGCCTGGGTAGCTCAGCGAGTATTGATGCTATTCAGAGTCACGAGTTCGAATCCAGGGCGTGCTGAGTGATTCAAGCCAGGTCTCCCAAGCAACCAAATTGACCCGGTTGCTAGGGAGAGTAGAGTCTCATGGGGTAACCTCCTCATGGTCGCTATAATGTAGTTCTCGCTATCAGTAGGGCGTGTGGTGAGTGGAGTAACATGCTAAAAACAAGCAATGTAATTAGATGTGCAGATTGACTGTCTCAGATGTGGATGCAACTGAGATTCATCCTCCGCCACTCTGATTGAGGCGAGTCACTACGCCACCACGAGGACTTGAGCGCACTGGGAATCGTGCATTCCAAATTGGGGCAAAAAGGGGAGAAAAAAATACATTAATAAATACACATTTTGTGTTCCACGGAAGAAAGAAAGTCATTTAAAGAGTGACATTATGGTAGGTAAATGACAGAAATGTCCTTTTTGGGTGAAATCCATGAGAGCAGAAGTTTAAAATAGTACAAAAGCCCAACATACTGTAGTTCTTCAAGCGAAGAGCTTTAAGGCAAGTATGCATTTCCATGACCCTGTTTCTAAAGGTCACTGAAACACATGAGACAGACTAAATCTTTAAGTGGAGACTGTTCACGTTACTCTGTGATAAATGACACTTGGAAGGTGCAGTCAATTGTTCCAATTGGTATTTAGTAATCTTTTAGCCACACACTCATGCTAGCAACATAACAGTTATAACCCAACAGTCGAATTACATTTTGTGCACTTGGTGTAAAATGTGTCTGCATGACAATTAGACCTTGCTTAATACAACTCTTCTAAAGTTGTAAACCCAAAGTGGTTAACATTATTTAGATGCATACTGGCCTGATTTTGGACCTCTTTAGAAAGCATAGTATAAGTTCACATCACTTCTCCACAGCTGTCCAAGATCACACAGGTTGAGTCAAGTAATGTTGAATGAACTGGTCACAGCTCTCATGCTCATCTAGACTGTCAGATTGCATTGCATAGTATTTTTCTACTCTTTTAGTCTGCTAACAAACTTGGTGACCTGATACTGCAGATTGATAATAAAACTAAAAAATTAAATAAAAGGCTGGAGGTCGGATAATAAGCTGCCAAATCCATTAAATCTCAAAGTATCAACCCTGAACACATTTCCCCTATATATAAAGCTGTATTACGTTTCCATTGCATTTACTAATGTCTTTAAAACTCTGGTACAGAATTTATGATTGATGTCTATGATGATGCCCGAAAATGTTGACTGGGTAGGCAGCTCATCCGATTTTGAGACACCGACTATGGCTCTGGTGAAACTGAAGACAATCCTGCACACCTCTGTCACAGGAACGAATAATTTATATTAGAGAATCATTGATTAAAGTGGCATACCATATCATAGACGTTGAGAATTACCGGCTCGTTTGCCATAACAGGGACGCCTGTGTTTTCTTTCACTGCAGCTGCTCTCCTCACGCCTTTTCACTTCTCAGCACCTGTACGGCTTGTTCCCTTCAAAGCACCGTTGCTTCGTCCTCTTGATCTTTGCTGGGTTATAATGGTTTAGAGACATCTAAGATCTGGTCCTGGAAGATTTTTTTCATGGTTTAATTTTTTTGGGCCACTTTTTTGTTGTTCAGTTATAAGGAGTAGCGACGCTGCTATGCTAACTGCCGTTTAGCTTCATGGCCAGTGGAGAGAAAATGAACTGTAGACAAGGATAAAATAAGAACATCCGTAAAGACTCCGCCATTCAGATGACGACGAGATATTGCACGTGAACGGAACTGAAAGCAGATGTTTGAAGTGAAAGAATGACGTTTTAGCACCCGAGATAAAAACAGCCTCCCCTGTTTTGTGTGCGCGTGCCTGATGATGCCCAACCTCACAGCAATGCATTACTGTCACTCGAATAAACACACACACTTTATCTAAATATTATTGGTGCATTATTTTAATATGTTCTTTGAGTTCAGGGAAGGGTTAACAATTAATCCTTAAATGATTATAATAATTAATGCAAACAGTGGTAACAGTAGATATGCACAGCCTTTTTTTGAATAAGCACAATGCCATTTAAAAGCCTCCAAAAGAGTCCACATGAAAACCTGGTATTCACAATTTGAAACCTGAAAATAAACAAAAACATTTTTAAAAGGGTTAAGTCAACAATCCAATAATCAAATATGTGACATTGAGCATGTTAACTTATTTGTTTAAAAGGTCAGATTTCATTGCTTCCATCGCATAGGCGGTTTGGGGGGGGTTCGGGGGTGTCAGGACCCCCCCCATCGGGGGTGTCAGGACCCCCCCATCTGAGGGTTGTCCCCCCCTAAAATATCATTAAAATATGTGTAATATATATAATATAATAATATATTCTTAAAATAATTGTTTAAGAAATAAAATAATACAAATGCAAACGGGGCAACAACAAAAAAAATCTTGGTGTCCCCTTCAAAAATTGCTCTTGAGAATTGTTATGTTTATTGTCCCCCCCCGACATTTTGATGAAATCTTCGCCCCTGCTTCCATGCTTTTTGGAATGTGTAAAAATATGCCACAGTAAACCGTAATGTTGTCATTACTGGAAAAATCAAGTTGTCTTAATTAAACATTACTTGAAATGTCAAGCTTTGGGCTATTAACACTTTTGAATTATTAACACTTAAAATTGTAAGTGTTAATAACTCAAAATTGAGGCTATGTGGAATATCAATAATAATCCCTTGCGTTTGAATTATTTAATTATGTTTCTCTGGTCAAAGGGAATTATTGGAATGTTTAAAAAGTTGTTTTAGCTCATTATTATTATTATTATTATTATTATTATAATTATTATTATTATAGTATTTTGTTGTGTCCCTTTTGGTCAAGTTGGAACCTGTTAACTCGATTTCAATTCACCTTGCATGTGCAGGTACACATGCATTTCAGTGGAGAATTAAATGTATTTAATAATTTACCTTTAATCTGATATAATATTCTTAATAACTTGAGTTGTGTTATTGTATGATCTAAATTTGAGTAAATTCAGCTAAAAAGTATTAAGAAGAAACGTCTAGGTTACGTATGTAACCTCCGTTCCCCGATGGAGGGAACGAGACGTTGTGTCAGAGAAGCGACACTAGGGGTCTCTCTTGAGCGCCGATATCCACCTCTTATCTATGAAAAAAGGCCAATGAGAAGTTGGCAGCCAGTATTTGCATATCCCGCCCTGCATATATTTAAGCGGCGCAAATACGGGAGTTCATTCAGGATTTTTCTGAGGAGCCGGAAATGGTCCGGCCACAACAGTAAGCTCGGCTCAGCGACATGGCGGGGAAGACACAACGTCTCGTTCCCTCCATCGGTGAACGGAGGTTACATACGTAACCTAGACGTTCCCCTTCTGTCGCTCTCTCCACGTTGTGTAAGAGAAGCGACACTAGGGGTCCACTTATAAATGTGCCATGCGCTGAGCCGTGTACGTGAACCACTGATACAGGAGCGAGCAGGTATTCTTACGTGCAGGACGACCAACTGTATCAGACTGCACGTACCCTTCCCTGATGCCCCATTCAAGCCATCAGAATCCTTCTCGTTACCCCAGCCTGGCTGGGCCTCTTTTCTCTCTATGTTTCTCGCATAGAGCAACTATGGCCGGGAACACCCATTGAGGGAAGGCGGTCTTAGCCCTTCTTTCAGGGAGGCAAAGGGTGGCAGATACCTCACATGGCCTGTCAGGACCTATGTGGAAAAGTTGGTGTGGTGGTAGATCCAACCTCGTAGAGGGGGGATAGCGTACAGCACGGCGACAGAAGCAGCTGTAACTGCCTAAGGGAGACACAGGAGTCCGCTCGTGAGGGGACAGTACCGTGGAATTACACACAGGGGGAGTCCGAACGGGAGGCCTTACCTGTGGAGCACCTATTCCAGTACAGGGTAGATTGGGTACCCATAGTGGCTTGGGTCAGCGAGTTCCTCCGCTGAACTGCGGACCCAAAAGGGCTAGGGAGGAATCAACCAGCGACCCGAAGATGGGATTTCCTGGGAACGGAGGCGCACTATTTTACCTCGGATGAGGGAAAGGGAGCTAGGCGCAAGCGATTCACCCAGTCAGATCATCAGCGTGTTATCGAGTTCTAGGGGCTCGGACCTGAGAAAACACGGGACGATACTGACTCAACTCGGAGATTGTAGAATCTCGAAAAAGTGTTAGGTGTTGCCCAGCCCGCTGCTCTGCAGATGTCTGCTAGGGAGGTGGCCCTGGCCAGTGCCCACGAGGACGCAACACCCCTGATGGAGTGAGCTCCGACCCGCAAGGGGGGGCACGGCCTGGGTGTGATAAGCCAATGAAATGGCATCGACAACCCCGTGGGCGAGCCTCTGTTTGGAGATAGCGTTCCCTTTCCGCTGTCCCCCGAAGCAGACAAAGAGCTGCTCAGAGCGTCTAGTGCTCTGTGTGTGGTCCAAATAGATACGCAAAACACGTACTGGATGAACAGCAATGAAAGGGCTGGGTCTGCCTCCTCCCTGGGCAGCGCTTGCAGGTTCACTACCTGATCTCTGAAGGGTGTGGTAGGAACCTTGGGCACATAGCCCGGTCGCGGTCTTAGGATCACGTATGTGTCTGCCGGACCGAACTCCAGGCAAGTGTCGCTAACAGAGAACGCTTGCAGGTCCCCGACCCTCTTGATGGAGGTGAGAGCGATCAGCAGGGCGGTCTTGAGAGAGAGGGCCCTGTGTCCAGCTGAATCTAGCGGCTCGAAGGGGGGTCTCTGGAGGCCCGTGAGGACGATCGAGAGATCCCAGGAGGGAAACAGGTTAGGCCAGGAGGAAGTCAGCCTCCGGGCACCTTTTAGGAACCTGACAATTAAGTCGTGCTTACCAAGAGACTTGCCGTCTACCGTGTCGTGGTGAGCCGCAATGGTGGCGACATACACCTTGAGGTTGGAGCACTGACCTAACCGCGCACTGACCTAACCGCGCACTTCTGTGGGTCTTCAGCTCGGGAAGAACACCAGTCTGCGAACAGACGCCACTTTAGGGCGTAAAGATACCTGGTAGAGGGGGCTCTGGCTTGGTTGATAGTATCTATGACGGTCGATGGTAGCCCGGCTAGATCTTCCGCATCCCGTCCATGGGCCAGACGTGGAGGTTCCAGAGGTCTGGGTGCTGGTGCCAGAGCATGCCTCGTCCCTGAGAAAGAAGGTCCTTCCTCAGGGGAATTCGCCAGGGAGGGGCTGTCGTGAGGAGCGTGAGGCCTGAGAACCAAGTCCGGGTGGGCCAGTAGGGGGCCACCAGAATGACCTGCTCTTCGTCCTCCCTGACCTTGCATAGCACCTGTGCAAGAAGGCTCACTGGGGGAAATGCGTACTTGTGCAGCCCCGTGGGCCAGCTGTGTGCCAAAGCATCTGCCCCAAGGGGAGCCTCTGTCCGGGCATACCAGAGCGGGCAGTGGGAGGTTTCTTGGGAGGCAAACAGGTCTACCTGGGCCTTGCTGAACCGGTCCCAAATCAGCTGGACCGACTGGGGGTGGAGCCTCCACTCTCCGCCGGGCAAGCTTCGTCTTGACAGCGCGTCCGCTATCACATTGAGGTTGCCGGGGATGCGAGTGGCGCGCAGTGACTTGAGTCGCTGCTGACTCCAAAGGAGGAGACGCCGGGCGAGCTGTGACATGTGGAGGGAGCGTACTCCGCCTTGGTGATTTATGTAGGCTATAACCGTGGTGCTGTCTGTCCTGACTAGGACGTGCTTGCCCCGAATTAATGGGAGAAACTTCCTCAGGGCAAGGAAAACAGCCAGCAGCTCTAGGCAGTTGATGTGCCAACGCAGCGGGCCTCAGTTCCACCGGCCTGCAGCTGCGTGCCCATTGCACACGGCACCCCAACCCAATTTGGAGGCGTCGGTTGTAACCAGAACACGTAGGGACACCTGCTGCAAGGGTACGCCTGCCCGTAGAAAGCAGAGGTCTGTCCAGGGTTTGAAGGTTTGGCGGCAAGCAGTGGTAACTTTCACGTTGTGCGTGCCGCGGCGCCATGCTCATCTCGGGACTCGAGTCTGGAGCCAGTGCTGAAGTGGTCTCATATGCATCAACCCCAGCGGCACGGCTGCCGCGGAGGGTGCCATATGCCCCAGGAGCTGTTGGAATCGTTTTAGTGGGACCACGGCACCTGGCTTGAAGGAAGCGAGGCATTTCAGCACTGACTGAGCATGCTCGTTGGAGAGACGTGCTGTCATTGAGACTGAGTCTAACTCCAAACCGAGAAAAGAGATGCTCTGGACCGGGGTGAGCTTGCACTTTTCCAAGTTGACCTGAAGCCCCAAACGGCTGAGGTGCCTGAGCACCTGGTCTCTGTGCGCGCATAGTAACTCTCGCGAGGGGGCCAGGATGAGCCAGTCGTCGAGGTAATTGAGTATGCGTATGCCGGCTTCTCAGAGCGGGGCAAGAGCTGCCTCTGCGACTTTCGTGAAGACACGAGGGGACAGAGACAGGCCAAAGGGGAGGACTTTGTACTGATATGCCTGGCCGTCGAACGCAAACCGTAGGAAGGGTCGATGTCGAGGGCGAATCGAGACGTGAAGTACGCATCCTTCAGGTCTACCGCTGCGAACCTATCTAGATGTCGGACGCCAGATAGAATTTGTTTCTGGGTGATCATTTTGAACGGGAGTTTAGAGAAGGTCCGATTGAAAACTCACAGGTCCAAGATCGGTCGTAAGCCGCCGCCTTTCTTGGGTACAACGAAGTAAGGGCTGTAGAAACCCTTCTTCATTTCGGTTGGAGGGACAGGCTCTATCGCGTCCCTGGCCAAAAGGGAGGCGATTTCTTCGCGCAGGGACTGGGCATGTTCGTTGCGCACTGCGGAAAGATGAACGCCCACGAAGGGGGGCGGAGGCCTGGCAAACGGAATTGCGTAACTGAGTTGAATGGTCCGGTGCAGCCAGCGTGACGGGCTGGGCAGTGAAAGCCACGCCTCTAAGCTCCGTTCTAGGGGCACCAAGGGGACGAGTATTTTGGACGTACCCGGCAGGACTTCGCAGCGGTGCGGAACAGGTAACGCGGTGTCGGGAGGCAACGTAGCGCCCCGAGGCTCTGGTGCTGAGAATAAACTCAAAGCACTTACATTGCTCCGCGCACCCGGCAGGGGGCGGGTTCGTGACTGAGGAGGAGGTCTGCTGGCATCCTCTGGCCGGCCGGGGAACAGTCGTGGGGCTGAGGGCGGGGACACCGCGTCCGGGAAGCCGGGACTTTTGAGGCCTGAAAGCAGAGTGCCGTGAGAACGGCATTTGCGGGCCATGTGACCCAGAGACAAAGGAAATAGCTCTTTTATTGAGAATTTGGGTACCGCAGCACCTGTTGGGGGTGCGGCAAATGAAAAAACACAGGATTCTCCTCCCGGCCCTCCACCAGGGGACGGAGCGGTCTTACCACCTCCGGAGCTAACGTCTTGGACTCTGGGTGCGTTGTCTCAGGGCGTTAAGGAAGCGAGTCTTGTCAGCTTCACGCATCTCGACCATGTTCAGACATTGCTGACGTTCCTGGACCACCAGCGTGGCCATCGCCTGCCCGAGCGCCGGTGGCGCTGTAGGCCTTTGCGGTCAGCGAGAATGTTGCTCTACAGGTCCGGGAAGGGAGTACAGGGCGGCCCCGCCAGGTGGTAGGGCTTCCGGGGCATAGATGGAGCGCAACTGCCCTATCCACCTGGGGAATCGCCGTGTACCCGTGGCGCGCTCCGCTGTCGAGGGTGGCGAGGGCGGATGAGCAGGTGGCGGTGTGACGAGTGGAGAAGGGTGCTCTCCACAAAGACGTCAGCTCATCATGCACCTCCGGGAAAAACGAGACCGGGGGGGCGAGGCTGTGAACGACGCCCAGACCCCAGGAACCAGTCATCCAGCCGTGATGGCTGTGGGGAGGATGGAGGGTTCCAATCCAAGCCCACGCTGTTGGCTGCCCGTGAAAGCATGTCGGCCATCTGTGCGTCGGCCTCAGCCTGGGCATGCAAGTCAAGTCAAGTGGTTGCCAAGTCAAATGCAGGCCCAAAGGCAGCAGCCGAGGGGAGTCCCCAGCATCAGATACCGCGCCCTCCGATGCCGCGGCGAGCTCATCTGCTTCGATCGCAGGAGGGTAGGTGGACTGGCTGTAAGGCGAGTCGCCATTGCCTCGAGCACGGACGGGAGTCAACGAGCGTGCTGGGGTGTGGGTGGTCCGAGGGGGCGTACCCGGCGGAGCTGCACCCGCTGCCATCCCCAAATCGCTTCCATTGCCAACCGCATCGTCCTCAATCCCGTGGGAAGAAGGAGCAATGCGGGGGGCGGCTGGAGTGGCTTGCTTACGGTTGTAAGCAAGCCGCGACCGCAACGTTGTCATGGTCATGTTCTCGCAGTGAGAACATGAACCATCCACAAACACAGCCTCAGTGTGATCGCTACCCAGACACACGAGACAATGCCTGTGGCCGTCTGAAGCGGAGAGCACTCTACCGCATCCAGAAACAACACAGGGGCGGAAAGGCATCTTTATAAAGACGCTTCCTTAAAAGGACGTTCAACGCCGCTGTGTTTTGCTCTTTTAGAGGAAATTACTCTTTTAAATAAAATCACTCTTTTATGAAAAAAACTTGTGAGAGTTCTTTAATCTGCATTGTTGAAGCGCCCAGGGGCAGGAATGCACAGCCGTGCAAACAGGAGAAAGCCGCTGTTGTGCGCCGTAAGGTCCAACAGTATGCAGCAGAGGAATGACAGGAACTGGTGTGTAACTCGCAGCAATTGCAGACACGACCATCGGCTCCGAAGAGATTTTCTGAATGAACTCCCGTATTTGCGCCGCTTAAATACCCGTATGTCCGGGGGCGGGATATGCAAATACTGGCTGCCAACTTCTCATTGGCCTTTTTTCATAGATCAGAGGTGGATATCGGTGCTCAAGAGAGACCCCTAGTGTCGCTTCTCTGACACAACGTGGAGAGAGCGACAGAAGGGCAACAACAATATTTCAAAAGCAATTCTGAGTTAAGTCTGCTTGCATCTAGTTGCCTGAACTTAAATAGTTAAGTTAATTCTATATGAACCCCAAGTTAAGTGAACTTAATTACACACATTTTTGAGATGACAACCATTGAGGGAATGAGTTTACTAAATCAACTGTGCAAAGTCAAGTTAAAAATGTTTTTAGTGTGGCGCAACATGGATCATCCTATTTTCAATTAAGCATACATAGTTTGTGTGATGTGACTTTGAGAGTAAACGGACTGTATCTGAAACTAAATATACTATTATTGAACTATTATTCTTAGAAATAATTCACAAATTAATGTTTTTTTTTGCAGAAGCATGTTTCGAAAGAAGGTGGCATATTTGTAGAAGATAAGACACAGCATGATGAGTATGATGAAGGTAAGGATCAAAACCACATACATGGGCAAGCGCTGGTCCTGCTGTGAAGGAAGTAGTTAAATATGCAGGCAGGAAAATTCATTAACTAAACTTAGTATGATCCTAGTGTATTTATTCCACATACATTATTCATATTCAAACATAAGGGAATAAGTTGGATATGAATGACTAGCCATGTTTTGAGTTGATTTTCAGAGGAATAACATGAGAAATGATAGTTTACATTTTAATTCCATATGTTTGAAGAGCAACCGTCTCGTATTTTTAATGCAAAACCAAGTTATAAAACGCAATAATGGGGGATCCATCTTGTCTAATAGCTGTTCAAGAAGGAAAGATGATGCCCAAATGAATAAACACTATATCCGTTTATATTCCCATGCAAACAATAATAATTGTCAACACCCAACAAGTAATTACAAAAAAACAAAAAAACAAATCAACTATAATAAACAAAACAATGTAACAGATAGTTACTTTACAGGAATTGGTCATTGGTAGAACACTTCAATGAAGTGTAAATTGATGTGTGTAGGTCTTATCTGCTGGTATAGATCCTCAAACAATGTCCAAAGTAGCAGCAGTCTCTTAGTAGATTAATAATCCAACCAATTGCGATGAATTGACACCAAACGATAACAATTCTCATGCATCTGACTCTTCCAAATCAGAAACTGTCATAAGTAAGCCAAAAGTCCCAAGCTTACATCCCTTTGGGCTCTAAATCCATATTTATAGTTGAAGACATGCAGTGTTAAAGTCATCGATAAAGAGTCCTTCTAAAATACATAGAAATAAACTGTATCAAACTCCTTAACAACAAACATCATCATCAAGGCATACATTTAAATAACAGGAAAGGAAACAAATCCTTACTTTAAGTTGAGCTTGAAATGGCACATTTCCCAACCAGGACATAACACAAATACAGGTAAGCCATGCTTCCTACTGCTGCTGTTCTGCTAACTTCCTCTACAAACCCACCTTTACTTAAGGAGCACATTTAGGACCCATAGCACCCCTAGCGGTGTGGAAGAAAGACTGCAGATAAAAAACTTTGTAACAAGCTTGTCTGTTACATATCCCTCCCTTCAGTGGAAGGCTTAATACATCCATAAAAAGGTTTCAAATTTTGAACATGATAAGAATCAACGGTGTCAGGATTATCAAGAAATGAGACTGAATAATTAACTGGGCCTAGGTGTTTTTGAACTTTAGCATGGCCTCTCCATCTAGGAGACAGTTTTGCCATGACCGCATCCTCAGCTTTTGACAAGGGGTGAGTACGAACCCAGACAACATCTCCTTCTTGGAGGATGGTTTGTTTTCTTCTCAAGTCATAGTAATGTTTCTGTTTTGCCTGAGCTCTCTTCACATTCTCCTTGACTAGCTGGATCATGCCCTCCTGTCTCTCCACAATGTCATAAGCGGGATTATCTGGAGTGGGTGGTCTGGGTAAGGCTCTCTCCAAAGGACCTCTCAACTTACGACCCAGAGCAATTTCGGCAGGTGTGTAGCCTGTGCTCTCTTTGTTTGCAGACAAGACTTAACAAGTGTGATGTAAACGGCGCTCCTCTGTCAGATACCAAATAGACAGGAGTTCCCCACCTTGTAAAAATCTCCTCAACTAAAATACGGGCAATTTGTGGTGCTTTGGCCATCCTTAATGGAAAAAGCTCCACCCACTTTGAACAGTAATCAACTACAACTAAAAGATGCTCATTTTGTTTAGAGCTCTTGGGAAAAGGGCCCATCAAATCCACACCCAGCATGTACCCAGGTTCCACCACTGGTGTTGATTGCAAGTAACCTGACAGCTTTGAAAATGATGGTTTATACTTTTGACAAGTTTCACATTCCTTACAGTATTTCCATACATCAGCTCTCACGCTTGGCCAGTAAGCATGTTCCATCAGTCGTAGTAATGTTTTAAGCTGACCCAGGTGTCCACTTAAGGGATTGTCATGAGCATACTTGAGAAACTCCCCTCTCAGACAAGCAGGTATGACCAGTTGGAACTTTGGTCCTTTCTGACCATCTGGGACACTACGAAAAAGGAAACCGTTCTCAAGGACATAATGCACTCTGGAAGGACAAGGACTCGGTTGACAAGCAGCCTTGTTGCATAACTCCTGAATTTCTGGGTCATTAGACTGTGTGGTAGCAATGTCAGACCAGTCTACCGGTAAATTAGATGGAGTTACAGAAGAGCTGGTAGATTTGACCATGGCTAACAGATGAGGTGAAGTAGTCGCTAGGCTACGTGACAAGGTATCTGGTACTACATTGCACTGTCCCTTTCTATACCTGACGCTGAATTCGAATCCTTGTAGCCGAATAGTCCATCGCGTCAGCCTCGATGAAGGTTTGGGATGTTGGAAAACCCAAGTCAACGCAGCATGGTCTGTAATCACCTCAAATGGTCTGCCCTCCAGATAGGGTCTCCATTTCTCAATGGCCCACACCACAGCCAAACATTCCTTTTCCGACACAGAATACGAGAGCTCTGCTCCATGAAGAAGTCTGGACGCGTAAGCAATTACGTGTTCCTCTCCATTTGCATCCTGTGTCAAAACAGCCCCAAGTCCGATGTAACTTGCGTCAGTTTGCACCTTAAACGACTTGTTAAAATCAGGAGGAGTTAACACTGGAGCTTTAGTTAAGTCATTTTTTATCCTTTCAAAAGCATCTTGACATTCTCTAGTCCATGTCCAAGTGGATTGTTTCTTCTTTAGGGCATGAAGAGGTGCGGCTTTCTCTGAAAAACTCTGTTTAAATCGGTGATACCAGCCCGCCAATCCCAAAAATCTTTGTACGTCCTTGAGTGATTGTGGTACTGGAAAATCACAAATGGCTGCTACCTTGGCAGGATCTGTCTTGACACCTTCCTCAGATACAACATGACCCAGGAAAGTGATTGTTCTCCGTACAAGGTTGCATTTCTTGAGATTCAAAGTCAGGCCGGCTTGATGTAAACAACTGAAAACTTGACTCAAATGTTGTAAATGCTCCTGCTCATTTTTAGAATATACCACAATATCATCGATGTAAACTAAGCAACATTTTCCTTTAATGTCTTTAAGCACATACTCCATTAATCTTTGGAATGAGGCAGCAGCATTTTTTAGACCAAAAGGTAGACGCAAGAATTCAAATTGCCCAGCAGAAGTAACGAATGCAGTTTTGGGAATGCTTTCTGGTTCCATCTCAACTTGCCAGTAACCACTCTTTAGGTCTAAGGTACTGAAAATCGAGGCTCCATGCAATGATTTCAGTATTTCCTGAATTTGTGGCATGGGATAGCCATCTAAAGTGTGTCTTTACGTTTAGCCCACGGTAATCCACACATAGTCGTGAACCTCCATCTTTTTTGGGTACAACAACCACTGGGGAAGCCCATGGTGACACAGAGGGACGAATGATGTTTTTATCTAGTAGTTCTTGAATCTCTTTGTAAATGAACTGCTGCTTGTCTATTGACACTCTGTAGGCCCTCTTTCTGACTGGTACCTCATCAGTGGTAATTATACGATGACTTACGATCTTTGAATGTCCAATTTCATGAGTGCACACAGACGACCAATCGTTCATCAAATTCTCCAACTGAGTTTTGAATTGAGCTGTGGTCTCAGTGTTCATAGTCAGCTGTTGGATGGATTGTGAAAGATCCTCAGATATTTTTGGAGTAGGTAAAGCAAGATAGAACTGCACAGAAGATGGGGTGATTGATTCTGAAAATAGAGGGGGAAATATTTCGACAGCATCCTCATCATCATTAGATGGTAAGCTGTACTGTGCATTCTTGAAATCCAAGACAACTCCAGAAAAAATTAAGAAATCCATACCAAGAATAATCGGGATCAGAATCTTTCATCACATACAATGTCAGCTTGATCCATTTACCCTGCAGATCACATTCACACTCAGACATTTCGATGGCAGTCTGCATTTGTCCATTTGCCAGCATGAAAGTTTGACCTTTACTGGACTTCCACTGTTCTCGATGATGCAACTGCTTCCAACACGACTCTTGAATTAATGACAGTGTACTTCCTGTATCTACTATAGCTTGAAAAAATCTGTTACGAAGCAATATAGGTAAAGTAATCATTTTGAGCTGTGGTTGAACCGGTTGTTGAACATACTGCACTAAACGAGTGTTAGCAAGCGAGGGTTTAAGACATGAATACCTATTAGGCTGGACTTTCTTCTTTTGAGACTCTGTGTTAGCATTACTCCAGTACCTTTTAGCTTCTCCAAAGTCCCTTTCAATTTGGGTACCAATCCTCACCAACTCGGCAACATTTTGTACTGAACCTCGTAACAAGCTAGCCAATTGTGGGTTACAATTTCTCAAGATGGCTTGTAGGATTTCTCGCTCTGGCATATCCTGTTTCCATCTCAGACAGAGCGCTCTGTAACGAAAAGCAAAGTCCCGTAGACTTTCTTGTGCCCCCTGTTTCCTTTCGATCAGGCGTCTAGCTGTTTCGTCTTCATAATCTTCACTCAAGAAGGAGCATAAGAACACATCTTTAAACTGCTGCCATGTGTGAACGTTTTTTTTTTCAGCGAGCCACCAGTCCTTTGCAGTGTCCTTCAAGACCGAGGTGAGAGAAGCTAACATTTCATAATCAGACAGAGGTCGAAGGGCTAGGTATTCTTCACATTGTTCTATGAAGGCAACTGGATCACTTTGGTCACTGCTACCAGAACTCGGAAACTCTACTTTTACTGGAGGTTGGGAATGAATTGCTGTGTTATTTCCAATGGTTGAAAGATAAGTATGGCTTTGTTGCACTTGATAAGTTTGATTTTGGACTTTACGAATTGGTGGAGAAACATATGGGCTTGGAGATGGTTGTATGGGAGTAGACATGGGAGGAACAAGGGATTTCAACTTGTTGTCAAGTTGTATATCTCGTCTCTTTAAACAGTCCACCATTGACTTCCCCAAATCTCTAATGTTAAGTTCAAGTCTTTGTTGAATCCTTTCACACTCCCTTTCGATGCGGTAAGTCAGCTTTTCTTCCACTTTCCTACATTTACTTTCTATTTCAGACTGGGTAAATCTGTCACTCAATTTTTTAACGCAGCCTTCCAATTTTGCCTCGAGGGTTGCAACTTGTTCTATCAATTGCCTCATTTGTTCTGTACTGTAAGCATCTGAATTGAGGTCGGGTCTTTCTTCCATTTCAGGTGGTGGCGGTGGTGGGAAAGGATCACTATCGTCATCATCAACTGCTGCATTTTCCTCTTCAGAATCAATGTATAACTCACTAAATGTATTGATGAGTTCTCTGATTGGCTCTCTTCTGGTTATAAACGATTCACTGTTGAAGTCCTCAATGGGCTCATACTCATCCCCTGAATCAGTGTGTTGACTTGCCATATCATCACCTAATTAAACAGACTATAAAAAGGCAAAAACTTGATCCCCGTATGGGCCACCAAACTATAACCGTCTCGTATTTTTAATGCAAAACCAAGTTATAAAACTCAATAATGGGTGATCCAGCTTGTCTAATAGCTGTTCAAGAAGGAAAGATGATGCCCAAATGAATAAACACTATATCCGTTTATATTCCCATGCAAACAATAATAATTGTCAACACCCAACAAGTAATTACAAAAAAACAAATCAACTATAATAAACAAAACAATGTAACAGATAGTTACTTTACAGGAATTGGTCATTGGTAGAACACTTCAATGAAGTGTAAATTGATGTGTGTAGGTCTTATCTGCTGGTATAGATCCTCAAACAATGTCCAAAGTAGCAGCAGTCTCTTAGTAGATTAATAATCCAACCACTTGCGATGAATTGACACCAAACGATAACAATTCTCATGCATCTGACTCTTCCAAATCAGAAACAGTCATAAGTAAGCCAAAAGTCCCAAGCTTACATCCCTTTGGGCTCTAAATCCATATTTATAGTTGAAGACATGCAGTGTTAAAGTCATCGATAAAGAGTCCTTCTAAAATACATAGAAATAAACTGTATCAAACTCCTTAACAACAAACATCATCATCAAGGCATACATTTAAATAACAGGAAAGGAGACAAATCCTTACTTTAAGTTGAGCTTGAAATGGCACATTTCCCAACCAGGACATAACACAAATACAGGTAAGCCATACTTCCTACTGCTGCTGTTCTGCTAACTTCCTCTACAAACCCACCTTTACTTAAGGAGCACATTTAGGAACCATAGCACCCCTAGCGGTGTGGAAGAAAGACTGCAGATAAAAAACTTTGTAACAAGCTTGTCTGTTACAAATTCATTAACTAAACTTAGTATGATCCTAGTGTATTTATTCCACATACATTATTCATATTCAAACATAAGGGAATAAGTTGGATATGAATGACTAGCCATGTTTCGAGTTGATTTTCAGAGGAATAACATGAGAAATGATAGTTTACATTTTAATTCCATATGTTTGAAGAGCAAACACAAAAGCTGAGTGGGAAGGATTAAGAAAAAACTTCTCACATCTTTGTTGTTCAGGATAACAGATGATAAATAACTTCTGCCATCATGTGGTCAAGATCCTGAACTACAAATATTAAACTGAAAACCACAAATGATTGTGTATAACCTCAAAGAAACACAACGTCTTTGTAATGTTACCCTAAAATGTAATAAGTAAAATAAATGTTTAATCTGCAATAATTTTTGTTATATAGTTCTTAAATATTGTTTAAATTAGACAATGTTTTAAGTAATTTTTATCATAAATTCTCCTCTCTGCCCAGTATGGGGCGATATGCAATATGACTGTGAATCACCAAAAACAGAAGAATAATGGGAAAGTGAAAGTGAATTGGAGATTGACAGAGCAGAGAGGATAATTTTTAGTAAAAAAAAAAAGAAATAATAATAATATTTATTTAAAAATACTGTTTCTCTCCTTCACCTATCATATTGCTTCTGAAGACATTGATTTAACTTCTGGAGTCATCTGGAGTACTTTTATGCAGACTTATGTGGACTTTGGGGCTTCAAAATTGTGTTACCCATTCACTTGCATTGTGTGGACCTGCAGAGATGAGAAATTCTTAATCTTCATTTGTGTTCATCAGAAGCAAGTTATACACATCTGGGATGACGTGAGGGTGAGTAAATCATGAGAGAATTTTCATATTTGGGTGAAATATCCCTTTAAGCAGCAACCAGACACAGATTGCTAGATTGCTTTCAGTAAAAGTAGCGGAAAGTGTTATGTACCTGAAATTTGTGTCCGGAATCTTTACAATAAAGATATAAGTAGCACTATGTTGGCGCAGCCATTTTCGTGAATTATAACCGGTTAATTTAGTAAATTATACGGAGGAAAAACACACAGACATCTCTCTGCATTCTGTTGAACCGGAACATCCTTTATTTCCATATACCCATTTGTGGATAGCAGATCACATACACGTGACACACGTGAGCAGTATGAGGGCACACATTACAAACTTTAACACCCCCACTTGTTCTCATACTGTGTAGATTACCATTATAACAACATAACACATGAACAGTCTTGTATTTCTCTTGTGCTGCATTTACATGCCAAACATAAGACTTTTGAACTTTTCAAGTTTAAACTTTGTTACTGGTTTAGTCTTAACATCAGCCACCATTTCTTCAGTGGGGCAATACTCAATTATCACTTTACCATCACTGAGTGCTGATCGAATGAAATGATACTTTATATCTACATGCTTGCATCTTTGTCGACACACTGGGTTCTTTGACAGAGCAATGGCATATTGGTTATCTTCAAAGATTTGTACTGGCTCAAACAGACAACCATTTTCCATGCCATTCAACAACTGTACAAGATACATGCTTTCCTGTGTGGCTGCTGCCAGTG